>NC_044032.1:112975517-113276805 GCF_901765095.1 Microcaecilia unicolor | reverse complement strand
CTGCCCTTCCCTCCCATTCCATTGATTTCTAGCAATTCTCTCTCCCCTGCCCTTCCCATGTCCAGCAATTCTCTCTCCCCTGCCCTTCCCTCCCATTGATTTCTAGCAATTCTCTCTCCCCTGCCCTTCCCTCCCATCCCATTGATTTCCAGCAATTCTCTCTCCCTGCCCTTCCCTCCCATCCCATTGATTTCTAGCAATTCTCTCTCCCCTGCCCTTCCCTCCCATCCCATTGATTTCTAGCAATTCTCTCTCCCCTGCCCTTCCCATGTCCAGCAATTCTCTCTCTCCTGCCCTTCCCTCCCATCCCATTGATTTCCAGCAATTCTCTCTCCCCTGCCCTTCCCATTGATTTCCAGCAATTCTCTCTCCCCTGCCCTCCCCTCCCATTACTTCCAGCGATTCTCCGCCTCTCTCCTGCCCTCCCATCGATGTGCAGCGATTTTTCCGTCCCTCCCCTGCCCTCACCTCTCCCATATCCAGCGATTCTTCGTCCCTCAGCGTCCTCCTTCACTGCCTGCCAGCCAGCGTCGGACTCAGAAGCGAACGGTGCAGGCAGCGATTGGCTGGCAGCGTCGTAGCTTCCCTCTGCATGTCCCGCCTACAACTTCCTGTTTACGCATAGGCGGGACTTGCAGAGGGAAGCTACGACGCTGCCAGCCAATCGCTGCCTGCACCGTTCGCTTCTGAGTCCGACGCTGGCTGGCAGGCAGTGAAGGAGGACGCTGAGGGACGAAGAATCGCTGGATATGAGAGAGGTGAGTGCAGGGGAGGGACGGAAAAATCGCTGCACGTCGATGGGAGGGCAGGAGAGAGGCGGAGAATCGCTGGAAGTAATGGGAGGGGAGGGGAGGAGGAGAAAAAGGTGCCGGTACGTCGTACCGTTGCGTACCGGCACAAAAAAAGCACTGGCTATATTATAAAAATGCACATGCTTTTTTTTTTTTTTTTAATTACTACTATTTCACAGATCTGTATTGAATAAAGAGATAGTGGCTTCCTTCATGTTCTCTCCAGAGGCAGTCTAAATTAGAGACCTGCACGGGAACTGATATATGACAATAAATGGACAGCACAAACAGAAACCATAAACTACCTCTCGGAATGGGACAAAAGATGCAACACATATTAGATGAAATAGCACCATTACGAACAAGATCCACAAGTAAGCATAGCTTGATACCTTGGTTCAACGATGAACTGAAAAAACTAAAAACACAAGTCAGGAAATTCGAACGAGCATGGCAAAAATCTAAAGATGAACACGCACTCAACACATGGAAACAATCACAAAGAAAATACAAATACGCAATAAAACAGACCAAAAGATCTTACTATAAAACTAAAATAGGGATAGACCACAATGACACAAAGAAACTATACCAATTAGTGAACAAACTACTAGATACCAACCCGGTCACTGCATCGAACACAGGCATCCCATCTGCAGACAAACTTGCAAAATACTTCTACGAAAAAATAGTAAACCTACGCAACACGCTACCCAAAGACAACACCGACATTGAAAACTTCCTTGACGAACTTGTCCCACCCATGGGAGAATACCCATCCGACTGCATCTGGCTGAACTTTGCCCCCCTTACTACTGACATAATAGCACGGGCGCTCAGCAGGTTCGGCAATAACTACTGCAAACTAGATACCTGCCCCAACTATCTACTGAAATCCACCCCTGACTGCTTCATAGAGGATCTCACATCCCACCTAAACTACATGGTTCAACAAGGTCTCTTCCCGAAGGAACATGGCAATATTCTACTCACCCCGATACCAAAAGACACCTCGAAAAAAGCAAATGAAATCACCAACTACAGACGGGTAGCAACAATCCTGATGGCAATCAAAATAATGGAAAGCATGGTGACCAAACAACTTACAGACTACATAAACAAATTCTCAATACTACATGAATCACAGTCAGGCTTTCACCCTCTACATAGCATAGAAACAGTACTCCTCAATCTCCTAGCCAAATTCAAACAGCAAATAGCAATAGGTAATAACATCCTCCTCCTCCTCCATAATATGTCGAATGCACTAGACATGTCAAATTGGAGGCTACTCAACAAGATCGGGATCGGAGGAAACAGTCAAATGGCTTGAAGGTTTCCTAACCACAAGAACATATCAAGTAAATTCAGAGTCAAGCATATCATCACCATGGAAGAAAGCAGGCTGTGGAGTACCACAACGATCACCACTATTGCCGATCCTCTTCAACCTAATGATGACCCCATTAGCTAAGACCTTATCCAGCCATGGCCTTAACCATTTCATCTGTGCAGACGATATATACATTCCTTACAGATCCACCCTGACAGAAATCACTAATGAAATCAAGGCCTGCTTACACATCATGGACGCATGGGCAAAGGCATTCCAACTAAAACTCAACAATTAAAAAACACTGTCTCATCCTCTCATCCCAGTACAGCACGGACAACCCCACAACCAGCAGCATCCCGGATCACACCCTCCCAGTCTCAGACAGCCTGAAAATCTTCCGTGTAACATTGGACCGCTACCTAACACTAGAGAGCCAAGTAAAATCCACAACAAAGAGAATGTTCTTCACAATGTGGAAACTCAAATGAGTGAAACAGTTCTTCCCGAGGGAAATATTTCGCAACCTGATACAATCAATAGTGCTAAGCCATGCTGACTATTGCAATGGAATCTATGCGGGATGCAAAGAACAAATCTTAAGGAAACTTCAGACCGCTCAAAACACGGTGGCAAGACTCATCTTCGGAGAAACACGATTTGAAAGCGCAACACCCCTTCGCGGAAAACTACATTGGCTCCCAATCAAAGAACGCATCGCGGAGGGGGTCTAAGATGGCGGACGCTACTCTTTAACGCTCATCGAGGCTCTGCGGACTCCTATTCCTATTTTCCTGAATTTACTTTTAAACTACAACTATGCCCCATACAAAAAGGAAAGGGCTGGTTAGGGGCTTACTGACTGCGCCTAGAGCCTCCCAAGTAGTCCAGCGGACCCTTGATGAATTCGCGACGAGTACTCCACGGGATAGAGAGGCGAGGAGCCCTGCTGTGGGAGCGATCGGAGGAGCGGCGCCTCCCCTGGGGCTAGAGACGACGCTTTCCTCGGCCGAATTGAACCCGCCTCCATGTCCAGCAGAACTCCGAGGGGAGGTGGAACCTTCGGAGGCGACCGGAGAAGGCGCCGAGGAGAGTATCGCAGTCGGGACCCCCCCCCCCCCCCCGGAAATGCTGTTGAAGGTTTTCATCAGGAGCCAGGAGCCCGCGTGGAGGTTTCTCTGGAAAGCATTTGGGCAATGCTACAGAATCTCCATAAGACAACCTCGAAAGCTGCCTTGGACACGGCTTCATTAGTGATTAAGGTAGATTCCTTGCATGACTCTTTTGAAAAATTAAAATTAGATTCTGAGAAGCAAAAGACTTTATTTCAACAAGAACTTACCTCATTAAAAAATACTACTGAAAGTTTGATTAAGGATAAGATTATTTTACATAATAAGTTAGATCAAATTGAAAATTTCAACAGACGCCTCAACTTGAGGGTATTAAATTTTCCAATTATGACAGAGTTGGGCCCAATGGAGTTATTTAAAAAATATCTAATTGAAGTTCTCCACTACTCCTCTGATTGTATTCCTCCGATTAATAAAATATACTATCTCCCAATTCCACGAAAAAATGAGGAGCAGCAGAGAACAAAGGTTCAACAGGATTTACAACCTTCAGGATTACAGGATTTGACAGCATTTCTTGAGAAATCGTTGACTGAGATCCAATCTCGTGCTACTTTATTGGTATCTTTTATTTTTGAGCCTGATGTTAATTCAATTATGAAACTATTCTTTAAGAACTCTCAAAAATTATTCTATGGTGCTCGAGTATGGATCTATCCGGATGTGATAAAGACCACCCAAGAAAAGAGGCGGAAGTTTTTGTTATTGAGAGAGGATGTTAAAAAGCTAGGAGCCAGTTTTTTGCTGGCTTATCCTTGTAAATGTCTTATAAAGTATCAGGAAAATAAGTACACTTTTTTTGAGCCTGAACAATTGAGAAGTTTTGTTGAATTAAAGAAGCTTGCTAAATGACTTTCCAGGATTAGGGTTCAAGATAGTGTTAATATTACCTGTGGTTAGGTCTAGGCCTTAATTTCTATAAAGTATGATTGTGTTAAATTTCTCCTCAATTTTTCTGACCCCCTTCCTTATAGTTGTGGTCTAAGAAAGGGAGATTCGTTTTCTTTTTCCTGTAATTATTTACTTGATTCAATATGACTTATGTCTCTGTATTACCTAAAGCAAGGTTATCTTGTATATTATTGTTTGAAATTATAAATAAATAAATTTAAAAAAAAAGAATGCATCGCCTTCAAAATCTGCACTATGGTTCACCAGATCATTTATGGCAAAGCACCGGGATATATGGCGAACTTGATCGACCTACCAACCAGAAACACATCCGCATCAGCACAACAATACCTAAACCTCAACTACCCAAGCTGCAAAGGACTAAAATACAAATCAACTTATGCATCCAGTTTTTCCTGCATCAGCACACAACTATGGAACGCACTACCAAAAACCGTGAAAACCACGTATGACCACCTCCAATTCAGGAAAAAACTAAAAATCCACCTGTTTCAAAAGGCTTACCCCCCCCCCCCCCCCCGACCCAACATAAATGCCTGAACCCCGCAACACTACAACACCATAGTTCATATTGATCACCAAACAATCTCATCTGTTCTTGTTTTCTTCTATGTGGTCCCACCACATGTTCCTTTATGTGGCTCCTACCACATGAACCTTCCTACCACAACATAACCATTATTTGTATTTGTTTTACTCCGGAGTCTATCAACAACTCTCCAGTACCATGTAAGCCACATTGAGCCTACAAATAGGTGGGGAAATGTGGGGTGCATTTCTTCGCATTGAATTTTAATTGCCAAACGTTAGACCATTCTTCTAGCTTCTTCAGCTCTTTTTTCATGTTTTCCACACCCTCCGGGGGGTGTCCACTCTGTTGGAAATCTTGGTGTCATCCGCAAAAAGGCAAACTTTACTTTGTAACCCTTCGGCAATGTCACTCACAAATATATTGAACAGAATCGGCCCCAGCACCGATCCCTGAGGCACTCCACTACTCACCTTTCCCTCTTCCGAGCGAACTCCATTCACCACCACCCTCTGGCATCTGTCCGTCAACCAGTTCCTAATCCAGTTCACCACTTCGGGTCCTATCTTCAGGCCGTCTAGTTTATTTAACAGCCTCCTGTGGGGAACCGTGTCAAAAGCCTTGGTGAAATCTAAGTAGATGACGTCCATAGCACATCCTTGATTTAATTCTCCTGTCACCCAGTCAAAGAATTCAATGAGATTCGTTTGGCACGATTTCCCTTTAGTGAAACCATGTTGTCTCGGATCTTGCAACTTATTGGCTTCCAGGAAATTCACTATCCTTTCCTTCAGCATGGCTTCCATTACTTTTCCAATAACCGAAGTGAGGCTTACCGGCCTGTAGTTTCCAGCTTCTTCCCTATCCCCACTTTTGTGAAGAGGGACCACCTCCGCCGTTCTCCAATCCCTCGGAACCTCTCCCGTCTCCAAGGATTTATTAAACAAGTCTTTAAGAGGACCCGCCAGAACCTCTCTGAGCTCCCTCAGTATTCTGGGGTGGATCCCGTCCGGCCCCATGGCTTTGTCCACCTTTAGCTTTCCAAGTTGTTGATACACACTCTCTTCTGTGAACGGCGCTCTATCCACCTCATTCTCAGGTGTACTTTTGCCAGTCCCTCTCGGTCCTTCCCCAGGGTTTTCTTCAGTGAAAACAGAACAAAAGTATCTATTTAGCAAATTGGCTTTTTCTTCATCATTTTCTACATAGCGTTTTGTTGTATCTTTTAGTCTCACAATTCCCTTTATAGTTTTTCTCCTTTCACTAATATACCTGAAGAAGGTTTTGTCTCCCCTCCTTACATTTCTAGCCATTTGTTCTTCCGCTTGCGCCTTCGCCAGACATACCTCTCTCTTGGCTTCTTTCAGTTTCATCCGGTATTCCTCCCCGTGTTCCTCCTCTTGAGATTTTCTATATTTCTGGAACGCTAACTCTTTAATCTTTATTTTCTCAGCCACTTGCTTTGAGAACCATATCGGTTTCCTTTTTCTCTTGCTTTTATTTACTCTCCTTACATAAAGGTCTGTGGCCCTGTTTATTACTTCTTTTAGCCTGGACCACTGTCCTTCCACTTCTCGTATGTCCTCCCAGCCCATCAGCTCCTTCCTCAGGTATTCTCCCATTTTGTTAAAGTCAGCTCGCTTGAAATCCAGGACTTTGAGTTTAGAGTGGCCGCCATCCACATGAGCCGTTACATCAAAACAAACCGTTTGATGGTCACTGTTTCCCAGGTGTGCAGCCACTCGGACATTTGACACACTATCCCCATTTGTGAGCACCAGATCCAACGTGGCTCCCTCCCTCGTGGGTTCGTTCACCATTTGTCTGAGCAGAGCACTTTGGAAAGCATCCACAATCTCTCTACTTCTTTCCGATTTCGCAGACGGAACCTTCCAATCTACATCTAGCAGATTAAAATCTCCCAACAGCACCTCTCTTTTCTTCCCCAACTTTTGAATATCAGCGATCAGATCTTTATCCAGTTCTTCCAATTGTGTCGGGGGTCTATAGACAACACCCACGTGGAGCAAGGTTCTATTCTCTCTTTTTAAGGTGATCCATATCGCTTCTTCCTTTCCCCAGTTCCCTGTCATTTCAGTCGCTGCGATATCATTTCTCACATACAGAGCTACTCCTCCACCTATACGTCCCTCTCTATCCTTCCTAAAAAGATTATAGCCTGGTATGTTTACATCCCATTCATGGGAACCATTGAGCCATGTCTCTGTGATTGCAACTATGTCCAAGTCAGCCTCTAAAATCAGGGCTTGAAGGTCATGAATTTTATTGCTTAGACTGCGAGCATTTGTGGTCATTGCTTTCCATGTACATTTCCTAGTATGTGTTTTGGTTTTAGTGATTTGTGAGGGTGTTTTGTCTTTGGGTACCTTCTCATATTTTTGTTCCCCCTTCCTTGCTTTTTCTTTTTTTTCCGCTTCAGTTTTATTTTCAGGAACATCACAGTACTGTAGTAGTAGTGCTGTAGACACGGGGCGAGATCCGGTGCCCCCCTGCTTGTTGATGTAGTACATCGCAACCTGATTGTCTGTCCATGTAGTACATCGCAACCTGATTGTCTGTCCGAATTTGGATAACTTGAAAGAACAGCCGATCTCTGAAAGCCTTTAGCGCGTTCCAGACCGCTCTCAACTCCAGGAGGTTGATCTGCAGACCTGATTCCTGGAGGGACCACAGTCCTTGAGTGTGAAGCCCATCGACATGGGCTCCCCACCCCAGGAGAGATGCATCCGTCGTCAGCACTTTTTGCGGCTGAGGAATTTGGAAAGGGCGTCCCAAAGTCAGATTGGACCGAATCGTCCACCAGTGAAGTGAATTGCGAAAACTGGTGGACAGTTGGATTGCATCCTCTAGATTCCCCGCAGCATGATACCACTGGGAAGCTAGCGTCCATTGAGCTGATCTCATGTGAAGACAAGCCATGGGAGTCACATGGACTGTAGAGGCCATATGGCCCAGGAGTCTCAACATCTGCTGAGCACCTGCTGAGATGCTCTGGCCCGGGAGGCGAGGGACAGGAGATTCTTCGCCCTCGCCTCGGGGAGATAGGCATGAGCCGTCTGTGAATTCAGCAGAGCTCCTATGAATTCGAGGGACTGGACTGGGCGGAGATGGGACTTTGGGTAATTTATCACAAACCCCAGTAGCTCCAGAAGCTGAATAGTCATCTGCATGGACTTTAGAGCTCCTGCCTCCAAGATGCTCTTCACCAGCCAATCGTCGAGATAAGGGAACACATTCACTCCCAGCTTGCGTAACGACGCTGCAACCACTACCAGGCATTTTGTAAACACCCGTAGTGCAGAGGCGAGCCCAAAGGGTAGCACACAATACTGAAAATGCTGTGTTCCCAGATGGAATCGAAGATACTGCCTGTGAACTGGTAGTTTCGGGATGTGGGTATAGGCATCCTTTAAATCCAGGGAGCATAGCCAGTCGTTCTTCTGAATGAGGGGAAGAAGGGTGCCCAGGGAAAGCATCCTGAATTTTTCTCGGACCAGATGTTTGTTCAGGCCCCTTAGGTCTAGGATGGGACGCATCCCCCCTGTTTTCTTTTCCACAAGGAAGTACCTGGAATAGAATCCCAGCCCTTCTTGCCCTGGTGGAACAGGCTCGACTGCATTGGCGCCGAGAAGGGCGGAGAGTTCCTCTGTAAGTACCTGCCTGTGCTGGGAGCTGAAGTACTGAGCTCCCGGTGGACAATTTGGCGGGGTGGAGATCAAATTGAGGGAGTACCCGCACTGAACTATTTGTAGAACCCACTGGTCGGAGGTTATGAGAGGCCACCTTTGGTGAAAAAACTTTAACCTCCCCCCGACTGGTAGATCGTCCGGTATGGGCACGTTTATGGCGGCTATGCTCTTCCAGATCCAGTCAAAAGTCCGTCCCTTGCTTTTGCTGTGGAGCCGCAGGGGCCGGCTTGGTTGCACGCTGTTGATACGAATGACCACACTGGGGCTGAGCCTGGGCAGGCTGATGGGAAGGAGGATTGTACCTATGCTTGTTATAAGCGTAAGGAGCAGTCCTCTTTCCCCTGAAAAACCGTCTACCTGATGAGGAAGATGCTGAAGGCGCCCGGTGGGAGAGGTTGTCGAGGGCGGTTTCCCGCTGGTGGAGCTGATTGACCAACTGCTCGACTTTCTCACAAAAGATATTATCCCCCCAGCAAGGGAAATCTGCCAGCCGCTGTTGGGTCCTGTTGTCCAGGTCAGAGGCACGCAGCCATGACAGTCTGCCCATCACTATACTTTGGGCAGCGGAACGGGATGCAACATCAAAAGTGTCATAAATACCCCTGGACAGGAATTGGCGACATGCCTTCAGCTGCCTGACCACCTCCTGAAACGACCTGGACTGCTCCGGTGGAAGCTTGTCAACCAGGTCCGCCAGTTGCCTCACATTATTCCGCATGTGGATGCTCGTGTAGAGCTGGTACGACTGGATCTTGGCCACGAGCATGGAGGAATGATAGGCCTTCCTCCCTAAAGAGTCCAGAGTTTGCAACTCACGCCCCGGGGGCGCTGAGGCGGTGTCCCTCGAACTCTTGGCTCTCTTGAGAGCAGAATCCACCACTGCGGAGTCATGTGGCAACTGGGTCCTCATCAACTCCTGATTGCTGTGGATCCTATACTGGGACTCAGCTTTCTTAGGGATGGTGGGGTTAGATAAGGGCTTCAACCAGTTCCGAAGCAGCGTCTCCTTCAGGACATTGTGCAATGGAACCGTGGAAGACTCTCTAGGTGGTGATGGATAGTTGAGGTCCTCGAGCATCTCGGTCCTAGGCTCATCCACAGTGACCACAGGGAAGGGAATGGACACAGACATGTCCCTTACAAAGGAGGCAAAGGAAAGGCTCTCAGGTGGCGAAACCTTCCTTTCCGTTGATGGAGTGGGGTCGGAGGGAAGACCACAGGACTCCTCGGAAGAGAAATACCTGGGGTCCTCCTCCTCTCCCCACGAGGCCTCCCCCTCGGTGTTGGACATGAGTTCTCTGACTTCCGTCCGAAACCGGGCCCATCTCGACTCCAAGGAACCAGGTCCTCAATGGTGACGTCGAGAAGAGGACTCCCGTGCCGGCGGCGACAAAGCTCCCTCCATCTACGTCGACGGGGAGTCCACCTGAGTGGCGGCCGAGACCAATGCCGCAAGTGGTACCGGTGTCGGCGGCCGCACCACTGGGCCAGAGCCAGCCGGCGCTTCCATCGACGGTGCCAAGGGCGCAGGCACCCTCGACACCGGAGGAGACTGGCGCAACAGCCCTTCCAGGATACCTGGAAGAATGGCTCGGAGGCGGTCGTCTAGGGTGTCCGTCAGGAAAGGCTGAGGGGCCGGTGCAGGAGTCGGAGACAGAATCCGCACGGGGCCAGGAGACAGTACCGGACTACCCGACGACCGGCGCATCGACACCTCTTGGATGGAGGGGGAGTGGTCCTCCCGGCGCCAACGCTTCTCGGGTGCCGAGTCCCTCAACGCCCCGGAGCTCCCGGTACCGTGGGAAGGAGGAGACCGATGACGATGCTTCCTAGGTTTCTTTCGATATACGTCATCGGCGCTCCTCGGTACCGACAAGGACATGGAATCCACACGCCTCCTCGGGCGATTCTCCGTCGCCCCCACCCTCCTCTCCTGCTCCCATCCATCTTTTTCTATTACCTCCTTCGAAGCGCCGCGTTATTTAAAGCCCTGCTGCCCATCTCTAGCCTTCCCTGCTTGCTTCTGATGAGTTTGTTAGTTCCCTCAGTCCCGCCTTCGCGGAAAAAGGAAATGACATCAGAATGACGTCAGAAGGCGGGACTCAGCGCACTAACTCATCAGAAGCAAGCAGGGAAGGCTGGAGATGGGCAGCAGGGCTTTAAATAACACGGCGCTTTGAGGGAGGTAATAGAAACTGACAGATGGGAGTGGGAGGGGAGGGTGGGGGCGAAGGACATCGCTGGACATGTTTGGGAGCGGGAGGTAAGCATGGCCTGTGATGGCGCCCTCCTGCCATGCTTACCTCGTGCAATGGAGCCTGCTCGCCCCGAAGAACAACCGGCTCGCAAGAGCTGTCAAAATTTAACAAGCGGCTCTTACAAGCCCGTGCGAGCCGGCTCCAGCACACCACTGGGTATAGAACAGTTTAGAAAAATGAGCACAAAATACAAAGGTTATAACTGCTGTTTCTACCAGCTATAATAATTTTAAGCTGTTTTAGTGATACTCAGTTTTTATTTCATGATATTTATATGTAGATATGGGAAGCTTTCAAATAAATTAAAACGCTGTCAAGTAAACACAAAAACATAATCTTTTGTCCTCCACCTTTTAAGGTACTGCCTATCCAACTGGAACAGCTTTAGACTTTTTACAGATGAACCACACATTTATTTTTAATAATCTTGCTATTGTTTTCAATTGCATTTGCTATTGTTTTGGGTGAACTAAAGCTCCGCCTACTGCTGGCAAGCTCCACCTACTGGCTTCAGCCCGTATAATGGACTAGATAGGAACACCCTGTTTCCTTTCTCCAACCTTCTTGGTGCCCAAGCAGGGAGGTTGGATGTAATCAGGAAACGGGATGACCTCAAAATGTTGAAGCCAATTTAATATATCTCCCTTTCCCTCTCCTCTACGCAGCCGTCATCCCCATTCACTCAAAACAAAGCAAGCAAATCTATGAGCTCCTCTATCCGTGTTATCTTTCAATATTATTGGTAGCATTTTCATTTGATCTCACTTATATTTTTAAACATGCCAGCTTGTGCAGCACACAGACGTACACAGAGGAAGTGTTGGTTTAATTGGTTAGAGTAGTAATTAGTTCTAAATTTTATATCATGGTGTCATTTGGAGAGGCTGGTTATAGGGATTCCCTGTATTCATGCAGAGATGTTTTCACCTAGTAAAGGGCCACCAAAACAGACATCATATTATGAGAATCAGGTGCTTAACAATCATTCTTACTATTTATGAGTACAATTAAAAAAAAAAAAAAAAAAAAAACATTAATTAGATTGAAACCTGGGAGCATGTAACAACTTTTTTTCCTGTGCCTACATCCAAAGAAAAAGATGGCATGTGGGAACTTGGTTTGTGGATTGCACTCAGGGATGCCAAGTATGTGTGTGTGTGTGTGGGGGGGGGGGGGGCAGAGCAGTGGCGTACCAAGTGGGGGCGGTCCGCCCCGGGTGCATGCCGCTGGGGGGGTGCCGCGTGCCTGTCGGCTCCGCTCGTTCCGTGCTCCCTCTGCCCCGGAACAGGTTACATCCTGTTCCGGGGCAGAGGGAGCATGGAACGAGTGAAGCCGACAGGCGCGCGGCACCCCCCAGCAGGTAAAAATGCACCCGGGGGGGGGGGGCGCATCGGCGATCCGCCCCGGGTGTCAGCCACCCTAGGAACGTCACTGGGGCAGAGGGAGCAAAATTCCCTAGGCCTGGCCTCTTGTTTTGGAGTGCTTTGGGTCCTACTGATCTGTACATCTGCCGTCTGGAATGTTGGAAGATGGAAATAAAAATATTAAAATTTGGACATACTCTGTAGAAGTTGTTTTGTACTTTTGCAATGTGATGGATGCCTGTTCGTGTATGTGCATGTGATAATCTTTGAATAACTGCCTATACTTATGGCTATGATTTCTGAACATGCGGCATCATTAAAGGACAGACTTTTAAATGCCCAGTTGGGTATATATGGTAATCTGTTAAATGTTTCAGACATATCCACGTACTTGCTCCCATGATGAAACTGAATTCTATTACTCTGTCTCACTGAATTTTCAAATCCAAGTTTGCTTGGGATAATGTGTGATATAAATGTCAAAAAAAGACACAGCCTATCCACCTGGATGGTGATGAAAGCAAGTTTGGTCCAATGAAAACTAACTCAAAATAACCTGTTCCTTAGCTGGACTCTAGTATTACCTTATTGAAAATGTGACCATACCATGCCTCTGTGGTTATATTCCACTAATAAGTTAAATGATTAACTGGCTTTCTTGAAAGGATTATATACTACTACTACTAGCCTTTGGATGCATGACTAGGAACAAAAACATATACTTATTTATTCAATATCACGATTCCTCAGGTACAGCCACAAAACAACCTTTTATGGTGGATAGTGTTCACAATGAGCTCCTTTTATTATCGACCAGATCGAGATAAGAGTTTTCAGTTTTGGTACAGTGTAAGTCATCACAAACAGAAAATATAAGAAAACCAATGAACGGCATTAGGGACTTATATCCCATTTATGTTTCAACAAAAAAGATCTGCATGAAACAAAATATTTATTTGTATTTTGACTTATAAAACCACTTGCTGCTGAAACATGTTCAAAATAGAATAATAAATTTGTGTATCTAAAATGAAAACTTCTACAAAACAGATAAAGATGTGATTCCATGTGCCCCAATGAAAGGATTGTTTAATTGTACTTCCATTTAATTTTAATATATTCCATCTTTATAACACTAGCAGGCTCATTTTTGAAAGAGATGGACGTCCATCTTCCGACATAAATTGGTACTTGGACGTCCATCTCTCAGAGACGTCCAAATCGGTATAATCGAAACCTGATTTTGGATGTCTCTAACTGAAGTCCGTCGCACAGACATCCAAATTTCAAGGGGGCATATCGGAGGCGTGGTGAAGGCGGGACTTGGATGTTCCTAAGTCTTGGACATCTTCGAACCATAATCGAAAAAAGCAGAGACGTCCATGACTACAACTTGGACGTTTTCATATGGACCTGTGTTTATTACGAATAAGGCACAAAACGGTGCCCAGAATGACTAGATGACCACTGGAGGGGATGACCTCCCCTCACTCCTCCAGTGGTCAATAATCCCCTCCCACCCTCAAAAAATATTATTAAAAATATTACTTGCCAGCCTCACATGTCATATTCAGGTCTATGACAGCGCATGCAGGTCCCTGGAGCAGTTTTAGTGGATGCAGTGCACTTCAAACTGGTGGACCCAGGCCTATAACCCCCCTACCTGTTACATTTGTGGAGGAAACAGCAAGCCCTCCAAAACCCACCAGAAACCCTCTATACCCATATCCAGGTGCTCCCCTTCACCCGTAAAGGCTATGGTAGTGATGTACAGTTGGGGTAGTGGATTTTTGGTGGCTCAGCACACAAGGTAAGGGAGCTATGTACCTTGGAGCATTTTATGAAGTCCACTGCAGTGCCCCCTAGGGTGCCCAATTGCTGTCCTGGCATGTGAGGGGGACCAGTGCACTAGAAATACTGGCTCCTCCCATGTCCAAATGTCTTGCATTTGGACGTTTTTGACTTGGACATCTTTGGTTTCGAAAATCGCCGAAATTCAAAGACATCCAAATCTAAGGTATTTTTGAAACGAAAGATGGACGTCCATGTTTTTTCGAAAATATGCTTTTCCCCGCCCCCAGATTTGGACGTTTTACACAGACGTCCAAATCCCAACTTAGACGTTTCTTTAGAAAATGCCCCTCTAGGCTTCCCAAGGCAGATTACAACAACAGTTAAGATGAACTCATCAGGAAACAGGATATCCTCACTGAAATTTGGACATCTGTATTGCATGTAACAGTGTAGAAAGATAAGCACAAAATACGGGCGCCAAAATGGAGTTACTGCCCAGCTACTGCGTGGCTCTTGCGGTAATTTCATTTTTGGCGTGCAATATGTGCGGCTGAAAAATAATTTTTATTTTTGGAAATGCGTATTGGGCGCGCCAAGTGGCATTTGATGAGCGCAGATCATTACCAATCAGTTACCGCATGAGACTTTACCGATAGGTCAATGGCTGGCAGTAAGGTCTCAGACCCAAAATGGATGCGCGGCAATAAATGGAAGTAAAAATGGTCAATGCAATAAAAGGTTTTTGGGGGAGGGGAACAAGGCATTTTTTAGATATGTTAGTAATAGGATGAATTGCAAAAGTGGCATTGTGAGACTCAAAGTTGAAGGGGAGGAATATGTAAAAGCTGATGAGGATAAAGCGAATATTTCTGTTCACAGATGAAGGGTTGGAACTTGAACTACAGAAGACAAACACAAATAGGAATGGAAGTGATGCAGACCTTGAACAATTTTCAGAAGACTATGTTTGTGATAAACTAGCTAAACTAAAAGTAGGCAAAGAAATAGGGGTGGATGGGATACATCTGAGGGTACTAAAGGAATTTAGGAAGTTCTCGTGGTTCCACTGTCTAACCTTTTCAATGCTTCTTTAGAGTCAGGAGTGTCCTGGAGGACTAAAGAAGTGTGGATTGTAGTTTCTCTCCACAAAAGCATAAAAGGAGGTGGCTGGGAACTACAAGCCAGTTAATCTGATCTCTGTGGTGAGTAAATTAATGCAAACACTTTTTAAAACAGAGGATAATGAGGTTTCTGGAATCCAATGGATTGAAGGACCCAAGATAGGGTTTACTAGAGGTAGAACTTGTTGGATCAAGGGGGAGCACTAGATGGGGTGTACTTAGATTTCAGCAAAACCTTTGACAAAGTCACACATAGGTGATTTACCGAGTGTGTTCAGTTTATGAAAATGATGTTACCACTAGGGTGCCATAGGGATCGGCCCTTTATCTGGTTCATTTTCAAATTTTTGTAAGTGATATTGCAGAAGAACTGTTAGGCAAGGTTTGCAGGTGTCATGTCCCCTACCTCAATGCAAGCGGCGTCCTTGGGCTGCGCGGGGTCCAGTTGACACGCACACTTGACTGGCACTGCCCTGAGCCATGTGTGTGTAGTTCTTCTCTGGGTTTGTTCAGAGATCGGTGGTTGCAGGCTCCTTGATTGCTTTGCTTCCACCCACCTGTGTCTGCTCTCCTCCTGCCTGGCTTCCCTTGCTTCTCTCCTATTGGTCTTTTGGTTCCTCCTTCTCCTGCTCTTGTCCAATGGCTGTGCTCCTTCTCCCTGTTGGTTCCTGCTGATGTCAGACACCAGTGCTTTATCAGCTGAGCTCTTCCTGGACTCCATGCTTCGGCTTCTACTTTGGTAGGTGTTACTTGCTCAGTAGTTTGCTTCTTATCTACTTGTCCCTCGTTGCTGACTTTGCCTGTACCTGGATCATTCTCTTGCCTGCTGCCTTCCTACTGACTTTGCCTGTACCTGGATTACCCTCTTGACCTGCTGCCTGCCTACTGACTTTACCTATGCCTGGATTACTCTCTTGCCTGTTGTTTGCCTATTGACATTGCCTGTACCTGGATTACTCCCCTGCCTGCTGCTTGCCTATTGACTTTGCCTGTACCTAGATCACTCTCTTGCCGGCCGGCTGCCTGCCTGGCCGATACGTTCACCACCCCACTTCCAGTTCCGTCTTGTAAGTCCTACAGGCCGCCCGCACCTAGGGGCTGAACCTCTAGGGAACGGCGGTCAGCGCAGGTGAAACCCGGGGTTGTCCGACTGCCAAGCAGAACCTGGTTCGAGTACCGGGCTCAGCAGCACTCTACTTGGTACAAGAACTCACAAGTCTGACAGCAGGTGACACAAAACTCTGCCATAGAGTAGACAGTCTCTAGGATAACACTAGGAGGAATCTAGTAAAGCTTGAAAAGTGGTCTAGAATTTGGCAGTTAAGATTTAATATTAAAAAATGCAGGGTCATACATCTGATCTGCAGCAACCCAATTTAGAAAAAGCAACAGCAAAAGCTAGAAGGATGCTTGGCTGCTAGGGAGAGGAATGGCCAGCAAGAAAAAAAAGAAATGATAGTGCATCTGTATGTCTCTGGTGAGACCTCATTTAAAGCAGTATTTCTTGGGGTTTTTAGGCTATCCAGAATGAATATGCATGAGATAGATTTGCATATCTAGGAGGCAGTGTGTACAAATTTCTCTCACGCATATTCATTGAGAATATCATGAAAGCCTGATTGATTAAGTGTGCCCTGAGGACTGTGTTGAGAAGCACTGATTTAGACTACTGTGTACAATTCTGGAGACCGCACCTTCAGAGATATATAAACAGGATGGAGTCGGTCCAGAAGGAGGCTACTAAAATGGTCAGCGGTCTTCATCATAAAGCATTAGGGGGAAGACTTAAAAGAACTCAGTATGTATACTTTGGGGGAAACAAAGGGGTGGGAGGAGGAGATATGTTAGAGACCTTTACATACTTTCATGGCCACATCAGCGCTGTTCAATCCAGTCCTTGGGGTACTCTCAGGTTTTAAGGATTTCCACAACGAATATGAATGAGAGATTTGCATTCTAAGGAGGCAGGGAATGAAAATCTCATACATATTCACTGTAGATATTCTGAAAATCTGACAGGCTGGGTGTGGCCCACTGACTGGGTTGAGAAGCATTGATCTATGCCATGGAGTTTTTATATGTCCATCATATCTCCTCCACACACTTCCCCCCCCCCCCCCCCATATCTTTTACATCAAAAACTCTGGTACAAGGGGTCATAGAATGAAGGTGAAAGGGGAAACATTCAAGAGTAACCTAAGTAATCTCTTCAACAAGGCATACCACAATGATCCACAATAGGAACTGTAACACATCACTACTCACTTGATATCCTGAATGTTTTCTCCCTATACCTTATTGGTTATTTCTTTTTTATCATCCATATTATTAATATAATACCAATTGTATCCTTTACTTTGGAATGGCAAACTATTATGTTATCTGTATAATCTATTATGTCGTCAAAGCGAATGCTACATACCTGTAGAAGGTATTCTCCGAGGACAGCAGGCTGATTGTTCTCACTGATGGGTGACGTCCACGGCAGCCCCTCCAATCGGAAACTTCACTAGCAAAGTCCTTTGCTAGTCCTCGCGCGCCCGCGCGCACCGCGCATGCGCGGCCGTCTTCCCGCCCGAAACCGGCTCGAGCCGGCCAGTCCAGTATGTAGCAAGACAATACACTTCAAGGGAAGACACAACTCCAAAGGGGAGGCGGGCGGGTTTGTGAGAACAATCAGCCTGCTGTCCTCGGAGAATACCTTCTACAGGTATGTAGCATTCGCTTTCTCCGAGGACAAGCAGGCTGCTTGTTCTCACTGATGGGGTATCCCTAGCCCCCAGGCTCACTCAAAACAACAACCATGGTCAATTGGGCCTCGCAACGGCGAGGACATAACTGAGATTGACCTAAAAAATTTACCAACTAACTGAGAGTGTAGCCTGGAACAGAACAAACAGGGCCCTCGGGGGGTGGAGTTGGATCCTAAAGCCCAAACAGGTTCTGAAGAACTGACTGCCCGAACCGACTATCGCGTCGGGTATCCTGCTGCAGGCAGTAATGAGATGTGAATGTGTGGACAGATGACCACGTCGCAGCTTTGCAAATTTCTTCAATGGAGGCTGACTTCAAGTGGGCTACCGACGCAGCCATGGCTCTAACATTATGAGCCGTGACATGACCCTCAAGAGCCAGCCCCGCCTGGGCGTAAGTGAAGGAAATGCAATCTGCTAGCCAATTGGATATGGTGCGTTTTCCTACAGCCACTCCCCTCCTATTGGGATCAAAAGAAACAAACAATTGGGCGGACTGTCTGTGGGGCTGTGTCCGCTCCAGATAGAAGGCCAATGCTCTCTTGCAGTCCAATGTGTGCAGCTGACGCTCAGCAGGGCAGGAATGAGGACGGGGAAAGAATGTTGGCAAGACAATTGACTGGTTCAGATGGAACTCCGACACGACCTTTGGCAGAAACTTAGGGTGAGTGCGGAGGACTACTCTGTTGTGATGAAATTTGGTGTAAGGGGCCTGGGCTACCAGGGCCTGAAGCTCACTGACTCTACGAGCCGAAGTAACTGCCACCAAGAAAATGACCTTCCAGGTCAAGTACTTCGGATGGCAGGAATTCAGTGGCTCAAAAGGAGGTTTCATCAGCTGGGTGAGAACGACATTGAGATCCCATGACACTGTAGGAGGCTTGACAGGGGGCTTTGACAAAAACAAACCTCTCATGAAGCGAACAACTAAAGGCTGTCCTGAGATCGGCTTACCTTCCACACGGTAATGGTATGCACTAATCGCACTAAGGTGAACCCTTACGGAGTTGGTCTTGAGACCAGACTCAGACAAGTGCAGAAGGTAATCAAGCAGGTTCTGTGTAGGACAAGAGCGAGGATCTAAGGCCTTGCTGTCACACCAGACGGCAAACCTCCTCCAATGGAAGAAGTAACTCCTCTTAGTGGAATCTTTCCTGGAAGCAAGCAAGATGCGGGAGACACCCTCTGACAGACCCAAAGAGGCAAAGTCTACGCCCTCAACATCCAGGCCGTAAGAGCCAGCGACTGGAGGTTGGGATGCAGAAGCGCCCCTTCGTCCTGTGTAATGAGGGTCGGAAAACACTCCAATCTCCACGGTTCTTCGGAGGACAACTCCAGAAGAAGAGGGAACCAGATCTGACGCGGCCAAAAGGGAGCAATCAGAATCATGGTGCCTCGGTCTTGCTTGAGTTTCAACAAAGTCTTCCCCACCAGAGGGATGGGAGGATAAGCATACAGCAGGCCCTCCCCCCAATCCAGGAGGAAGGCATCCGATGCCAGTCTGCCGTGGGCCTGAAGCCTGGAACAGAACTGAGGGACTTTGTGGTTCACTCGAGATGCGAAGAGATCTACCAAGGGGGTGCCCCACGCTTGGAAGACCTGGCGCACCACTCGGGAGTTGAGCGACCACTCGTGAGGTTGCATAATCCTGCTCAACCTGTCGGCCAGACTGTTGTTTACGCCTGCCAGATATGTGGCTTGGAGCACCATGCCTTGACGGCGAGCCCAGAGCCACATGCTGACGGCTTCGTGACACAGGGGGCGAGATCCGGTGCCCCCCTGCTTGTTGACATAGTACATGGCAACCTGGTTGTCTGTCTGAATTTGGATAATTTGGTGGGACAGCCGATCTCTGAAAGCCTTCAGAGCGTTCCAGATCGCTCGTAACTCCAGAAGATTGATCTGCAGATCGCGTTCCTGGAGGGACCAGCTTCCTTGGGTGTGGAGCCCATCGACATGAGCTCCCCATCCCAGGAGGGACGCATCCGTGGTCAGCACTTTTTGTGGCTGAGGAATTTGGAAGGGACGTCCCAGAGTCAAATTGGAGCAAATCGTCCACCAATACAGGGAGTCGAGAAAACTCGTGGACAGGTGGATCACGTCCTCTAGACCTCCTGCGGCCTGATACCACTGAGAGGCCAGGGTCCATTGAGCAGATCTCATGTGAAGGCGGGCCATGGGAGTCACATGAACTGTGGAGGCCATGTGGCCCAGCAATCTCAACATCTGCCGAGCTGTGATCTGCTGGGACGCTCGCACCCGCGAGACGAGGGACAACAAGTTGTTGGCCCTCGTCTCTGGGAGATAGGCGCGAGCCGTCCGAGAATCCAGCAGAGCTCCTATGAATTTGAGTCTCTGCGCTGGGAGAAAGTGGGACTTTGGATAATTTATCACAAACCCCAGTAGTTCCAGTAGGCGAATAGTCATCCGCATGGACTGCAGGGCTCCTGCCTCTGATGTGTTCTTTACCAGCCAATCGTCGAGATATGGGAACACGTGCACCCCCAGCCTGCGGAGTGCCGCTGCTACCACAGCTAGGCACTTTGTGAACACCCTGGGCGCAGAGGCGAGCCCAAAGGGTAGCACACAGTACTGGAAGTGGCGTGTGCCCACCTGAAATCGCAGATACTGCCTGTGAGCTGGCAGTATCGGGATGTGTGTGTAGGCATCCTTCAAGTCCAGAGAGCATAGCCAATCGTTTTGCTGAATCATGGGGAGAAGGGTGCCCAGGGAAAGCATCCTGAACTTTTCTTTTTCGAGATATTTGTTCAGGGCCCTTAGGTCTAGGATGGGACGCATCCCCCCTGTTTTCTTTTCCACAAGGAAGTACCTGGAATAGAATCCCAGCCCTTCTTGCCCGGATGGCACGGGCTCGACCGCATTGGCGCTGAGAAGGGCGGAGAGTTCCTCTGCAAGTACCTTCTTGTGTTGGAAGCTGTAAGACTGAGCTCCCGGTGGACAATTTGGAGGTTTTGATGTCAAATTGAGGGTGTATCCCTGCCGGACTATTTGCAGAACCCACTGATCGGAGGTTATGAGAGGCCACCTTTGGTGAAAAGCTTTCAACCTCCCTCCGACTGGCAGGTCGCCCGGCACGGACACTTGGATGTCGGCTATGCTCTGCTGGAGCCAGTCAAAAGCTCGCCCCTTGCTTTTGCTGGGGAGCCGCGGGGCCTTGCTGAGTCGCACGCTGCTGACGAGAGCGAGCGCGCTGGGGCTTAGCCTGGGCCGCAGGCTGTCGGGAAGGAGGATTGTACCTACGCTTGCCAGAAGAGTAGGGAACAGTCTTCCTTCCCCCGAAAAATCGTCTACCTGTAGAGGTAGAGGCTGAAGGCTGCCGGCGGGCGAATTTGTCGAATGCGGTGTCCCGCTGGTGGAGAGACTCTACCACCTGTTCAACTATTTCGCCAAAAATATTGTCCGCACGGCAAGGCGAGTCCGCAATCCGCTGCTGGAGTCTATTCTCCAGGTCGGCGGCACGCAGCCATGAGAGCCTGCGCATCACCACACCTTGAGCAGCGGCCCTGGACGCAACATCAAAAGTGTCATAAACTCCTCTGGCCAGGAATTTTCTGCACGCCTTCAGCTGCCTGGCCACCTCCTGAAAAGGCTTGGCTTGCTCGGGGGGAAGAGCATCAACCAAGCCCGCCAACTGCCGCACATTGTTCCGCATGTGTATGCTCGTGTAGAGCTGGTAAGACTGGATCTTGGACACGAGCATAGAGGAATGGTAGGCCTTCCTCCCAAAGGAGTCTAAGGTTCTAGCGTCCTTGCCCGGGGGCACCGAAGCATGTTCCCTAGAACTCTTAGCCTTCTTTAGGGCCAAATCCACAACTCCAGAGTCATGAGGCAACTGAGTGCGCATCAGCTCTGGGTCCCCATGGATCCGGTACTGGGACTCGATCTTCTTGGGAATGTGGGGATTAGTTAAGGGTTTTGTCCAGTTCGCAAGCAATGTCTTTTTTAGGACATGGTGCAAGGGAACAGTGGACGCTTCCTTAGGTGGAGAAGGATAGTCCAGGAGCTCAAACATTTCAGCCCTGGGCTCGTCCTCCACAACCACCGGGAAGGGGATGGCCGTAGACATCTCCCGGACAAAGGAAGCGAAAGACAGGCTCTCTATGGAGGAGAAAGCTGCCTTTCAGGAGAGGGAGTGGGATCAGACGGAAGACCCTCAGACTCCTCGTCAGAGAAATATCTGGGGTCTTCCTCTTCCTCCCACGAGGCCTCACCCTCGGTGTCAGACACAAGTTCCCGAACCTGTGTCTGCAACCTCGCCCTGCTCGACTCAGTGGAACCACGTCCACGATGGGGGCGTCGAGAGGAAGACTCCCTCGCCCGCATCGGCGAAGCTCCCTCCGCCGACGTAGTCGGGGAGCCCTCCTGGGAGGTGGCCGCGGTCGGCACCGCACGCGGTACCGACGTCGGGGACCTCAACCTGGGCGATGGGCCAGCCGGCGCCACGCTCGACGGTACCGGAGGCGCAAGCACCGCCGGTACCGGAGGGGTAGGGCGCAACAGCTCTCCCAGAATCTCTGGGAGAACGGCCCGGAGGCTCTCGTTCAGAGTGGCTGCAGAAAAAGGCTGAGAGGTCGAAGCAGGCGTCGACGTCAGAACCTGTTCCGGGCGAGGAGGCTGTTCCGGGCTGTCCAGAGTGGAGCGCATCGACACCTCTTGAACAGAGGGTGAGCGGTCCTCTCGGTGCCGATGCCTGCTGGGTGCCGAATCCCTCGGCGACCCAGAGCTCTCGGTGCCGACACGGGGAGGAGACCGGTGTCGATGCTTCTTCGATTTCTTCCGAAGCATGTCACCGGAGCTCCCCGGCACCGACGAGGAGGACGTAGAATCCATCCGTCGCTTCCTCGGGGCCGAGACCGAAGAGGGTCGATCTCGGGGGGGCTGTACCGCAGGAGCCCTCAGGGTAGGAGGAGACCCACCCGAGGGCTCACCGCCACCAGCAGGGGAATGGACAGCCCTCACCTGCACTCCACTCGATGCACCACCGTCCGACGACATCAGGAGACGAGGTCCCGGTACCACCGACGTCGATGCAGCTATCCGATGTCTCGGCGCCGATGCAGAGGCCCGATGCCTCGATGCACTCGATGCAAGGGCGGCCGAGGAAGATGGTCTGGACGCTGACGACGTCGATGCACTCGAAGATCCCGGTGCCGATGCCGACGAAGAGCCCGAGAACAACATGTTCCACTGGGCTAGTCTCGCTACCTGAGTCCGCCTTTGAAGCAGGGAACACAGACTGCAGTTCTGAGGGCGGTGCTCAGCCCCCAGACACTGAAGACACGACGAGTGTCGATCAGTGAGCGAGATAACCCGGGCGCACTGGGTGCACTTCTTGAAGCCGCTGGAAGGCTTCGATGTCATGGGCGGAAAAATCACGCCGGCGAAATCAAAAGCCGAAATGGCGAAAATTGAAGCACCAAAAATTTAGAGGGAGAAAAATCTCGACCGAGGCCGAAAGAGGCCTACCCCGACGACGAAAGAAAACTTATCGGGGCAAAAAGCTGGAAGTACGGGGAGGATTGACACGAAACCCGGGGAGGGTTTCCGGAGCACTTCCCGCACTAGAAGAAAGCTTTTCCGAAGAAAAAACACGCTCAAAAAAACTTTGGACGCGCGAGGTCGACTCTCCGGGGCTCGACACGGCGAAAAAACGACTGTACCGAGTGCGGACAAAAGACGACTGGCCGGCTCGAGCCGGTTTCGGGCGGGAAGACGGCCGCGCATGCGCAGTGCGCGCGGGCGCGCGAGGACTAGCAAAGGACTTTGCTAGTGAAGTTTCCGATTGGAGGGGCTGCCGTGGACATCACCCATCAGTGAGAACAAGCAGCCTGCTTGTCCTCGGAGAATATTCTTTATATAATTACCAATTATATCTTCTACTCTGGAATGGCGATCTATTATGTTATCCAGATAATCTATTATGTCATCCATGTTCTTTATGTAATATTGTAGGGGGGCAGCTTGACTGTTTTGCTGAAACTGGAGTCAGTTTATACTAGAGTTAGATTTTGCTGTAAAGGACAATCTATTGTGCTTAGCTAAAAGAAGCTGTAACTTGTAACATGGCAGCCATTAACTTTGCTTTTTCTGTGAAATACATTTTCAATACATTTTCTCTCCTTCTGTGCCTTTTCTGAAATGTAAGGCTTGCTAAACTTAGATGAAACACTGTAGCCTGCAAGCTGACAGTTAGCTCAGAGGAAGCAGCTGTAACCAGATAGCAGAAACCAGCTGGAACTTGTGCTGCTTATCAGTATATTGCCTTATATGGTATATGCAATGCCAAATAACTGTGAATAGACTAGAGACCAGTGTTGGAAATAGAGGGTTGTGTGCAAAACCAAAGATAAGTTTCGTTTCCTGGGTTTTGTGTAAGACCCTCTGTCTGTAACTGCGCATGACTACTGATAAGAGTGTATAAGAACGAGTGTCAGGTGACGCTCGGGGCACAGTATCCTGAGACTGAACTCAGTGCTGTACATTGCTAGCAATAAAAGCTGTCTTGCCTTTGGAACCAGTTGCCTCTTGTCTCCTGTTTTACTAGCTGAGAATCCTGTTACAATATCAATTGTACCTTTTTACTCTGGAATGGCGAATGCCATGATGGAACATTGTAAGCCACATTGAGCCTGCAAATAGGTGGGAAAATGTGGGATACAAATACAACAAATAAATAAATAAATAAGGAAATTATTATTTACGTAAAAATTGGACGACACGTGGAACAGACTCCCAGTAGAGATGGTGGAGACAAGGACTATATCTGCTCATGAAAGCATGGAACAAGCACAAATAGTCTTTAAGGAAAAGGAAGGGCTAGAAGAGATTAGTAGTTGGTACCTATGATCTTTATCTACTATCATTTCTGTGTCTCCATATACACAGTTCTCTGTTATTTAAAAATACTGTATTGACACCTTTCTAATGACCTCATTTTTCACAAGTGGTATAAATGGCCATTTTACTGTATATCTATACTATAGGTCTAAAGAATAAATTAATTTCAATAAAGCATTACATTTGCCAAAGTAAAATTCAATTCTGTATCACATTCATCACAATGAAAGAATTGTCAGAGCAAAGCCATAACAAATGGGTCACACAGTCACATAAGTTTAACATAAATGCCAAGAGTAAAATATATAAAAGACCTTTTAAGAATCCATAATGGATTTGAGAGTGATCCCATTAACCCTAACTTAAGCTCCATGTTCCACATGCAAACTGCAAGACATAAATTACACACAAATTGTTATTAAACTGGTAATTTCATTTGTACTGGGCTGTAATAATAATACTTAATGACCACATACATCTATAGAAGGACAGCATGCCACACAAGATAAATCAAGGTGTTGCAAGGCCATAGAGAAATACAATTCAAGGTCGCAATGGAAGGTTACATACATTGCTCAGTATCAAAGAGCCAATGAGGCATATTTTCAAAGCACTTTGGGAGGCTAAGTTCCATAGGTTTCTATGGAACTTTGGGAGGCTAAGTGCTTTGAAAATGAGCCTCAATGTGTCTGCAGGTTTCACAACCCTGTGTTCGCACTGCTTAAACAAGTCTGTGAGTATAGGAATGTAAAATTTGGTTTTCTAACTGTCTGAATCATGATCCATGTAGTACAGATGACCTAGAGGTTGAAATGGTTTGTGTAAACTTTTTATCATAAACCTTCACGAAAGAAAAGACCTAAATGTTTTACTCTCTCAGCCCTACTAGCCTTAACAGGCAAGAAATCAACACTCAAGCCCAGATCCTTCAAAGGTACTTTGATTGTGCTGCTCTGCAATCTTCTAATAAGGGCCTGCAGCTCATGGTTCAGGTTTTGAAGTTCTTCATTTTCACTCATGGTGATATTTCGCTCTTTTACAGTCAAGTCTTTTTGCCATCTAACCAAGGCCAGTCTCTCCTCCAGTTGCTCTAAGCTAAAAGAGAACAAATTAGTTTATATAGCAGTTCTGACATCACAAATTCAATTCATTCTAATAAAGTCTGATTCAGACAGCTACAGCTAACTATGGAGTGGAGGAGTGGCCTAGTGGTTAGGGTGGTGGACCCTAGTCCTAGGAAACTGAGGAACTGAGTTCAATTCCCACTTCAGGCATAGGCAGCTCCTTGTGACTCTGGGCAAGTCACTTAACCCGCCATTGCCCCATGTAAGCTGCATTGAGCCTGCCATGAGTGGGAAAGCACGGGGTACAAATGTAACTAAAATAAATAAAATAAAAAATATATTACACCAAATTTGATAGTACCAATAGCAGGTTTTGCAACCATTCCTCTCTTAAACAGCAGAAGCACTTGGGAAATACAGAAGATAAATGGGTAAGTTATACAAGCATACTAAATCATCAGTGTTGCTTACATGTTATCTTAAAATTTTTTTTACTGAGGCCCAGATGCACAAAACCTAACGAGCCAGCAACGTGGTTTTTATACCAGTTTTAGCCGGTTTAGCGTGCAAGGAGTAATGCACAAAGAGGTTCTCTGAGCTATTTTCCTATCAAGGTAGCAGCTAACGAAAGTTGTATGCAAAGCTATTGTAACAAGCTAATTACTATACAAATGTGCATGCAAAGTGATGCACAGGTGTTTTCCAACCCGATGCAAGAAGCAGCCCCTACCTTTACTGTCAACATTTTTAACAGGTGGTCAGAAGCTGTTGGTACTGCCTAGAATGACAACTGAAAAGCGGCGTGAAGGGGTGGAGGCAGTGGTGTGCTGGAGCCGGCTCGCTCTGGCTCGCAAGAGCCGCTTGTTAAATTTTGACAGCTCTTGCGAGCCGGTTGTTGTTTGGGGCGAGCCGGATCCATTGCAGGAGGTAAGCATGGCAGGAGGGCGCCATGCTTACCTCCCCTCCCGCTCCCAAACATGCCCAGCGAGTGCCCTTCGCCCCCACCGTCCCCTCCCGCTCCCATCCATCTTTTTTAAATACCTCCTCGCCGTTGAAGCGCCGCATTAAAGCCCTGCTGCTGCTGCCCAAGCTTTTCCTCCATTTGCTGTAGTTCGCGTGAACTTCGTGCCCTTAGTCCCGCCTTCTGAAGTCATACATCAGAAGGCGGGACTAAGGGCACGAAGTTCACGCGAACTGCAGCAAACAGGGAGGGAAAGCTAGAGACAGGCAGCAGGACTTTATCGCGGCGCTTCAACAGCGAGGAGGTATTTAAAAAAGATGGATGGGAGCGGGAGGGGACGGTGGGGGCGAAGGGCAATCGCTGGACATGGATGGGAGCGGGAGGGGAGGGCAGGGGAGGGAGGAAAATCGCTGGACATGAGATGGGAGCGGGAGGGAAGGGCAGGGGAGGGAGGAGAATTGCTGGACATGGATGGGAGCAGGAGGGGAGGGCAGGGGAGGGAGGAGAATCGCTGGACATGGATGGGAGCGGGAGGGGAGGGCAGGGAAGGGAGGAGAATCACTGGACATGGATGGGAGCGGGAGGGGAGGGCAGGGGAGGGAGGAGAATCGCTGGACATGGATGGGAGCGGGAGGGGAGGGCAGGGGAGGGAGGAGAATCGCTGGACATGGATGGGAGCGGGAGGGGAGGGCAGGGGAGGGAGGAGAATCGCTGGACATGGATGGGAGTGGGAGGGAAGGGCAGGGGAGGGAGGAGAATCGCTGGACATGGATGGGAGCGGGAGGGGAGGGCAGGGGAGGGAGGAGATTCGCTGGGCATGGATGGGTAGGGGGGCAGGGGAGAGAAGAGAATTGCTGGGTATGGATGGATAGAGGAGGACAGGGGAGAGAGGAGAGTTTCAGGACATGGATGGAGGGGAGGGAAGGGAGAGAGAAGAAATGCTGGACATGGAGGGAAGACAGAGGAAGGAGATTAGATGAGGGAAAAGGAAGTGAGGAGAGAAACTGCACATGGATGGAGAAAATAGGCAGAAGCTGGATCCACTGTACAGTCAAGTCTGCAGAGGACCAGAAATGAAGAAGAAAGGAGGAAAGAAAAGAAATAAATGGAAAGGAAGCCCTGGAAACGGAGTCAAGGGAACAGATAGAGAGCAGCAGAATCAGATACTGGGCCAGCATGATCAGAGAAACAAAGTCACCAGACAACAAAGGTAGAAAAAAAATAATTTTATTTTCATTATAGTGTTTGGAATAAGTCCACTTTGAGAATCAGGTGCTGAACATTAAAAGTTTATATTTATTTACTTATTTATGGCATTTTATCCCATATTAAACATGAATTAGATTGGAACCTGGGATCATTTAATTTTTTTTTTCCTGGAGAGAGTAATGCATTGCCCCCCCCCCCCCCGGCTATAGCTAGCTCTGCAATTTTTGGGGGGGGGGTGCAGAGGTGGATGGGGGGGCGCAGAGGTGGATTGGGGGGGGGGGTGCAGTGGTGGACGGGGGGTGCCGAGGTGGACCGGGGAGAGAGCCTGTTAAAATTTTACCAGCACACCACTGGGTGGAGGGAAGAATTTCAACTTGTCAGAATCATCCGGATCCTCGCAGAGCAGTTCTTCTTTTTTTTTTTTTTGTTTACTTCCTCAATTGACAAGCACTGAATAAAAGGCCTTTAACCCCCCCACTGAGCCACAACAAGACACAAAACCTTCAAGTAATTCTTCAGGAATTCAGTATAAGGAGAACTCTAAAGAGAAAAACCGCAACCTCCCCGAGCCCTGAAGCAGTAGAAAGTGAGGTCCTAGTCACTACTACAATGGGATGAGAGGACACAGGGGTGGGTGAGATGTACGTGGGCTCAGCAGGAAAAAGTTTGGCAGAAGTAGGGGAAACTCCAAAGAACAGCCAAACTTTTTGTAAGGCGGCGGCTATCCAGACCACTTTCTTCCGATGGGGTACAGGCCAGCAGCAGGCACCAGCGTTCAGGCACCCGAGTGGGAAACAAACAAACAAAAAATACTTTTTTCATACACAGAGCTTGTCTGCGTTGTGAGAAATATGAGGGTGAGAGGGAGAATGAAGGCACATGGAGGAATGAGGAGGCTCGAGAGGGAGGGAGACTGGGTAGAGAAAGGAAGGAGTCTTTTCCCCTGGGGGACTGGAGAAAAGGAAAAGACTACAATTCCCAGCAGCCCCTGAGTAGGTCCCATGGTAGAAACAGGGACTTCAATCCCCAACAGCCCCCAGAGGAGGTCAGGAGAAGGGAGTTGGAAAAACCTGTCCCAGAGAGCCAGGATGAGGGAAGGAGTTCTGAACCTGCCCAATCAAGCAAATGGAGAGCAGCTGAGTGGGTGTGGGGAGCAGGGGCGTAGCCACGGGCGAGTCTGGACGGGCCCAGGCCCAGTCACTTTCCCTCCAGGCCCGCCCACCCAACACAGACCTATCAAGTCTCCCGCGAAACACACGGTGCCAGCTCCCATTTCCGGCCACTGCTGCGTCTCCTGTTGAGCAGCAGCAGCCGGTACAAAAACAAAAAGCTAATTAAACAACCAAAAATGTTTTTAAAAAGGAAGCGCGGCACCGCAGGCAGCCATCAGGCATTGGTTGTCGGCTCTGCAGCCGCTCCTCTCGCCTCTCATGTCACTGCGCTCTTCCGGGGTCCTACTCCAGGGGCAGTGATGTGAGAGGCGAGAGGAGCGGCTGCAAAGCCGACAGCCAATGCCTGATGGCTGCCTGTGGTGCGGCGCTTGCTTTTTAAAAACATTTTTGGTTATTTAATTAGCTTTTTGTTTTTGTAGCGGCTGCTGCTGCTCAACAGGAGAAGCAGCAGTGGCCGAAAATGGGAGCTGGCGCCTCGTGTTTCATGGGAGACTTGGCAGGTCTGTGTTGGGTGGGCGGGCTTGGAGGGAAAGAATGGGATAGAGAGAGACACTGGATGGAAGAATCGGGAGAGGGGGGTAGACGGATGGAAGGATGGGGAGAGAAAGAGGGAAAACAGATGGAAGGATAGGGAGAGAAAGAGGGAGATGGATGAATGGATGCAGAGAGAAAGGGGAGAGACTGGAAGGATGTGGAGAGAGAAGGGACACTGAACAGAAAAGAGTAGAGAGATAGAGAGACACATTAGATAGAAGGATCAGGAGAGAAGGTAGATGGGTGGAAAGATGGGGAGAGAAAGAAGGAAGACACTGGATGGAAGGGAAGGGAGAAAGAGGAGACACTGGATGGAAGGATGCAGAAAGAAAGAGGGGAGACATTAGAAGGACAGGGAGAGAAAGAGGAGAGCTGCTGGATGGAAAAAGGGAGTAAAGAAAGACTGGAGAAAAAGAGGAAGGGACATGGGGAGAACAAGGGTGAGAAAAAGATGAAAAGCCATAGGTAGTTAAAGGAAAAAGAAGGAAATTAAAGAATGGATAGTAAGAATGAATTCAATCTGGACAGAGAGAGGCTGAAAAATATTGAAGAAAGCAAAGAAAAAGGAGAGAAAAATTACAAATGGCGTAGAAGAGTTAAGCGAAAATGAAGGAAAGCAGAATCTAGAGACTGGGAGCAACACAATGAGAAAAAGTAAATGGCCATACAACAAAGGTAAAGAAAATAATTTTATTTTTAATGTAGGATAAAGTAATATGGTACCTGTGTTAATAACGTTTCAGAGACCAATACTTCCTTAGATCAGGATAGGATACCATAACAGCATTATACTGACCTGAGGCAGGAGGTTTTGGCCTCTGAAAGCTTATTGAAAAGGGTGTTAGGCTATTAAATAAATTATTTTCTGAAACCTGATGAACTGAAAAGCAGCACTTTACCCCTGTGTGACAAATGCATCTGATTAGTGTGACTACATTTTGCTGGGGGAAGGGGGTAGAGAGAAAATTTTGTGCCCACCCACTTTGGGTTCAGGCCCACCCAAAATTGGCAGTCTGGCTACGCCACTGGTGGGGAGGAACATATGGACTGGCAAGGGGAAGAAAAGGAGGAAGAACTAGAGCAAGAGGAGCCGATGGAGATTGCTGTTTTGACTAAACTGGAAGGAAAGGAGGTGAAATAGGAGAGGGCTGCTTGGGAGGAGAGCCTGGTAGAAGGGAAAAGGTGGCTATCCCACGAGGGGAGCTGAGAGAACAGGTTTACCATGGAAGGGTCATGCGGGGGTTGGTCAGGGTATAATGCTGGCCTGGTTGGGGAGGGACCCTTGCCACTCTCCCTAGGTTGATTTGTTTTGAAAGGGAGAGAGGAAGAGTGGTGGTTTTGAGCATAACTGCTATACATGAACTGCTGGGAGTTTGAACCCTTTCTGAACTGCTGTGTTTGGGGAATTGTTTTGCCTAACTGCTGACATGAACTGCTGGGGAGGGTTTGAACCCTTTCTGGAGATACCGTGTTTGGAGAATTACTTTGCATACCTGCTATACATGAACTGCTGGGAGTTTGAGCCCTTTTGAGCTACTTTGTTTGAAGAATTGCTTTGCATAACTGCTTTATATGAACTGCTAAGATTTTGGAACCTTTTGGTTTTTTTGTGTGTTGTTTTGAATACTATGCTGTTGAACCGCTATGCTTCTTGAGAAATGCTGTGGTGGGAACTACCTTTGGAGTAGCAGTTGACATAAAGAGATTACAATAAAGTATAATGATCTGACCTTGTGGATTGCCGTGTGCTCTTTAGCAGTGGATTACAGCACACAGCTCAGCTAAAGGGCCTACGGACTCAAGAGTCTCCCGGTGCAGGAGACTTTTCCAAGAGTCTCCCATTGGTGGAGACCTTACAGCATGTATGAAAGCCATCTGTGGCATGTGCACAGCAGCCATGTTTAGCAACTGGCTGCTCTGTGCATGCTCAGCTGGCCGACCGGATTCCCCCCATCGCATGCAAATGAGCCATGTTCACAAAAGCAGCAAGTAGCTCACTTGCATGCGATTCTCGTTGGGAATCCATCTGTATTTCTAAATCGGTAATTTTTACCGATTTGAAAATACAGATGGATTCTTAACGGGGAACTTAGTGCATCTGGGCCTCAGTAAGCAAATTACAAGTGTGGTTACTAGTATGGTTCTCTTCCTATTTCTGTGTCTAATTTGTTATACTCCCAGTATCGTAAACAAGATGATCCTTGTCTTGGCTTCAGAAAAAAGCAAGGAACACAGCATGAATTTTAATTTCTAGTTCTTTGATAAGACAGATTTACAAATGACTATCAGGCTCATTTTCGAAAGAGAGGACGTCCATCTTTTGACATAAATCGGCACTTGGACGTCCATCCACGTCCATAAAGCTTAGTATGTACTAACGGAATTAGCGTGGGCTAAATGCTAGGAAGTCCATAGGTATAAAATTAATTTCTTAGCATTAAGGGCACACTAATTCCATTTAGCACATGCTAAGCTTTAGTAAAAGGGCCCCTTAGGCTGAACCCTGCTAAATCATAATGTATGTGGTTTAGTTAAAAAGATAGGTTTTGGAGGTCCAACCTACTATGTTGCTGTATTTCTTTTAAAATAAATACTGTTCAGAATTTGGGATTTTATTTGGATTCAAAACTGAATCTTGATAAACAAATTTCAGTAGTTGTTGCTTTGCCAGTTAGCATTTGTTCAAGAGTTCTTTCTTTAGAAGGATGATGTTGCCACCTTGATACATACTTTGATTCCTACTCAATTTGATTATTGTGCTTTCTATATGTAGGGCTTCCTAAAGGCAGTTATAGTGGTTACAAATAGTGCAAAATACTGTGGCCAGATTATTAACAGAGACAGAGTAGTCAGATATCACCCCTGTTTTTGAGATGTTTGCATTGGCTGCCTGTTGAATATAGGTCTACATTTTAAAAAGTTTTGTGAATGGTTTTCCGGGTTTTGAATCTTCAAAAACTAAACTATATAGCAGAAATGCTGCTGTCTTACGTCCCACAGAGATTTCTTTGTTGTCTCAGCAAGTGCTGTTGTCAGTTCCATCTTGTGCTCAGTTGCAGTGTACCTGACAGAAAGCTTTATGGAATTCACTGCTTATATTTAAGACCTTAGGTTACCTGAAGTTTCGTAAACTTTACCTGATGTTTCGTAAACTGGTCAAGTTATGGTTGTTTTCAACAAAAGATGACTTATGTGGTGTGGTTTTTTTTTGGGGGGGGGGGGGGGGAGGGGTGAGTTTGACAAAGGTGGGAACTAGAAGAGTGTTATTAGATGGGTGGGTCCAAAAAGACAAGGAGGTGAAAATCCCTATGATGAGTAGGAACAGGAAGATTTGTTTTTTTTTATTTATGCTTGTTGTTAATTGATTATTTTGCTGTGCAACTTTGAATACTGTAATTTCCCATTTTATTGTACTATGCCTTGAGAAGTTTTATAAAGGTATCAGGACTACACCGAATATTCATATTCAATTCAATTTGGCCACGAATACATTATTCGTATTCAGCTGAAAAGTGATTTAAATTTGAATACGAATAATACCAAGGGCGGTCTACCCCGGGTACAGGTAATAAGGGGGTACACTGAGCAGTCACGGAGACACAGTCTACAAGCGTGCAGCTGCCAGCTCTAACAGTCCCCTACCTCGGAACAGGAAGTTGATGTCAGAGAGGGCAGGGGACCAACAGAGCCAACAACTGCACACCTGTAGACCGCGGCTTTGTGACTGCTCAATCCACCCCATCACTGCTTGTAGGAGGGAGGGCAGGGCGTGATGTGCTTGGAGGAGGGGGGTGCTCTGCCCCGGGTGGCAACCAAGCTAGGTACATCACTGATGCTGAATCTTACTGAAATAAACACTTGATCTCTGATTTCACATTGCTTCTTTTATTATTTGTTATGTTAAAACGCAATGCCCATTATTCATATTTGGTATTCGTATTTGGCTGAATAGTAAAATATGCTATTTGATACAGCTCTAAAACAAGTTATCAAATTTAATGTATATATAGCTCCTTGATATGATCTTCAGTGTATCTCCTGAGTGAGTCCTTGTATAAAATTATTAATATTGTAATTCTTATCCTGTTCTGTAAGGGCTGTTGGATATTATTGGAAGTTTTGTGGTTGTATGTATTTGGAGGGATGAGTAGAGAAAAAGAGATAAACATTGGGGATCCATTATGGGGAAGGAGGTTGGTCAGCAGTAAGTACAGGCCCCCAAGACCCCATGGGTTGAGGTTAATTCTGGAAAGACACGGGGGGGGGGGGGAGGCTTGAAGATGAAGAAAGAGATGCAGTGGGCTTATTGAATGTGTATTCTATGGTAAATAAGACAAATGTGATTAAAGATTTGATTTATCGGTACAATTTATTTTTTGTGTGATAGAATTTAGGTCAGGGAGGGGGATTTGGCATCAATAGTGCAAGCATGTCCTAACGATTATTCTTTTTTCGTGTTTAAGGGTGGTGAAGAAGAGAGGAGAGGTTGTCACAGGTACAAAACTTAGATTATGAGCCCACTAGAAACACAAGAGGTACCTGTATGCAACACATTAACCACCACTTTGGTAGTACTACAGAAAGGTGGCATATCAAAAATCTAATAAACATACACTTAAATGGCTACACTCATGGTTGCAATCATATCATTCCTAAAGAAGTACAATACTCATTCAGAGGTAACACAGAAAGTGCTTCACTCTGAGTAGCAGCTTGGTCCTCTCTTCTAGCCAGTTTAGATAGTCCTCACTAGGAGCACAGTTCACTGCGCTAAGTAGGGAAAAGACACCTTTTCTATTCCTTTTCCTCGCCATTTTAATTTTTTTAAAGTTCTCTATTTTTAACATCATATTCCTTTAGTGGTCACTCCAGTTCTAAGGTTTCCTTGTGTAAATTTCCACTATGCTGGTATCTTCTCTATGTCATGGTGCAATGTTCTTGGGCTATTGCTTCCATTCTCTTCTTGTTCGATGAAGACAGGGTAGCTAGATTGTTTTTGTGTCTACTGCCTTGGAAAGCTAAATCTGCTCCTTGAGCTGCTAGGACCTGGCTACAGAAAAATGATTTCTCAACTTCTACAGTGTAAAAAGATGCCTAGACATGGAGACTGCTGAGATTGTTGTCCTGCAGGTGTTTGATTATGTAGGCAACATTGCATCCAGTCTCCTCCACCAATACTAGCAGAATAGCCACATTATCGTCCAGTTATGCATTCAAGCATTGATGCTTTCTGGGAACATGAGCATTCTCTTTGGTTGTACTGAATCATTTCCTGTTAGGGGTTTGTGGTCTCACCCAATGGAGAAGTGCTTTGCTACATCCCACAGGTTCTGGATTGGTCTGGTATGGACACTAAGGAAGGAGAAATTAAGTCTTACCTGATAAATTTTCTTTCCTTTAGTCCTACCAGACAAGTCCAAAGACCCTCATCAGTTGAATATGTTCTAAAAATGTTCTCGTTTCTTATTTCTCAGTATGAAGTACTTCTGCTTGCATTACCTTTAAAACTTCTCATTAGGCATTGAGGCTGCTCCTGGCAAGTTGCATAACTGTGGGTCAGTAGAGCATAAGAGTGCTGTATTTGGCAAAAATAATGGATGAATATGACACTTGTCCAGAAGGATGACATAAGCACCATTACATGGTCATTTGAACTACTGAGCATTCTGAGGCTGCAAGGTACCCTTAAGGGGCAAATCACACAGAACTACTTTCTCTGTCTCATCTGCTGTTAAGGTTCTGGACTAGTCTGGTAGGACTAAAGGAAGAAAATTATCAGATAAGACAATTTATCTATTTACAATGTGGATATCTGAGAGCACTTTTAATACAGTCTTTATTAAATAAATATTCATTAAAGAATATAAAGCCTTTATTTGCTCAAGATCTCAAGGAGCATCAGTGGGAGAAGAAGGATTTGAACCCTGGCTTCCTTGGTTCTCAGCCAACAGGCTACTCCTCCACTACACTACACTGACACTACACTGTCAAGCCATCATGCTGTTAGCATCCACCAATTCCCATGTTAATTGCTTAGCACAGCTTAGTAAATAGGTTCCTAAAACACTGCAATAGGGTGCAATTAGGGAGTAATTTTATAATGACTTATACGTAGGTAAAAGGCCTCTTATAAAATTGCTCCACATGCACAAGTATGCGCCAAGTCAAGAAGACACATACTTGTACCTGAGCCTGGTGTAGGCAAGTTCAAGAGAGTCACAATGTACTCTCATAGCCTATAAAATACACACCTATGCACATACGTCAGCCATGTATATTTATACATGCTAATTAGCTGGTTTAAATATACATGGTCACATTGTAGCCATAAATTAGGCAGGTTTTGTACTAGTATTTTACCTGACACATTGGCAGTATTAAACCAAACTGCACTACATTCAAGGAATTCATTAGCATAGGTTTGCATTTTTACACAGCTAATTAAAATTTTTATGTAAAAATCCACAGTTAGGGATCAAACCATAATATCAGAAACATGAAAACAGTTTAACAAATAGGCCTATTAGTGCTCTACAGTTCAGTAATGGCAGCAACTCAGTAAACTTACTTTGCAAGGTATTTGCTTTTTAATGACTGTATTTTTTGCATCAGTCGCTTGTTTTCTTCTTTCATTATGCCATTGTCTTTAGGATGGAGAAGTAGCACTTTTAAAATCTTCTTGTTAGATAGCGTTTTACCTTCAAAATGAACAAAAATAACTCTGAAATATCATGGCAAACAACTTTTACTCAGTAGTTTTTCCTGCTGAATTGGAGCCTGCCCTTACAAGGGTTACAGGCCATAAATCTCCATTTCCAGTTCCACAGGGTTTGCTTCCACTTTTAATGGCAATTTTCTCCTAAGATCTCCTCATAAGAGAATATAAGAATAGTCATACTGGGTCAGACTGATGGTCGATCTAGCCCAATATCCTGCTTCCAGCAGTGGCCAATCCAGGTCACAAGTACCTGGCAGAATGCCAAATAGTAACAAGATTCCATCCTACTGATTCCAGGGACAGTAGTGGCTTTCCCCATTTCTATCTCAATAGCAAACTATGGACTTCTCCTCCAGGAACTTGTCCAAACCAAGCTCCCAAGTTTAATATCGTTTACTATCCTTTTTTAAATCTAGATACACTAACCGTTGTTACCACATTACCTGGTAAAAAGTTTCTAAGCTTCTGCTTAACTATTTGTTGAGTGGAAAAAATATTTCTTCCTATTTGTTTTAAAAGTATTACCATGTAACTTTATTGAGTGTCCCCTAGTCTTAGTACTTTTTGAAAGAATATAACAAAATCAATTCACGTTTTCCCATTCTACACCATTCAGGATTTTGTAGACCTCTATCATACCCCCCCCCCCCCCCCGCCACAGCTGTCTCTTTTCCAAGCTGAAAAGCCCTAACCTTGTAAGCCTTTCCTTAGGAGAGGTGTTCCACCTCTTAATCATTTTGGCTATCCTTCGTTGAACCTTTTCCAATTCCACTATATCTTTTTTGAAATACGGTGACGAGAGTTGCACACAATACTCAAGGTGAGGTTGCACCATGGAGAGATACAGAGACATTATTGTATTCTTTGTATTATTTTCAATCCCTTTCCTAATAATTCCTAGCATTCTGTTTCTTGTTTTGGCTGCCACCACACATTGGGAGGAAGATTTCAGTGTATTGTCTATAATGACACCTAGATCTTTTTCTTGGGTGTTGACTCCTAAGGTTGAACCTAACATTAGGTAACTATGATTTGGATTATTTTTCCCAATGGGCATCACTTTTGCATTTGTCCACTAAGTTCTCATAGTATCAGAAGAAAAGCCCTGTGTTAGAGGAAAATCTGGGTGAAGGATGGGGAATAAATGGTCTTTGTCCAGGGTATTGAAAGGTACACTGTGTTGTACCAAAAGCAGGAATCTGCCAGGAAATATTCTTATCAAGGCATGGTTCAAACTATGTGCCGTTTTCTAAGGCAGTGATATCATGTCATCTTAGCAAAATAATTGCGTATTATTTGCATGTGTGCAATATAGTTAGAGAAACAAGGGCTAGATTTACTGAAGTGTGATACAGCATGTTATTTACCACAGGTCCCATTTTATGCAGTGGGACCTATTTATTAGTCATGTGTGCTAACAGTATTAGCGTATGTTACTAAATCTAGCCACAGATGTTTGTTAACTTGGATTTGGAGCTACAGAGCTTCTCATTCGCTTTGAAGGATTTTGTATCTGATGGAAGAAGTCTCAGATGCATAAATCTCCACAGAAAAGCTTCAGATGCTGTCAATAAAAACATGAAATAAGTTGTACATAATACAGTTATGGTATATAGAGACTTACGGAATAGTAATAAATACATATATGTTTTTCTGTGTCCTCCCTTTCCCTAATAACTATTAAACAGCTACATTGAGCCACCTGCAAACCATTCCACTTCGCATTCTCATATGCATGTCTTTGACTAAATCTCTAATACTTCTGCCTATGCTGGAAGTCTGTAGGATATATGATTGTATGATCTGGAATTTAATCTTGGTAAAAAGAGACTACATCCCCAACTCCAGCACAATCTTCATGTGTCTTCTATATTTTCAAAAGCACAACAATTTGATGGTAGATCAGGAACCAAAAATTAAAAACAGTCTGAAAATGCCCCCTATATCTCAATCACTGTTATCCAAACTCATTTCACCTCCATTCTGCTCGGCATGTACGGCTGGCAGTCTGCTCACCTGAAGATTGGATCTGCTCACTTTCCAACACAGCTGCGTGAAGAGCCTCAGCTAGAGACTGATACCCCAACTCGTGAAGAACTTTACAAAAAGATGCAAAACCAGAACCATCTTCATTTTTTAAAAAACTGAGTAGTTTAGAAACTTTAAAATCCAGTGAGTCTTCTAGCTGTCAGACATCAAGAAAATTGTTATTTAGTCACATTATTCTTTAGAATCACATTTTACCAAACTATCAAACATTTTTGAATTAAACTTTAACTTGGGTAATATGAACTCCTTTAATTATTAAAATAAACTGTATTTAATATAATTATTTTTACTTCACAGTTGCATTTTATGATCAAAGTACTTTGAACAAAGAGGCTACACAAAAGTACTAAAATAATAATTCAAAATGTTATTCTGCTACTGCTGAAACTATCACAATACTGGCTAGATGACTAACAGTTGGTATAACAGGCCTTGTCCATCTGAAGAACTATTTGTTGCCCTGCACAACTACTCATATCCATTCAACCAGATCTACCTACAGCTTTGGGTAGACTGCCTGTCTAACAGAACTCAGGACAAAATATTCTGCCTGAACCCAAGTAAAACAGAGAATCTGTGGGTTCCTAACACAAGTGGACAGACACCTGAATTCTAAATCTTGTTTTGGGAAGTATGAACTCCCCATAAAATCACAGATCAGGAATTTGGGATAATGTTAGACCAGTGGTTCTCAACCAGTGTGTTGGGACCAGGGGCGTAGCCAGACAGCAGATTTTGGGTGGGCCTAGGCAAGAAGTGGGTGTGCAGCAAGTGTTCTCCCCCTCCCCCCCCAAAATATCTAAGCTGGTGGGAAAATGCTTCTCTCCACCTTGGCAGTCTTCAGCAGGCATGCGCTGAAAACAGAGCATTCACTGGTGCCAGTATTGTGGAGCACACCATTTTCATTACCATCAGGGGGAAGTCTTCAGCTGGTACAGCTTGGAATCCCCATCAGCTACTGCTAAACATGTGCTACTGTTGGGTGGGCCTGAGCCCTAAGTGGGTGGGCCCCGGCCCACCCAGGCCCACCTGTGGCTATGCCACTGGTTGGGACACACCTGTTTCACCAAAAATGTGGCAGACAGCAAGCCTTTGCTTTCCTTGATAACTATTTGTGCCTGCGGGCTAGGGAGAGCGGATCAGGGAATCACGTATTTGTACTGCTATGGATTTACAGCCTGTCTCACTGACACAGACTACTCAATAATTACCGTGGATTCTTTTGGATTTGTATTAGATAAATGAAACCTTTATTAGAGGTGCTAAAATCTATAATGATTAAGATATAGACAATGATTAACTATATAAACAATCATTACACCACTGGTCTCTACATCTAAGCAATGCTAAGAGTTCTTAGACCAGGAAAGGAAGCAATAATACATTATATACGTACAACATCACTGGTTCTTACATCATCCAGGTTCTTAACATCAGCAGGGGGGGGGCTGGTTCACAGCGAGAGCAAGGAGCTTCTTTGACCAGGAAAAGATCCTCTGCGCAGCGCGTCCACTCAAAGATGAGCCCCCACTCTGCTGTAACAAGCCCCCCTTTTTATTAGGCTTAGAGCTCATGTTCAGAGCTAAGGAAAATTACAGAATGCTTGAGAATAGGTAAGCAAGCCATACTGTGGGAATGTGGTCACATGTTTTCCAAGTCCAGGTGGCCAGGCTGAACTTCCGAAAACAAGTAACATCCTCCCCTTCACATACCAAATTAATTACAGCTGTGTCTTATCTTCTGCATTCCAACTTATTTTCACACAAAGTTAAACAATCATTTTTAAACAGAATGACTTCTAATCAACAATATAGAACCCAAGTGCACTGGTCGGTCAAGACAGAGTTGAAAAACAATCTTTAAAATTCACTTGTATTAAGCTGGTCCTTGTTGCTTCACCAAAATGGTAAAGGGGACAGAACTCCTCTCATATGAGGAAAGGCTATATAGGTTAGGGCTCTTCAGCTTAAAAGAGATAGCTGAGGGGAGATATGATTGAGGTCTACAAAATCCTGAGTGGTGTAAAACGAGTAGAAGTGAATCAATTTTTTTACATGTTCCAAAAGTACAAGGGAACACTCAAGGAAATTACATGGAAATACTTTTAAAACAAATAGGTGGAAATATTTTTTTCCACTCAACGGATTGTTACATTTTGGAACTCTTTACCGGGGGATGTAGTAATAGCAGTTAGCGTATCTGGATTTTAAAAAAGGTTTGGACATGTTTCTGGAGGAAAAGTCCATAGTCTGCTATTGAGACAGACATGGGGAAGCTACTGCTTGCCCTGGGATTGGTAGCATGGAGTGTTGCCACTATTTGAGTTTCTGCCAGTTACTTGTGACCTGGCTTGGCCACTGTTGAAAACAGAATACTGGGCTAGTTGGACCATTAGTCTGACCCAGTATGGCTATTCTTATGTTCTTATTACCCACAAAGTTCACTGCTGCCACCAGCTCCAATTGGAAATGCTGGAGCTGGTGGAAATGTTGTTGTTAGTAATCTGTAACCTGTCATCTGTAGTACCTGAAGATTGGAGGGTGGCCAATATGATGCCGATTAAAAAAAAAAAGGTTCCAGGAGTGATCCGGGAAATTATAGACCAGTAAGCCTGAATTCAGTGCTGGGTAAAATAGTGGAAACTATTATAAAGGACAAAATTACAGAACACATAAATAAACATGGTTTAATGGGCCAGTGTCAGTATGGTTTCAGACAAGGGAAGTCTTGCCTCACCCATTTGCTTAATTTCCTTGAAGGTGTGAATAAAAGTGAGTCGGTTGATGTAGTGTATCTATATTTTCAGAAAGTTTTGGTTTGGCCAAGTTCCTGGAGGAAAAGTCCACAGTCTGCTATTGAGACTGACATGGGGGAAGCCACTGCTTGCCCTGGGATTAGTAGCTTGGAATGTTGCTACTAACTGGGTTTCTACCAGGTACTTGTGACCTGGCTTGGACACTGTTGGATACAGCATACTGGGCTAGATGGACCATTAATCTGACCCAGTATGGCTATTCTTATGTTCTTATTACCCACAAAGTTCACTGCTGCCACCAGCTCCAACTGGAAATGCTGGAGCTGGTGGAAATGTTGTTGTTAGTAATCTGTAACCTGTCATCTGTAGTACCTGAAGATTGGAGGGTGGCCAATGTGACGCCGATTAAAAAAAAAAAAAAAAAAGGTTCCAGGAGTGATCCGGGAAATTATAGACCAGTAAGCCTGAATTCAGTGCTGGGTAAAATAGTGGAAACTATTATAAAGGACAAAATTACAGAACACATAAACAAACATGGTTTAATGGGCCAGAGTCAGTATGGTTTCAGACAAGGGAAGTCTTGCCTCACCCATTTGCTTAATTTCTTTGAAGGTGTGAATAAAAGTGAGTCGGTTGATGTAGTGTATCTATATTTTCCAAAAGTTTTGGTTTGGACAAGTTCCTGGAAAAGTCCACAGTCTGCTATTGAGACTGACATGGGGGAAACCACTGCTTGCCCTGGGACAGGTAGCATGGAATGTTGCTACTAACTGGGTTTCTGCCAGGTACTTGTGACCTGGCTTGGACACTGTTGGATACAGCATACTGGGCTAAATGGACCATTGGTGTGACCCAGTATGGCTATTCTTATGTTCTTCCCTATCCAGTAGTCACTATCTTTCTTTGCATCATTTTCAGCAATAACAGCTGACAAAAAAAATCCCTTTTATATAATTTATGAACTGTAGTGTTCAGTGTGCCATGGATGTGAACATCTTACAGGTATGTCACAATGGAAGAAAGGTTGAGAACCACTGTGTTAGACTCATCACTTACATTGATCCTGTAATTCAAACAACTGCAGCAACTATGAAATCTTTCTCCATATATCAAAAATAAGAGTCTAACCACAGTGGTCCATGCCACAATAACATCACTGCTAAACTACTGTAATGCCCTGTATATTGGTGAAACCAAAAAGAGTCTACACCAGCTCCAACTAAATCAGAATGTTGAAGCACAACTGTTATATAGTCACGCTACTTGAAGTCTTCTAACACCCTTCCTGCAAAACTGTATGGCTACCAATACTTTTCAGGGCCAAAGTTAAAACTCTATCATTGATTTTCAAGGCCTTCAGACAAAATGAACCAGAGTACCTATATAATAAGTTAGCTATCCACACACATTTGAGGCCTCAAGGAGCATCACCACCAGTACCCTTGTCAAAGGAAAATCACACATCTTGACACCTGCCAGTGAGCCTTCTCAGGAGCAACAGCTATACTCTGGAACTCACTTTCAGAGGGGATATACGTAGCACAAGACTAGCTCTACTTCAGAAAACAGGTGAAAGCTTGGCCCTTCTCCCAAGCCTTTAATGCATGTGGTGACTGATTATCCACTCAGTCTACGTCTAGACTAGCCTGCCACGCACCTTTGCCTTTAATTTAGCCACCTACATATTTATCCCTATGAGTTTGTCCTACCCATCTTGTTTGTCTATATGTCTCAATGCACTTGTCCCCTCAGCTGTCTATTAAGAACATAAGAATTGCCATACTGGATCAGAACAGAGATCCATCTAGTCCAGTATCCTGTTTCTAACAGTGGGCAATCCCAGTCACAAGTACCTGGCAACAAAAGGTAGCAAGATTTCATGCTACTCTCATGGATAAGTGGTGGCTTTCCACAGGTGTACCTTAACAGTTTATAGACGTTATCTCCAGGAATGTATTCAAAACTTTTTTTAAACAGCTACAATAACTACTTTTACCACATCCTATGGCAATAAATTTGAAAGCATAGCTATATATTGAGTGAAAAATATGTAAGCTATGGAAAATAATTTGGTTACATCACCTTGTAACCCTCTCTAGCGCAGCAGGCTACAAGAATATGTTTGGACAACTTCTCTTTCCCTTTGGTAGCATTTGGTAAGAAAGTTCAGGTTCATCTACTGGTGAGACTGACATTCCAATCTAATAAAAAACTAAACAGGTGGGGAAGACATGCAGAGCGTGATTCATGGAACTCTTTCCAATCTGTGTATTTGTGCTGCCTGTGCATCATGTATCTGTTTTGGATGTCTGGTTTGTATGTGTGAGCATATATTTTGTATGAGGCTAGTAACCGTGAAGACATACTGAGCCAACAAGTTAAAGAGTGATAAATCACCTGGACCAGATGGCATACACACTAGGGTACTGAAAGAACTCAAACATGAAATTACCGATCTACTGTTAGTGATATGTAACCTGTTGTTAAAGTCATCTGTAGTGCGTGAAGACTTGAGCGTGGCCAATGTAACAGCGATATTTATAAGGGTTCCAGAGGTGATCCAGGAAATTACATACTGGTAAGCCTGACTTCAGTGCTGGGCAAAATAGTGGAAACTATTATAAAGAATAAAATTATGGAACACATAGACAAACATGGTTGAATGGGACAGAGACAGCATGGGTTCAGCCAAGGGAAGTCTTGCCTCATCAATTTGCTTCATTTCTTTGAAGGCGTGAATAAACATGTGGATAAAGGTGAGCCAGTTGATGCAGTGTATCTAGATTTTCATAAAGCTTTTGACAAAGTTCCTCATGAGAGACTCCTGAGAAAATCAAAAGTCATGATATTTATTTATTTATTCAGAACATTTATACCCCGCTTAATACCACTTAAAGCGGCTTACAATGAACTGAGGAAATAAGTACAATACAATGCCAGGAAAAAGGGTAGAAGGAACAGAGGGAGAAGGAAGGGAAAATACGCTATAGGCTTAAATGGTCCAAGCATGCTGGCCGGAAGGATGACATCTAGAGGCCAAGGTGTAAGCTGAACCCCCTTTCCGCTGTCTGTGCCAGACTCTGATGGTAGAGAAGGGATGAGATGAGAACGACCAGACAGACCAAGGCGAAGAAGCAGACTGCAGTAGGAGTTGGAAGAGTCAGGCGATTTTCTCCACAGAGCTGGTTATGTGGTTACAGTATGCAGCAATCACCAGCCTATTTAGGAGGCAATGTCCTTCTGTAGATTAGGAATTGGTTATTGGACAGAAAACAGAGGGAAGGGTTAAACGGTCATTCTTCTCAATGGAGGAGGGTGAAGAGTGGAGTGCCATATGGGATCGGTATTGGGACCAGTGCTATTTAACATATTTGTAAATGATCTGGAAATCAGAACGACGAGTGAGGTGATTCATTTTGCCCATGACAATACTATTCAAAGTTTGTCAAAACACATGAGGATTGTGAAAAATTGCAAGAAGACCTTAGGAAACTGAAAGACTGGGCATCCAAATTTAATGTGGAGAAATGCAAAGTGATGCAAATTAGAAATAATAATATTCTGAATAATAGTTACCTGATGCCAGGGTCCACATTAGGAGTCAGCACTCAAGAAAAAGGTCTAGGTGTCATCGTAGACAATACGCTTAAATCTTCTGCCCAGTATGCAGCGGTGGCCAAAATTGCAAACAGGATGCTAGGAATTACTAGGAAAGGGATGCAAAATAAGACCAAGAATAATATACTGCCTCTGTATCGCTTGATGGTGCAATCTCACCTTGAATACTGTGTTCAAATCTGGTCGCTGTATTTCAAAGAAGATATAGCGTTATTAGAAAAGGTTCAAAGAAGAGCGACCAAAATGATAAAGGGGATGGAACTCCTCCCATATGAGGTTAGGCTAAAGAGGTCAGGGATCTTCAGCTTGGAAAAGAATGGCTGAGGGGAGTATGAGTGAGATCTACAAAATCCTGAGTAATGTAGAACGGGTAAAAGTGAATCGATTTTTCACTCTTTCAAAAAGTACAAGGACCAGGGGACACTCAATAAAATTACGTGGAAATACTTTTAAAACAAAATAAGAGGAAATATTTTTTCACTCAACAACTAGTTAAGCTCTGGAACTCGTTGCTGGAGGATGTGGTAACAGTGGTTAATATATCTGGGTTTAACAAAAAGGTTTGAACAAGTTCTGAGAGGAAAAGTCTGTTATGGGGGAAGCCACTTCTTGCCCTGAGATTAGTAGAATGGAATGCTGCTACTAATCGTGTTTCTGCCAGCTACTTGTGACCTGGATTGGCCACTGCTGGAAGCAAGATACTGGGCTAGATGGACCATTGGTCTGACCCTGTATGACTATTCTTATGTTCTTAAGGGTAATGCATTTGATATACAGCCTTTCTGTGGTATGGGGTTTAGATATTATATGCAGGTTATTTTCTCTGTCCCTGTGAGCTCAAAATCTGCTTCTGCTGTGCTTTACCTGCTAGGGGATGGAGGAAAGAAGAGGAAAAGAGTTGCTGGAGAAGGTGAAAAATAAAAAGTATGGGGGGGGAGGGGTATTAGGGGCAACGGCTCTAGGACCAACAGGTGATCAATGTAAGGCTGAGGAGTTTTCAAGTACCACTGGGATAATCCTCCTTTTATTGCTTCTCTATCTACAACTCAGATAGATTACAAATTCAGCAGGACACAAATCACACCTTTGAATCATTGTGGGTTGAAATTCCATGTATAAAAGGGAAAAAAACGGTGATAGGAGTGTACTACCGTCCACCTCGCCAGGATGACAAGGTAGACACAGAAATGATAAAAGAAATCAGAGACGCGAACAAAATGGGCAATGTGATAATAATGGGTGACTTCAATTATCCAAATATAGACTGGGTAAATGTAACATTGGGACACGCTACAGAGATACAATTCCTTGATGAAATCAAGGACAGCTTTATGGAGCAACTGGTGCAGGAGCCGACGAGAGAAGAAAAAATTCTAGACTTGGTCCTTAGTGGAGCGCATGATCTGGTGAGGGACGTTATGGTACTGGGGCCGCTTGATAACAGTGACCATAATATGATCAGTTTTGATATCGACCTTGAAGTAACTGTACACAGAAAGTCAAATACGTTAGCGTTTAACTTTAAAAAAGGAGACTATGATAAAATGAGAAGAACGGTAAAAAAAAAACTTAGGGGGGCAACTGAGAGAGTAAAAACTGTACAACAGGCATGGACGCTGTTCAAAAATACCATCCTGGAGGCCCAGGCCATACACATTCCGCAAATTAGAAAAGAAAGACGGAACTCCAAAAGACAGCCAGCCTGGTTGAAAAGTGAGGTGAAGGAAGCTATTAGGGCTAAAAGAAACGCCTTCAGAAAATGGAAGAAGGAACCGTCTGAAAATAACAAGAAGCAGCATAAGGAGTGTCAAAGCAAATGCAAGGCGCAGATAAAGAAGGCCAAGAGGGATTACGAAAAAAAGATAGCATTAGAGGCAAAAAAACATAGTAAAATTTTTTTTCGGTATATTAAAAGCAGGAAGCCGGCAAAAGAATCGGTTGGGCCGCTGGATGACCGAGGGGTAAAAGGGGCGATCAAGGAAGACAAAGACGTAGCGGAGAGACTGAATGAATTCTTTGCTTCGGTCTTCACTGAGGAAGATTTGGGTGGGATACCGGTGTAGGAAATGGTATTTCAAGCGGACGAGTCGGAGAAACTTACTGACTTCACGGTAAACCTGGAGGACGTAATGGGGCAGTTCGGCAAACTGAAGAGTAGCAAATCTCCTGGACCGGATGGTATTCACCCTAGAGTACTGATAGAACTGAAAAATGAGCTTGCGGAGCTACTGCTAGTGATATGCAACTTATCCTTAAAATCGAGCGTGGTACCGGAAGATTGGAGGGTGGCCAATGTAACGCCCATTTTTAAAAAAGGCTCCAGGGGAGATCCGGGAAATTATAGACCGGTGAGTCTGACGTCGGTGCCGGGGAAAATGGTAGAGGCTGTTATTAAAAACAAAATTACAGAGCACATCCGAGGACATGGATTACTGAGACCGAGTCAGCACGGCTTTTGTGTGGGGAAATCTTGCCTGACCAATTTACTTCAATTCTTTGAAGGAGTAAACAAACATGTGGACAAAGGGGAGCCGGTTGATATTGTGTATCTGGATTTTCAAAAGGCGTTTGACAAGGTACCTCATGAAAGGCTACAGAGGAAATTGGAGGGTCATGGAATAGGAGGAAATGTCCTATTGTGGATTAAAAACTGAGAGTGGGGTTAAATGGGCAGTATTCACAATGGAGAAGGGTAGTTAGTGGGGTTCCTCAGGGGTCTGTGCTAGGACCGCTGCTTTTTAATATATTTATAAATGATTTAGAGATGGGAGTAACTAGCGAGGTAATTAAATTTGCTGATGACACAAAGTTATTCAAAGTTGTTAACTCGCGACAGGATTGTGAAAAATTACAAGAGGACCTTACGAGACTGGGAGACTGGGCGGCTAAATGGCAGATGACGTTTAATGTGAGCAAGTGCAAGGTGATACATGTGGGAAAAAAGAACCCGAATTATAGCTACGTCATGCAAGGTTCCACGTTAGGAGTTACGGACCAAGAAAGGGATCTGGGTGTCGTCGTCGATAACACACTGAAACCTTCTGCTCAGTGTGCTGCTGCGGCTAGGAAAGCGAATAGAATGTTGGGTATTATTAGGAAAGGTATGGAAAACAGGTGTGAGGATGTTATAATGCCTTTGTATCGCTCCATGGTGCGACCGCACCTTGAGTATTGTGTTCAATTCTGGTCGCCGCATCTCAAGAAAGATATAGTAGAATTGGAAAAGGTGCAGCGAAGGGCGACTAAAATGATAGCGGGGATGGGACGACTTCCCTATGAAGAAAGACTAAGGAGGCTAGGGCTATTCAGCTTGGAGAAGAGACGGCTGAGGGAGACATGATAGAGGTATATAAAATAATGAGTGGAGTGGAACAGGTGGATGTGAAGCGTCTGTTCACGCTTTCCAAAAATACTAGGACTAGGGGGCATGCGATTAAACTACAGTGTAGTAAATTTAAAACAAATCGGAGAAACTTTTTCTTCACCCAACGTGTAATTAAACTCTGGAATTCATTGCCAGAAAATGTGGTGAAGGCGGTTAGCTTAGCAGAGTTTAAAAAGGGGTTGGACGGTTTCCTAAAGGACAAGTCCATAAACCGCTACTAAACGGACTTGGAAAAATCCAAAATTCCAGGAATAACATGTATAGAATGTTTGTACGTTTGGGAAGCTTGCCAGGTGCCCTTGGCCTGGATTGGCCGCTGTCGTGGACAGGATGCTGGGCTCGATGGACTCTTGGTCTTTTCCCAGTATGGCATTACTTATGTACTTATGTACTTAACTCCCACCAGTCCTTCATTCAGCAGTGCTTAATCCCCATGGACCCAAATGGTATGAATGGTTTAATACATTTTTATTAACAATGTGTTGTATTATCACAGTGCATCTTGAAAGCTGCAGACTCCCACTACTTTCCACCTGTTGGACATCTGGGTGGAGAAGGTCTTTAGAACCCCACTAAACACCTCACTACGCATGACCCCTTATATAAAACTTTCAAGCCAAAAAGTTTACCCACTCCTGCTGAAAGTTCTCCAAAGTTGGTGAACAACATACCTCAATCTCTCCTATTTGGTCAGTTGATAACACTCCCCTTTCCTTTAGTCTTCTGTATAATGCAGGAGTCAGAGGGAGATGTTTCATTAAGAGTGGAAAACAGTCTTGTAAATTATTAGACTGGGTATGGCTTGTGATTTCTGTTCCACTTGCAGTGACTGAAAAAGAAGAGGGAAAAACAAAATGGCTAAAATAATGAAAAACCATCATAACTTGTAAGCTCACTAACACGCTCATTTTAGAAGGATATGGATGTCCCAAAAGGCCAAAATGGATGTCCACATGCTCAAAATGTCCAAATTCCGATTTTGCAAAGGCAGAGTAGGGATGTCCAACCCTGTAGTACATCCACATAGCAAGAGGACATGTTCTGGGTAGGACTAGGGAGGGTCCCAGAAAACAGCAAGGCAGACAATCCACAAAATCCAGAACGAAAGATCGGTAGGAGATATATGTCACCAAAAAGCAGCAGGGCACAGAAGAGTGTCCATCACCAAAAGCATTTATTCAACACATCAATAAAACATATTAAAAGCCCCCATTGGTTGAATGGATAAAACATTTGGTGTTCATATTGACCGTGCAACCAGAACTACCACCACATTGATAGTGGCCGGTGGGGAGTACATTTTTATTATCTTTAATCTGAGGCAATGCTGAGGGTACATGCAGATCTCTCAGCTTATATTCTCTTTTCTATGCCACCATCAGTTCCTCCTCTCAGAAACATTCAAGGTTCTGAAGCACATGCCAATGCTTCCTTAGAACTTTAACTATGTCTTTCAACATGTAAGTAAATGGCATAGTGCATATTATCTTATTATTATCTTTTTATTTTTTTGTTTAAAGGGTTTGAATAGGGTTTTCCTCTCTATAGTAGCTGCTCTTCTAAAACATTCATCTCTACATTTTTCTGGGTGACCTATTTCTTTAAACTTCTTCTTCATATCCTTAGATCTTAGATTGTACATTTTATTATCTGAGCAGTCTTTTAAATCTTAAAATATGCCTATAGGGCAAGTATTTATTTATTTATTGCATTTATACCCCACCTTTTCCCACAGGATGCAGGCTCAAAGTGGCTTACAAGAGACTGGAAAGGCTAACGCCAAACCAGTGAAAATACAAATACAATATTTAAACAGGTAAATAGAGGGGAGATAAAGGGGGGAAAAAATAGAGTTCATGCATATTCATTGTGGATATCCAGAAAACCTGACTGGCAAGGGGTACTCTAGGACTGGAGTTGGAAAACACTGCACTAGACTGTTGAGACCCGAATGTGCTGCAGTCCGGGGTCTCTCTTGAAGGGGGGAGGTGTGGCAAAACTGGTAACTTTCATGTTTTGTGATTTGTAATGCTGTCCTATGATATTTTTCTTTCCTTCAGTGTATTTCACATGATTGGCCAGCAGGTGGTGCCTGACCTCTGCATTATAGCTGTAACAGAGCCAGGTCTGTTTTCTTTTTAGCTACATTCCCCAAAAGGGAAAAGTAACCCGCAGTGTCATTGATCAAATGTCCTTAGTGCTAATTCTCTGTGCCCTGATTGGCCCTGAAGCCAAAGACCTAGCCCAGATTGTGCTAGAACTCATCAGTCTCATTAGGGAGTATGGAGGGAGCAGACCTCTGCGCTGAGGCCCTGTTCAATTCCTGTGAGCAGTTTATTTTTCCTGACCTCCCCATGTACTACGTTTTTGATAATAAACCTATTATACAAGTACATAAGTACATAAGCACCGCCATTCTGGGAAAAGACCAAAGGTCCATCAAGCCCAACACTCCGTCTCCGACAGCGACCAATCCAGGCCCCAAGAACCTGGCAAAACCCCAAAATTTAATAATGATCAATGGACTTTTCCTACAGGAATCTGTCCAGACCCCCTTTAAACTCAGCAAGGCCAGCTGCAGTCACTACCTTCTCCAGCAATGAGTTCCAGAGTCTACGCTGAGTACAGAAAAACTTTCTCCAATTTGTTTTAAACCTACCACATTCTAATTTCATCTTGTGTCTCCTGGTTCTATTATTGTTAGAAAGCGTAAACAAACGCATCACATCTGTCTGCTCTACCCCACTCATTATTTTGTACACCTCTATCATATCACCCCTCAGCCGCCTTTTCTCCAGGCTAAAGAGTCCTAGCTTTCTTAACCTCTCCTCCTTTTATCATTTTTGTCGCCCTTCTCTGCACCTTCTCCAATTCCTTTATATCTTTTTTGAGATGAGGTGACCAGAACACAATACTCCAGGTGCAGTCGCACCATGGAGCGATATAACGGCATTATAACATCCTCATGCTTGTTTTCCATCCCTTTTCTAATAATACTCAACATTCTGTTCGCCTTCTTAGCTGCCGCAGCACATTCAGCAGAAGATTTCAACGTCCTATCCACGATGACTCCCAGATCCCTTTCTCGGTCCGTAACTCCTAAAGCGGAACCTTGCATGACATAGCCGTAATTCGGGTTCCTCCTTCCCACGTGCATCACTTTGCACTTGTCGAACTTCATCTGCCTTTTGGACGCCCAATCCCCCAGTCTCACGAGGTCCTCTTGTAATCTTTCACACTCCTCCCGCGACGAGATGACCCTGGATAACTTTTGTGTCATCTGTGAATTTAATTACCTCACTAGTTACTCCCATCTCAAGGTCATTTATAAATATGTTAAAAAGCAGCGGTCCCAGCACAGACCCCTGAGGGACCCCACTAACTACCATCGAGAATAATGACCATTCAACCCTACTCTCTGCTGTCCTGGACTGAGTAAGGATCCTAGCAGTTTGTGTTCTCGGTCTGTGGGTGTTTTCTAAGAACTGTGGGACCCCTAGGATTGTGGCCCTAGTGTCCCTAGAAACCACAGGGAAAATAACTTTCAGGTGGGAGAACTTGTCCAGAGCCAGGTGAGACCCAGAAGGCAGGTGGAGGGTATGCCAGTGTACGGGCACATGCACAGGTGCAAGCGGGCCTGGGCAGTGCTGGGTCAGACCCTCCAGGTGGCCACTGGGTTAATCTGAGGTGGGTGCTAGGGGTAGTGCTCAGGCATTACGTGACACCCTGCCTATCTAAATTTCTGAAATCTATGCTTTCACATCTTGTGCCTATGCTCACTCAGTTGGTAAATCAGTTTTTGAGGGAAGGGGATATGCCATTTCAACTGGAGCATATCTTGTTGACCCCATTGCTGAAGGGTTCTAATGTTAATCCAGATATTTGTTCCAACTATAGACCAATGGCTAATATTCCATTCTTGACAAAGATGGTAGAGGCAGTGGTAGGACTACAATTACAGGATTATCTTTTCACTACCAAATATTTCTAGATAGTCGGAATTCCATCCTAATTAAAGCACCAAGTTCCCCTCCGAAGGGACACCACCTTGTAGTGGTGGAGGGGCTTCTGTGTTTCAATGACTCAGAGGGCTATGCTGAAGGGTTACCCATATCAGACAGGCCTCTGAGGAGAATCCAAAGAGTGTCCCAAACTAGGGAGAGTGGAAAGATGGCGACCTGAAGCTCGTACGCTCAACGGCCCAGCTGTCCTCTGAAGTTCTGTCTTTGTTTACTTGAAATTTCCTCTCTGCATTTGCAGTTACCTTAACTGAGAGGAAGGGGACAATGGGGTGTCACCAACCGATGGCCAGCGTTTTGTTCCCTGTGCAGCAAGTGTGGGACCGCTGCGCGACGAGCTGCCCACAGATGACTGGGTTGGTGAGTCCTTTGATTAGTGCCGGCGAAGGAGCGTCGATGCTCTTGGACATGGAAACAACTTTGTCGCTCCCGAATCATTTAACCACCATGTCCAAAGGAGTGGAGGAGTGAGTTAGGAGTGTATGCTGAAACGGAAGTCGTTTCAGCTGAACCCGTGTCGGCGGTGCCACTCCTAAACCCGTAAGAGCTATCAGCTTGGAGTTTTTGGCTCCCGTGGAGGTTACATTGAATATCATCTGGAAGGCGCTCCAAGACCTAACAGTGGTAGTAAATAATTTTGCTTCAGATATAATCTTATTAGTGAGCCACATGGATAATCTAATTAAATCCTTTGAGAATAAAAAATTGATACAGCAAATGAAGTTCTACAGGAGTAGGAAACGGTTAAGATTTTGAAAATGATAATAGACCAGAAAAATTTGAACAAAATGAATATTATTACAGATGATTAATATCAAGATTGTTGTTTTCTCAGAGTTCTGGGTATGACTCCTAAAGTTTTTTCCTCTGAAATGATTCCTCTTAGTATATTAATTCAAAAGGAGTGAAGCCTGTGAAACTGGGATTACCTTAATCAGTGGGAATTGGATCAGAGACTCAAAGTGTTTGTATTGTTAAATAATTTCTGGTTTTAAAAGAGAAAAAAATGAAATCAGGTGTATTATTTCCACTCATATTGGACAATAAGTATGTTTCCAACGAAATAAAGCGAATGATACATACCTGTAGCAGGTGTTCTCCGAGGACAGCAGGCTGATTGTTCTCACGACTGGGTTGACGTCCACGGCAGCCCCCACCAACCGGAACAAAACTTTGCGGGCGGTCCCGCACGCAGGGCACGCCCACCACGCATGCGCGGCCATCTTCCCGCCCGTGCGCAACCGTTCCCGCTCAGTTGAATGACAAGCAAAAAAAATTATGAAACGCAACTCCAAAGGGGAGGAGGGAGGGTAGGTGAGAACAATCAGCCTGCTGTCCTCGGAGAACACCTGCTACAGGTATGTATCATTCGCTTTCTCCGAGGACAAGCAGGCTGCTTGTTCTCACGACTGGGGTATCCCTAGCTCTCAGGCTCACTCAAAACAAGAACCCAGGTCAATTGAACCTCGCAACGGCGAGGGTATAACAGAAATTGACCTACGAAGAACAACTAACTGAGAGTGCAGCCTGACCAGAATAATTCAGGTCCTGGAGGGTGGAGTTGGATTTAAACCCCAAACAGATTCTGCAGCACCGACTGCTGGAACCGACTGTCGCGTCGGGTATCCTGCTGGAGGCAGTAATGTGATGTGAATGTGTGGACTGATGACCACGTCGCAGCCTTGCAAATCTCTTCAATAGTGGCTGACTTCAAGTGAGCCACCAACGCTGCCATGGCTCTGACACTATGAGCCGTGACATGACCCTCAAGAGTCAGCCCAGCCTGGGCGTAAGTGAAGGAAATGCAATCTGCTAGCCAATTGGAGATGGTGCATTTCCCGACAGCGACCCCTTTCCTATTGGGGTCGAAAGAAACAAACAATTGGGCGGACTGTCTGTGGGGCTGTGTCCGCTCCATGTAGAAGGCCAATGCTCTTTTGCAGTCCAATGTGTGCAACTGACGTTCAGCAGGGCGGGTATGCGGCCTGGGAAAGAATGTTGGCAAGACAATTGACTGGTTAAGATGGAACTCCGACACCACCTTTGGCAGGAACTTAGGGTGAGTACGGAGCACTACTCTGTTATGATGACATTTCGTATATGGAGCATGAGCTACCAGGGCTTGAAGCTCACTGACCCTACGAGCTGAAGTAACTGCCACCAAGAAAATGACCTTCCAGGTCAAGTACTTCAGATGGCAGGAATTCAGTGGCTCAAAAGGAGGTTTCATCAGCTGGGTGAGGACAACGTTGAGATCCCATGACACTGCAGGAGGCTTGACAGGGGGCTTTGACAAAAGCAAGCCTCTCATGAATCGAACGACTAAAGGCTCTCCAGAGATGGCTTTACCCTCCACACGATAATGGTAAGCACTAATCGCACTAAGGTGATTCCTTACTGAGTTGGTCTTGAGGCCAGACTCCGATAAGTGCAGAAGGTATTCAAGCAGGTTCTGTGCAGGGCAAGAACGAGGCTCTAGGGCCTTGCTCTCACACCAAACGACAAACCTCCTCCACTTGAAAAAGTAACTCTTTTTAGTGGAATCCTTCCTAGAGGCAAGCAAGACACGGGAGACACCCTCAGACAGACCCAACGAAGCGAAGTCTACGCCCTCAACATCCAGGCCGTGAGAGCCAGAGACTGAAGGTTGGGGTGCAGCAACGCTCCGTCGTTCTGCGAAATGACAGTCGGAAAACACTCCAATCTCCACGGTTCCTCGGAGGACAACTCCAGAAGAAGAGGGAACCAGATCTGACGGGGCCAAAAAGGCGCGATCAGAATCATGGTGCCGCGGTCTTGCTTGAGCTTCAGTAAGGTCTTCCCCACCAAAGGTATGGGAGGATAAGCATACAGGAGGCCAGTCCCCCAATGAAGGAGAAAGGCATCCGAAGCTAGCTTGCCGTGTGCCTGAAGTCTGGAACAGAACAGAGGCAGCTTGTGGTTGGTCCGAGAGGCGAAAAGGTCCACCGAGGGGGTGCTCCACTCTCGGAAGATCTTGCGGACCACTCTGGAATGGAGCGACCACTCGTGCGGTTGCATGACTCTGCTCAGTCTGTCGGCCAGACTGTTGTTTACGCCTGCCAGGTATGTGGCTTGGAGGAGCATGCCGAACTGGCAAGCCCAACGCCACATCCCGACGGCTTCCTGACACAGGGGGCGAGATCCGGTGCCCCCCTGCTTCTTGATGTAATACATTGCAACCTGATTGTCTGTCCGAATTTGGATAATTTGACAGGACAGACGATCTCTGAAAGCCTTCAGTGCGTTCCAGACCGCTCGGAGCTCCAGGAGGTTGATCTGAAGATCCTTTTCCTGGAGGGACCACAGTCCCTGAGTGTGAAGCCCATCGACATGAGCTCCCCACCCCAGGCGAGATGCATCCGTCTTCAGCACTTTCGTGGGCTGTGGAATTTGGAATGGACGTCCCAGGGTCAAATTGGTCCGAATGGTCCACCAGTGCAGTGAAGTGCGGCAACTGGTGGAGAGGCGGATGACATCTTCTAGATTCCCGGTGGCTTGAAACCACTGGGAAGCTAGGGTCCATTGAGCAGATCTCATGTGAAGACGAGCCATGGGAGTCACATGAACTGTGGAGGCCATATGACCCAGAAGTCTCAACATCTGCCGAGCTGTGATCTGATGAGACGCTCTGGTTTGGGAAGCCAGGGACAGGAGGTTGTTGGCCCTCGCTTCGGGAAGGAAGGCCTGAGCCGTCTGAGTATTCAGCAGAGCTCCTATGAATTTCAGAGACTGGGCTGGCTGGAGATGGGACTTTGGGTAATTTATCACAAACCCCAGCAGCTCCAGGAGGTAAATAGTGCACTGCATGGACCGGAGAGCTCCTGCCTCCGAGGTGTTCTTGACCAGCCAATCGTCGAGATATGGGAACACGTGCACTCCCAGCTTGCGTAGATACGCCGCTACCACCATGAGGCACTTCGTAAACACCCGTGGGGCAGAGGCGAACCCAAAGGGGAGCACACAATACTGAAAGTGCCGTGTGCCCAGGCGGAATCTGAGATAGTCTGTGAGCTGGCAGTATCGGGATGTGAGTGTATGCGTCCTTTAAATCCAGGGAACATAGCCAATCGTTTTTCTGAATCATTGGCAGATGGGTGCCCAAGGAAAGCATCCTGAACTTTTTTGACCAGGAATTTGTTCAGGCCTCTCAGGTCTAGGATGGGACGCATCCCCCCTGTTTTCTTTTCCACAAGGAAGTACCTGGAATAGAATCCCTGCCCTTCCTGCCCAGGTGGTACGGGCTCGACCGCATTGGCACTGAGAAGGGCGGAGAGTTCCTCTGCAAGTACCTGCTTGTGATGGGAGCTGAAGGATTGAGCTCCCGGAGGACAATTTGGTGGAAGGAAGGCCAAATTCAGGGCGTATCCGCACCGCACTATTTGGACTACCCACTGGTCGGAGGTTATGAGAGGCCACCTTTGGTGAAAAAATGTTAACCTCCCTCCGACCGGCAGATCGTCCGGTACGGACACTTTGAGGGCGGCTATGTTCCCATGGATCCAGTCAAAAGCCTGTCCCCGGCTTTTGCTGTGGAGGTGCAGGGGGCTGCTTAGGCGCACGCTGTTGACGAGAACGAGCGCGCTGGGACTGTCCCTGTGCCTGACGAGGCCTTCGGGCCGGCTGGGTGTACCTACGCTTGTTAAAGGCGTAGGGCGCAGCCTGCCTGGCCCGGGAAAAACGTCCACCTGCTGAGGTGGATGCTGAAGGCGCCCGGTGGGAGAGCTTGTCGAGGGCGGTTTCCCGCTGATGCAGTTGGTCCACCAGCTGCTCGACCTTCTCACCAAAAATATTATCCCCCCGGCAAGGGACGTCGGCCAGTCTCTGCTGGGTGCAGTTGTCCAGGTCAGAGGCACGCAGCCATGAGAGCCTGCGCATCACTATACCTTGGGTCGCTGCACGAGATGCCACGTCACAGGTGTCATATATACCCCTGGACAAGAACTTTCTGCACGCCTTCAGCTGCCTGACCACCTCCTGAAAAGGCCTGGACTGCTCCGGCGGGAGCTTGTCAACCAGGTCCGCCAGTTGCTTCACATTATTCTGCATGTGGATGCTCGTGTAGAGCTGGTAAGACTGGATGCGGGTCACGAGCATGGAAGATTGGTAGGCCTTCCTCCCAAACGAGTCCAGAGTGCGAGACTCCCGCCCCGGGGGCGCTGAGGCTTTATCCCTCGAACTCCGTGCCCTCTTGAGAGCAGAGTCCACGACCGCCGAGTCATGAGGCAATTGGGGCCGCATTAACTCTGGGTCCGAGTGGATTCTGTATTGGGACTCTGCTTTCTTGGGGATGGTGGGATTAGATAATGGTCTCAACCAGTTCCGAAGCAGTGTCTCTTTGAGGACATTGTGCAACGGCACCGTGGAGGACTCTCTAGGTGGTGATGGATAGTCGAGGACCTCGAGCATCTCAGCCCTTGGCTCATCCACAGAGACCACAGGAAAGGGAATGCAAATAGACATGTCCCTGACGAAGGAGGCAAAGGAGAGGCTCTCAGGTGGGGAGAGCTTTCTCTCTGGTGAAGGAGTGGGGTCGGAGGGAAGGCCCACAGACTCCTCTGAGGAGAAATATCTGGGGTCCTCCTCCTCCCCCCACAAGGCCTCTTCCTCGGTGTCAGACATGAGCTCATGCAGCTCAGTCCTCAACCGGGCCCGGCTCGACGTCGAGGCACCGAGGCCTCGGTGGTGTCGTCGAGTGGTGGACTCCCGCGCCGGCGGGGATGAAGCTCCCTCCATCGACGGGGACTCCACCTGCGTGGCGGTCGAGACCGGCGTCGAAGGCCTCGGCACCGGGCTAGAGCACGCCGGCGCCGGCACGGTCTGGCGCATCAGCCCTTCAAGGATCCCCGGAAGGATGGATCGGAGGCACTCATCCAGGCCCGCTGTCGGGAAAGGCGTGGGGGCCGGTAGAGGCATCGGTGCCGGAAGCTGCTCGGGTCCAGGAGACTGCACCGAAGTGCTGGCACCCTGACGTGGCGGTACCTCTACTACAGAGGGGGACCTCTCCTCTCGACGCTGCCGCTTCCTCGGTGTCGACTCATCCCTGGCGCCGGGAGCCGGATGCGTCGTGGGCGACCGATGACGGTGCTTCTTCGCCTTTTTGCGGTGCCCGTCATCGGCGCTCGGTGGAACCGACGAGGAGGAAGTCGATCCCCCTCGGCCTCGAGGGATCGGGTCCGACAGGGTTCGGTCCCGAGGGCCCTGGGTAGAGGGAGTGACCGGGGCCGATTGCCCACGCGGCCTCTCACCCCTGCCTTCACCGGAGGACCGGCGGGCCGACGGGACCTGTGCTCCTGGGGTCGATGCCGTCGGTGCCGATTTCGTGGACATCGATACCGGTACCGAAGAACCGCCCGTCGAAACCGATGCCGTCGAAGTTGATGTCGAGGGGCCGGCGCAAGTTCCAAAAAGACGGTCCCGAAGAACTTGCCTCGCTACCTGTGTCCGTTTCCGGAGACCGAGACACAAAGTACACGTCTTGGTATCGTGCTCCGGCCCGAGGCACTGGAGGCACCAAGCGTGAGTGTCGGTCTGCGAGATATGCCGGCCGCACCGACCACACTTTTTAAATCCACTCGGGACCTTCGAGGACATCGACGGAAAAATTGCGTCGGCGAAGTTAAAGTCGTCGATGGTAGCGGTAAAAATCACACCTCGAAAATAAATCGACCGCACGGCCACAAGGCCGCAACGCGACGCCCCCGCTAAGAGACGAGGGAAAAACCAAGTTAGCGGTTTTTTTTTTAAGAAACCAAAAAGGAAAAACAACGAATCAACGAAAAAAGAGAAATTTCGTGGCGAAAGCACGATCCGGTTTCCTGGGCTGACAGAGAGAGAGACGAACGCGGCTCTCTCCAGTGCGGAAAAAGAAAGACTGAGCGGGAACGGTCACGCACGGGCGGGAAGACGGCCGCGCATGCGCGGTGGGCGTGCCCTGCGTGCAGGACCGCCCGCAAAGTTTTGTTCCGGTTGGTGGGGGCTGCCGTGGACGTCAACCCAGTCGTGAGAACAAGCAGCCTGCTTGTCCTCGGAGAAATTGACTATACACCATTTTGGGTTTGAAGAAGCCAACCAGACGATCAATGTGGAATAGTGATTCAGATAAATAATAACTGGGGATAATCAGGTTAATACCACGTTTTCTTTGTTTACTGTTGTTTAATTGATCTCCTTGTCTTGTTTCACTCTCCCTATTTTGTGGTCTAAGGAAGAGTATAGAATTACCTGATTGAAATAATTCTTGTGTGTTATTTTCTCTGTATTTCTGACAAATTATTTTAGTGCTTGTAAAATTAGGTTGTTATATATAAAATAAAATACAGCACCAAAACTGTCTTACTGGCTTTAATGAAAAATTTGAGAATCAACTTAGACAAAGGTTTACCAACCCTGATCATGCAGCTAGATCTGTCAGCTGCTTTTGACTTAGTCAATCATGACATTTTGTTAGGGAGATTGCCAGTAGGGGGTGCTGTTTCACTATCGCATTTTCAATAGTGTGAGGGACAGGCAAACTCTGCAGGACTCCAGGGAATCTGCCTGTCCCTAGTGACTGAAAACACAACATTGAAGCACCAGCAGTGTAGATGGAAGACTCTCGCTCAACTTAGAGGGAAAAGCGCTGCACTGGAATTTCTGCTTTTTAATATGTTTATAAATGATCTAGAATGGAAATAACTATTCAGGTAATTAAATTTGCTGGTGACACAGTTATTTGAAGTTATTCAAAGTTAAATCGCAAGAGGACTGTGAAAAATTGCAAGAGGATCTTACGAGACTGGGAGTCTGGGCATCCAAATGGCAGATGACTTTTAATGTAAGCAAGTGCAAAAAGATACATGTGGGAAAGAGGAACACAAACTATAGCTATGTGATGCAAGGTTCTTGTGACGAACAGGGGACTTATGTCTGTAAATTCTTTTGTGAAAGTATGACATATTTGTTCCCTAGTGCATTTCCCTTGTTTGGCCAGTAGATGGTGACTGTCTTTTTTTCGTAAAGCTGTTACAGAAGTGACATTTTTTTTCCTGCCTAAGCTGTGAGGTTATATTTAGTCTCAGACAGGGAGAGGAGAGAGAAAGATCTCTTCACTGAGGCTCTGTGAGCAGTTATATTTTAAAACCTGTCAGCAGCTACATTTCCTGAACTCCCCAGGTACTACTCAAGTAGTAAACAAATGTTAAGTTAGTTTTAATATTGATACCTGTTTGATTTACCAGCTATTGTTGCTGTATTTTCACCATTTTCTCCTCTTACTGTTCAATTTCCTGACAATAAACATTATTAGTTTACTGACTCTGCTGTCTTGGACTAAGAATCCTGGTGGTTTATATTTTGGTCTGTAAGTGCTTTCTGGGAACTGTGGGACCCCTGGGATTGTGGCCCCAGTGTCCTTACAAACCACTGGGGAAGTAACTTGTGGATGGGAGACTCGTCCAGAGGCAAGTGGGACCCAGCAGGCTGGTGGAAGGGTATGCCAGTGTACAACATGTGCGCAGGTGGTAGCAGACCTGGGCAGTACTAGGACATACCCTTTAGGTGGCTGCAGGGTTAATCCCTCAGGTGGGCTCTAGGCATTTCATGACAGTTCTACATTAGAAGTCACCACCCAGGAAAAGGATCTAGGTGTTATCGTTGATGAAACGTTATACTCCTCTGTTCAGTGTTCAGCAGCATCTAAGAAAGCAAATAGAATGTTAGGAATTATTAGGAAAGGAATGGAAAACAAAAATGAAAAATGTTATAATGCCTTTGTATCGCTCCATGGTGCGACCGCACCTCATATACTGTGTACAATTCTGTCATTGCATTTCAAAGAAGATATAGAAATGGTACAGAGAAGGGTGACGAAAATGATATGAGGAAAGGCTAAAGCAGATAGGGTCTACAAATACTGAGTGGAGTCTAACAGGTAGACATGAGTTGCTTGTTTACTCTTTCCAAAAAATACTAGGACTAGGGGACATGCAATGAAGCTACAAAGTAGTAAATTTAAAACAAACCAGAGAAAATATTTTTTCATTCAACATGTAATTAAACTCTGGAATTTGTTGCCAGAGAATGTGGTAAAAGAAGTTAGTTTAGCAGGGTTTTAAAAATGTTTGCATAATTTCCAAAAGAAAAGTCCATAAGCCATTATTAAGATGGACTTGGGATATTGGGGGATTGGGCACAGGGAGTTTGGGGGCTTCCCCATGTAAAATTATATAATCAGGCGTGTTTATTTAGACCCTTGGGTAATTGGTTCCATTACACCTCCACATATAAGCTGTTGGATATTGAACATGCATACTATGCTCCATACAATTTTTATTCTTTGCTTCATCTCCAGTCAAGCTGGACACTACGGGGCAGCTTGCTGTTGGGTCCAATGTGGGCTATGTGGAGGAAACTGGCCAGCAATTGGGAGGCAATCCACACGTCACATCAATTGCCAATCAAAGGGAATGTGTCCTTTGAACTAGGGCTAGATAACTGTATTTTTGCAGTGTGGGAACAACAAGGTGTCTATACAGTACAAAATTTACTACACAAGGACGGGGGTCTGATCTCATTCGAAGAACTCCAAAACAAGATAGCGCCTACTTGGGACAATAGATTTGCCTATTGCCAAATTAAACATTATATAAATTCTTTAGATAGTGAGCCATTATATAGTAATATTGGAGACAAGATAAGGAGCTTCTTTAATGCAGTCTCTGAAGAAAAACTTACTGTCTTAGGACTCCATAAAGCTTTATATTAGAGGGAACCTCTGAAGAATTTAGTGACTTTGAAAAATGGGAGAGGGATATAGGTGCCCCACTAATTAAATGGGATACTGTACGCAACTTGAGAGATATACCAAACCTAACACCCTGTCCAAGGTTGAGGGAATGCTATTTTAGAGTGGTGCACCACGCTTATTGTGCGCAATCCTAGCTATTTTACATGGGGGAGGGGTCAGAAATCACCTCTTTGCCTTAAATATGAGAGTGATGTCAACTCTTTATCACTCTTTCTGGCTTTGTCCGCAGATACAGCATTTTTGGAGGAAAATCAGGTACTACCTCAATACTATTTAGGGGAGGGGATGGTGGTTCTGTAGATCAATTCTTATTGGATAAGTTGGGGGCCAATTGTAGTAGACTGAAGGGCAATCTTACACTGTTTCAAAAATTGTGCCTAGTGTCACTTTTGACTTTTCTTATACAGATAATATCCTATATAATAAAAGCACCTCCAGCATTCTGAAGCTGACTCCGTGGCACTGTGGCAGTGTAGGGTTCGTAAGTCTGTAGTTCAGCGTTTCATTGGCTCTCACTGTCAATGAAGAACCAATCAGACAGAACGGAACTTGGAGGAGGGAAGTGGAGTGGATTGAATCTCTAATAAACAATCATATACAGGGAGGTATGAACATCAGTGGAGGCAAGTGCACAGAACGGAAGGGAAGACAAACATTTAATCACTTTGTCACTCACACACATCACACACAAACACACACACACTAAATCACTCTGTGTATCTCTCTCTTACACTGTCTGTAAAACACACTGTCACTCTCAGTCTCTCACATGGGCAACTGTATGTTGCATTCTCACAAGTAAGGAGCTCTTCTGATGTGATTGTTAAACTGATTGAAGGGCCTGAACAAGGAAAACTTTTACCACATTGTAACACAGTTTACACAAAAAATATTGTATATAAAGAAATCTTACACATGTAAACAACAATTATATTCAGAATACAACCGTGGAAACATTAATGGCAGGAACTCATTACATTGCTAGCACCCGTTTCATTGCGTTAAAAAACGGGCCTTTTTTACTAGTATTCTATAAAAGTTAGCCGTGGTTTATAGAATATACCTAGGCATTATCCCTGTGACTAAATCTACACGTAGTGCATGACTTCCCACCTATGCGTGTAAAATTCTACTCCTATCCTGTTCTATGCAGTATATAGAACATGCATAGACTTCCGTGCACTGTATATAGAATATGCCTGGAATTCCGTGCACTGTATAGAAATTGATCAGTGTTGATCTGACGCCAATGTGTAATGATGTCATGATGTCATATCCACAGGGACATTCTGCAGCTATGCCTCCCTGCAGGAGAATGCCTAATCTTGGAGAGCCAGGCTCTTTCTTCGCAAGAAGAAACACTACTTCATCTAAAAGGATATCAAAATTTTAGGAGTAATTTTGGATTCTACTCTAACCATGGAAAAACAAGTGAATACAATTGTTAAGAAACCATTTTTTAAACTAAAACTTTGTCAAATCAAACTATTTTTAAGAGTTGTCTCATTTTAGGAATTGTGCAATCTGTGGTATTGAGCCAGACTGGATTATTGCAATATCGTTCTTTGGGGACAACCTAAAAGATAGATATGCTGAATTCAAATTCTACAGAATGCGGCAGCAAAATTGATCTTGCTCATTGAGTTGCACTGGTTACCGGTAAAGGCTAGGATACATTTTAAACTGTTGCCATTTTTAAGATTTTAAATGGGAATATCTTTCAGTATATACTTCTTGTTTATTCCCCTTACATGGTGTTACACTCCACTCAGGAAATTAAATTATGTATTCCAGAAATATTGTTTTGTGGAATGAACTTCCATGTAATATTAAAGCACCCTGGCATTTAAAATCCACTTAACTATCAAGTTTAAAGTGAAGAACAATCTAAGCAGGTATTATCTCTGTCCCTAGAGGGCTCACAATCATGGGTTTTTGTGCTTGAAGCAATGAGGTGACTTGCCAAGCATGATAAGGACCTACAGTGGGAATTGAACCCAGAATGCCAGGATCAAGGCCTGTTACACTAACCATTAGGCCACTCCGCCACTTGTAATCTCTCCTTTTAGCACACTTTTAAGAGAATTGTTAAAGGTTATCTCTTCACTCAATATCTGACAGATATTTAGTGTTAAAAGAATGTTACAATTGTTAGGGACATTTATTGTTACATGAGGACTTATTCTCTTTGGCTCTTTTCTTGATTTGTGATCTGCCTTGAGCCATTTTGGTACCCTCTAGGCCACTGTTCTTCAATGCAAGGTCTGCAAGCAACTGGTTTCTCCCCCCTCCCCCCTGTGGCAGCTCCCACTGATTTTCCTGACCCACCACTTCTAAAGGCAGGACCAATTCCCAACCATTCCTGCCTCTAGAACCCCTGTCATCTTTCAAAATGTTGATGCCTGACCCCTTGCAGTGCATTATGGCACATTGTGAGGGGTTAGTCTGCCAAATAAGTTAATGCTTTGAGAATTGCCTTATTTAGCAGATGGACCCCTTGTAATGCACTGGAAAGCACCACAAGGAGTCAGGTGCTGCCATTTTGAAAGGGCATTCTCTGGCAGGTTTTAAGTCTAAACTTAAAACGTATTTCTTCAGACCTATAATCCCTGATTAATGACAAGTAGTAGTATTTTACCACTCACCCTCATTTGGGTGCTTTGTATGAATGTCTCAGTTTTGGTTTTCTCCCCCCCCCCCCCCTTTTTTTTTCTTATTCCTTGACTTCACTTTCCTCATCTTATTTTTCTTTCCTGTCTACAATTGTAGCTCTTTTCAATAATTAATATTTTATAGATTGTAAACCACCTTGACAGGTTTCTCCAAGGCAGTATATCAATTTTTTTTAATAAACTTTAAACTTGAATGAATAGGCATCACTCCTGTATTTAGAGGGGAGTCTGGGTTGGGGGAAGCCGGGGAGGGGAGAAGGAAAGTTACAGGACCTGGTGGTGCTGGGGTGTCTAGTGCGGAAGCCAGGAATACACTGTACCGGGTGGAGTGGCGGAAAAGAGAGGGAAACAGAGACTGGAGCCATGAACCTAGGTAAAGGGGGTGGGGCTTTTCAGAGAGACAGCAAGCAGATTGATGGGGATGTATGTCACTGGTACACACTGGTCAGTGTCATGGCCCTATGTGGGGAGATAGTTATTAGCTCTCCTTCTGCCCTTTTGGACCTAAACCCCAGATTAAAAAATTAGCAAAGACCACTGCTCTAAGATAGTCTATACACTGCCATCATGCTATAGTAACATAGTAGATGATGGCAGAAAAAGACCTGCATGGTTCATCCAGTCTGCCCAACAAGATAAACTCATATGTGCCACTTTTTGTGTATACCTTACCATGATTTGTACCTGTCTTTTTCAGGGCACAGACCATATAAGTCTGCCCAGCACTATCCCCGTCCCCCCCCAACTACCAGCCCTGCCTCCCACCACCGGTTCTGGCACAGACCGTATAAGTCTGCCCAGCACTATCCCTGCCTCCCACTACCGGCTCTGCCACCCAATCTCGGCTAAGCTCCTGAGGATCCATTCCTTCTGAACAGGATTCCTTTATGTTTATCCCACGCATGTTTGAATTCCGTTACCGTTTTCACCTCCACCACCTCCCGCGAGATAAAAACGGTAACGGAATTCAAACATGAATGGGTTAAACATAAAGGATATGCAAATGTATGTTATGTATATTTATTGTAGATATCCTGAAACCATAGGAAAGATTGGAATGTGTGCACTTGTCATGAACTGCCACCTTCCAATCCATCAAAACTAATTGTGTGTGCAGCGGTGGGGGAGAGGGGGGGTTGGCAGGAGTGGAGGAGTAGCCTAGTGGTTAGTGCAGCAGACTCTGATCCTGGGGAACTGGATTCAACTCCCACTGCAGCTCCCTGTGACTCTGGGCAAGTCACCTAATCCTCCATTGTCCAGGTACAATATGTAAACCGCTTTGAATGTAGTTGGAAAAACCACAGAAAGGCAGTATATAAATCCCATTCCCCCCTACATGGTGAGTAGATATTGTCCCTAAGCCTCTATGCTTCAGATGATAGAAGTGTTTCTCGTGTAGAAACACACTGGGCCATTTTTGGAAGAGCTAGTTTCCTTGGAATCGCCACTGTCTGATCTGGTTCAGTTTCAACCTGTTGCGTCTTTTCACTGTCAAACCTCCCCCCAACAAATGTACTTTTGTTCCATTAACATTTCAGGGAGTTATTTTGTCCCCAGGCAGACATTCTTGACCCCTTATGTACTGTTATTCTTTCCAAATCTGTTGAATAGGGAAAAATAATAAGCAGAGAAAAGCACACAGAGCATGGCTCATGGAATTCTTTGCAACTCTTCTGTATGTGTGTGTGTTGTAGTAGTTGAAGGGTTAACTTTCAGGGGAGGAGCAGTTGCACAGGGATAGGTTTTAGGAGTGGGGCAGTTTGCAAGGTGGTGTGTCACTTACAGAGTAGTTTGGGGTGGGGCAGTTGCAAGGGGTGAGTTCTTCAGGGTGTAGTAGTTTTTGGGGTGGGGCAGTTTGCTGGGCACTGGGTGTAGTTACAGAAGGTAGTTTTGGGGACTGGTGACAGTTTGGGGGTAGTTTTTGGTTTGTGGTGAATTTTAGTGGGGGTGGGACTGGCAGTTTAAAAAGGAAGAATTCTTTAATTGTTATATTTCACTGCGTGAAAGTATATTTGACTTTATATACATTTTCAATGTTCAAGTTTAAATGAAGTTTACTTTGAACCGAGGCTGGCCCTGCAACTAGGTGGATCAAGCATCTGTCTGAACAGCAGCAACTGGGGGACAGCAGAGGAACAGAAGTATAGCATGCCTTTTCCCCTTCCATTGCTGCCCTCCTTCTTTCTGGGGTTCTAGCTGGAAGATATGGTATTTAGAAGTGATAAACAGAGAGGGAGTCCAGATTGTTGAACCCTGAAGGTCAAAAGAAAGGTTTTATAGGTTATACGATGGGAGATTGGGAGCCAATGTTCTTCCTGAAGGAGGGTAGTTATGTGAACCGGCGATTAGCTTAATCACAGTGTTTTGGAGGCAGCATAGATCACAAGCTCTGGAGAAGGGTGTTGCAATAGTTTAGATCTGAGATCATGAGGGAGTGAACAAGAATTTGAACAGCTGTCTTGGAGAAAAGATGGCAGACGGGGGTAAATCAGTTTAAGTCTGTGAAAATAAGGACATACTATATTAGACATATGTTGTTTGAAGTTGAGGGTATTATCTAAGATGATTCCCAATATCTTTACAGAGTCTACGAATGAAATTGGGAAGTGTGCCATAGTAATTGGCGCTGGGAGGGTAGGAGAGTTTGTACGATATATAAGGAATCCTTTTGTTTTGTCTGAGTTAAGTTTAAGTGTGTGGAATTGAAGCCATTGTGATATCTGATTTAATTATTTGTTTAACACTTGAATCTCTAGAACACTGTGGAGGCTAGCTAATATCTGAATATCATCAGTGTAGACGAAGGATGTGAGATTGAGCAACTGTATCGGGGTAAGAAGAGGGGCTAGAAAGATATTAAATGGAACAGGGGCCAGAACTGAGCCTTGGGGGATGTCACAAGTCAGAGTATAAGGGGCTGAGGGAGCACTGAGCCAGTGAATACTGTAGAATCTGTTGGAGAGGTAGGAGGAGACCAAATTGTAAACTGTTATCAGTGATATCAGGTTAAGTCTGGCTAGGACTAGGTCATAATTGACCAAATCAAAGGCCGTGGAAAGGTCTAAGGATAGAGGACAACTAAGCAGTCCTGATCTAGGTTTCAGAGGATGTGTGTAGTGACTCCAGGGAGGGAAATTTCCATGCCATGATATTTGATTTGGGTGCAGTACATTTGTCTTGTTCAGTCCATTCCCCAAACAAAGAAAGCTCATTATAATTTTTATCTTTAACCCATCTGCTTGTGAGCCTCTTCCATCCTCAGCTTACATGCCTTCCATCCATGAGATAACTAGATCTGAAAGAGCTCATCCACACAGGATCAAAGCTTCATCCACAACTCTGGAATGGGTAATGATGCCTCCTCCCTGCCACACACAGGTGGTAAAGCCATTAGTACCACTCTTACTGTTTAAGTTGGCGATGTGTGAGGCATAGCCTGTATCAAGCCTCAACTCTCTAGCTTCTAAGAGTCACTATTTGACATATCCTGTATCAGATAAGGGCTTATTCTCCCCATTTCCAATCTCCTACCCCTTTCAGACTTTTATAACCCTTGTGCTGCTCTCCTACAGCACACACCCTGGAAACCACCAGTTGATCCACAGTACCTCCTCATGCTTCTTCTGCTCTGCTACACTACTCAGAATTCAAATCTCAAGACCATTAGTGCTGCTCCTGCCCTATGAGACTACATTTCCACAGGGTGGTCTGTCCAAGATCTTTCTGTTTTCACCTGACTTGCATTGCTTTTCAGTTGTTACTGCACTCACTGCTCATCATGCTGTCAAAAAAGCACCTCTCGATGGTGAATTCCACAGGACATCTGCAAGCTACAACATGATCCTGAACTTATTGCCCATGTAAGTGGACAGTGAACTCTGTATGATGACATCTGCAGAACTACCATGTTTCTGCACTTACTGCCCACCATGCCATCAAAAAGGTACCACTTAGTGAATGAACTCCATGCAACGCCTGCAGAGTTCCTATATGTCTGAAACAGTCATACTTTGGTCTAAACAAGAACCTCTTTACTTGCTTCAACCTACCACAGCAGGACATCTGGGTACAAGGCCTACCCACTGGCTACAAAATACAATTTGCCCTTGTACTCTCAGCTCAGGGTCACCCAGGCGTGGTGGTTCCACCCTACTTGTCGATGAAAAAAATGAGATTACTTACCTCTAACAGAGTAATATATGGACATCGGGATAAGTCACAACCCCTCCCACCTTCCCTTTGCACTAGTACACAGGAGAAGCAGCAAAAGGCACTCAAGTGGTGGGGACTACAGAATGACACTGGGATAAAATTTGTCCCTGTCCTGTCCTCATGGGTTATGTCTCCATCCCTGCAGGCCCTGTCTCTATCCCTATCCCGTCCCCGCAGGTCCTGTCTCCATCACTGCCCCATCCCCGCAGGTTTTGTCCGCGTCCCATCCCCATGGGCTCTATTCTCATCTGCAGGAGCCTCAAACACTTACGATTTTATATTTAAATCTTTTTATTAAAGTATGAAAAGGAACAATATGCTGTGCAACTGCTGTATATAAATTACAAATAGAAAACAATAATAACGAGCAACTATAATAAACCCTCCCACCACCACCTCCTCTACCCATAGGCGCCGACTCCGTGGGTGCTGTGGGTGCTCAAGCACCCCCAATATTTTCAAACCTGCCCTCCTTGCTTTCCTGCCGCTCAGCCAGCGCTTAAAACTAATTTTAGGTGACTGAACGGCAGTGAAAGAAGCAGAGTACATGCTCCGTCTTCACCTTTCTTCTTCCCTCTCAGCTGTGCTCCTACCCATGCGTAAACAGGAAATGAGGGCGGGACCACAGCTGAGAGGGAAGAAGAAAGGTGAAGACGGAGCCGGCTGTACTCTGCTTCTTTCGTTCAGTCAGGTAAAATTAGTTTTAAGAGGTAGGGCAGGGAAGAAATCGCTGAACATTGATGCTGGGCAGGGGGCAGGGGAGAGAGGAGAGTTGCTGAACATGGATACAGGGGAGGGCAGGGGACAGGGGAGAGAGGAGAGTAGCTGAACATGAGTACAGGGGGCAGGGGAGAGAGGAGAGTTGCTGAACATGGATACAGGGGAGGACAGGAGAGAGTGAAGAGTTGCTGAACATGGATACAGGGGAGGGCAGGGGAGAGAGAAGAGTTGCTGAACATGGATACAGGGGGGCAGGGGACAGGGGAGAGAGGAGAGTTGCTGAACATGGATACAGGGGAAGGCAGGGGACAGGGGAGAGAGGAGAGTTGCTGAACATGGGTACAGGGGAGGGCAGGGGGCAGGGGAGAGAGGAGAGTTGCTGAACATTGATACAGGGGAGGGCAGGGGACAGAGGAGAGTTGCTGAACATGGATACAGGGGAGGGCAGGGGAGAGAGGAGAGTTGCTGAACATGGATGCAGGGGAGAGAGGAGAGTTGCTGAACATGGATGCAGGGGAGGGCAGGGGAGAGAGGAGACTTGCTGAACATGGATGCAGGGGAGGGCATGGGGTAGGGGAGAGAGGAGACTTGCTGAACATGGATACAGGGGAGGGCATGGGGCAAGGGAGAGAGGAGAGTTGCTGAACATGGGTACAGGGGAGGGCAGGGGGAAGGGGAGAGAAGAGAGTTGCTGAACATGGATACAGGGGAGGGCAGGGGAGAGAGGAGAGTTGCTGAAAATGGATGCAGGGGAGAGAGGAGACTTGCTGAACATGGATACAGGGGAGGGCATGGGGCAGGGGAGAGAGGAGAGTTGCTGAACATGGATACAGGGGAGGGCAGGGGCAGGGAAGAGAAGAGAGTTGCTGAACATGGATACAGGGGAGGGCAGGGGAGAGAGGAGACTTGCTGAACATGGATACAGGGGAGGGCAGGGGTCAGGGGAGAGAGGAGATTTGCTGAACATGGATACAGGGGAGGGCAGGGGAGTTGCTGGACATAGATGCAGGAGAGGGCAGGGGAGAGAGGAGAGTTGCTGGAAATGGATGCAGGGGAGAGAGGAGAGTTGCTGAATATGGATGCAGGGGAGAGAGGAGAGTTGCTGAACATGGATGGATGGGAGGGCAGGGGAGAGATGAAAGTTGCTGTACATGGATGCAGGGGAGGGCAGGAGAAATGATGGACATGGATGGAGGGAAGGGAAGACAGGAGGAGATGCACATGGATGGAGGGGAGAGAGGGAAAATGCTGGACATGGATGGCGGGAAGGGAAGAGAGGAAGTGAGATGAACATGGATGGAGGGGCGGAGAGAAGAAAAATGGTGGGCATGGATGGAGGAGAGTGAAGAAAGAGGAAGGAGTTGCATATGGATGGAGGAGAGTGAAGAAAGAGGAAGGAGAGGCATACTGACAGAGATGAGGGAAAGGGAAAAGAGGAGAAAAACTACACATGAATGGAGAAAATAGACGCCGGATGGAAAGAGGGAAGAGAGGGGGCAGATGAAGGATGGAAAGGAGAGAGAGAGGGGGCAGATACTGGATGGAAAGGAGGAAGAGAGGGGGCGGATGCTGGAAGGAAAAGGGGGAGAGAGGGGGTAGACGATGGATGGAAAGGGGGGAAGTTAAAGATTGAGGAAAGAAGAAACAAGAGACTGGGACCAACACAATTAGAAACAGTAAACGGCCAGACCACAAAGGTAGGAAAAAATGAATTTTATTTTTAGTTTAGGATAAAGTAGTGTGGTAGCTGTGTTAATAATACAGAAAATGGAAGTAATGTTTACTGGACTAATTTTAATACATTTTTGACTAATGTTTGGAGACCAAACCCTCCTTTCTTGTGTCAGTACAGAATACCATAACAGCAGTATACTGTCCTGACCTGAGGAAAGAGGTTTTGGCCTTTGAAAGCTAATTGAAAAATGTATTTAGTCCACTAAAATATCATATTTTCTATTTTTTGTTTTATTTGTTAACCTATAGTATAGTGATTGAAATATGTCAGTTTTTGAAATTTGCATCTCTTTATATTTGTACAGTACAGGGGGATTGAGGGGTGGGACTGTTCAGGGAAGAAGTCCTGGTGTAGGTTGCAGGCAGCCTATGAGTGGCGCTGCCACTGCCCAGGTGAAGACTGCAGTAGATATAATTTTAAGGTATGGGGGGGGGGGGGGGGGGGGGGGACACTGCCTGTAAAAAAAAAAAAATTTCAGCACCCCCAATCATTTTGAAAAGTTGGCTCCTATGCCTCTACCCTTCCAACCCCAATAATAACTGACTTCTACTACCCCAAGGAATCTTAATCCACCCTGTTAAAATGTCCAGGGGTACAAAATACAACCTGTTCTGTATGCCCTAAAGGGGAGAAATATGCCCTATGAAGCACTGTTATTATTTTTTAATCTGTGGGTGAATAAGAAGTCATCAACAATCTCAGGATTCAGTCTAGCTCTCCTGTTTTCCACAGTCTCTCCGGCAATAGAAGATGTCTTTTTAGAAGATGCACTGGTAGCAGGGTGTACAGGATCCCCCATTTTGCTAGCTGTGGCCAGCATGTTTGCTTGTTTTTCAAAAAAACATAAAAATATTGATATTGTCTGCATCAAACATAAATAAGTCCAGTTCATTAACAGGCGTCAAAGTAGAAAGTGACACAGGGACAATGTTTATCCCCATCCCCCTGTCCCCATCCCTGTGGGATCTGTCCCCGTCCCCATCTCCCCAGTTACCGCTGGTCCCCGTCCCTGTGTCATTCTCTAGTAGGCACATACCCATATCCACAAAGTCTTCTAGGCTTTTCTGGGCTCTGGGAGGCATGTCTGCGTGGTTGTGATGACATCAGCCAAGTGAGGTTAATTTATCTTCCTGTCCACGGAGGACCTCCGTTACAGGTAAGTAACCTCACTTTAAATAAAGTAGTTAATTTGAATAAAAGAATTATGAGGCTGGTTTGTATTATATTGAGGCACTTCATAGGATGTGAAGCAAGGCTCGAGGAATCACAAAGGACGAACTGCATATGCACGGTTGCAGCCAGGAACAGCTGCATAGATCAAAGATTCACTGGAGGGTACGTGGAGAATTTCACCAAAAAAATGGGAGGAGGACACGCAGTGGGGGAGGGAGCCTCTCTTACTTTGCCTGAATGTGACTCTCTTTCGCCCGGGGCTCATCCTGTCTCGTACACCGCTGACCCCCCGCACTGTCAGTGCGTTCTTCGCTGCAGAGCTGAACAGCACATCACCGCGGTTACTAAGCAGGCGAAGTGCGCAGGCCCAGAGGCCAGCCTTTTGTTGTGCCTTCGGAAAGTGGGCGGGGCAGCGGCGCGCCTTGGAGCGGGGTGTATCCTAAATGATACAGCGAAAGGTGCAGCTTACAAAGTTCAAATAGGATCGATGTGGTGCTCGGATTTTTTTTTGTATAACTTAAAAATTGTTGTGGTTCGAGGGAGGTACCCCCTTAGTGCCCCGGCAAACAAATTCGGCAAAAAAAACAATCCTATTACAGTACTGGAAATTGAAATGCCAAAGTTAGATATTCCACATGAAAATGTTTCTATGCATATACAACTTAATTTTTGTGTTTTGAAGACCTCAGTCAAGCGGAGTTGTGGAGCTTTGTTGATTTAAGCAGCCACTCTCCTATCGTCACCGGTCTTTTTAAATTGTTTTTGTTTTAATTTTTCTTTATATCTCATACTTTTTTTTCTAGTTCCCAAATATTGTTACTGGGTGTATTAAAGCTTAAATCAGTGCAGATAACTTTAAATTAGGTTAATTATATCAACTTCAGAAGGCATCTTCTGTCTGACATGATATCATATTTTGCCGCTTGGCTGTGTCAAGGATCCACCCCTGAGAAGGAATACTATAGGTCAATTCGATTTCATAAGCATTGTTACCAAAATCTTCAAAGCCATATATGCCGGCAATGTCTATTTCTCATTCATCAAAGATGGCAACATTTTTGAACAGCTGATTTATAGCAGTTAATTAGGAAAGTCCGCCAATAGGGGAACACCGGCTAGGTCAACGTAATCCATTCTAGCTCATCATTCAGCCCGTATGGTGTAACAGTGTTCACAGGGGGATGATCAGGAGCAAACACTGGCGCTAGAGGCCGTTAGCACCATACTAGGGCCGGCGTTTGCTACCGCCCCATGATCAGAGCCCTCGAGCGTGTGAAACAATGCGCTCGAGGGCTCTGAATGCAACTAGCATTCGAATGCATGCTAAACATATTCATCCCCAATGATCAGCAACCAGCGCGCCAAAGATTGTGTCACTGGCCGCGGCAAACCCTACACCAGCTCCGAGCTGGTGTTAGGGTTTGCAGATCATTGGGGAGGAATGGTGAGCCCTGTCCAGCATGCATTTTCATGCTGGCAGGCCCCCATCCCCGCCAACAGGGCAAACCTGCCAGCAACGGGGCTGGAGGTCCAGCGGACCTCTGGTCCCCCCCCCCCCCAGGTTCAGGGAGGGCTGGAGATCCGGTGAGTCACCCAGCCCCTGGTGGCCCAGTGGGCGACCAACCCCCCCCCCCCCCCCGATGACAGGGGGGCTGGAGGTCCCCTAGGGAGGGGGGATTGGCAGTCCAGCAGACCTGCAGCCTCCGTTGCTGGGGAGTGGGGTTTGGTCACCCACTGGGCCACCAGGGACGGGTGCACATGTTGAGGGGAGTTGGGGGGGGGGGGGCTGGAGACCCAACGGATCTCCAGCCCTCCCTGAACCTGGGGGGAGGGGGATCGTTGCTCAGGGCAGGGATAGTTGGGGCCTGGTGGTCCCATGGATCTCCAGCTCCTGTGTTTGACAGGTTTGGGCTTTTGACAACCCAGATCTGCCAACCAAATGCAGGAGGATTATGTTGAGCGCATGCTCAGGCACAATTCTCCCGCACTTCTACCCCATGATCAGAGATAATTGCGTGCTTAAATTTGAATGCAATTATCTCTGATGATCGGTGCGGTAAAGCCCCACGCTGTTCCTGTGCTATTTTAGAGCGCTGTTTAGAACAGCACGGGGCTTTTGATGATCTGCTTGTGAGTGTGAAGATTCAAAACTGCTCACTATAATTTAATCTTTGCTCGAGCTTACCCACCCCTCTTAAATTACATCAATTATCCGCCACTTAATGTCATTCCAGTCATGATGATATTCTTTTCAATGGCTCAATAATGAAGCTTCTAAATTTTCAGTGATGTGCGTGATTTATGCTCATTTAATCTTATTCATACCGGTCTACGGCTGCACCCAATATACATCAGTTTGCACAGACATTCTATAAGATACACATTATTAGTGTTACATGATGTACTCGCTTTCGCCTTTATTATAAAACCTGTGTTAGAGTTGCTCCACACGGGACCTGTAATTACCAAGGTACACCACTGTCATTTGCCATATAGGTCCTGAGAGCCAAACTGTTGCCCAGATTGTACCTTATTATAGTGTTGATGCATCAACATCTCACCTATAGTTTTCCATCATTTATATGCTATAAGAGGGTATTCTTCAAACCTCAGATATAACTGAAGTAGATGCCAATGTGCTCTCAGAGATTTCACAATCTCATTAGAATATGGTAACACGTAAGTTATCCGATCATGTTGAACCACTGGTATATTTTGTAGAAGGTCATGTTAGGCAAATCTAGCTCTCAAATAGGCTTATTTTAAATCTTTGTTCAGGTATCCTTTTTCATGTATATCATGAAAAGAGCAAACACTTCCCTGTAAGGGTTCCACAAAGGCATCTCATCCAGTGACTCACTGTATAGCGAAGGATAGGATTCTGAATTTCCCCTTGCCTAGTTATCTGGTAGGGTGCCCACAGAGCCTGTCAGCAGGAGGTAGAATCCAAAAACTCCCCCTGAATTCACACCCAGGGCAAGGGGTGACTGGCTTCCCAAGATAGAAAGGATCTAATCTGAACCACCCAAAAGTATGTTTAGATTGGATACCCCCAGTCCACCCTCCGCTCTCTCTCATCAGCTCCATCTTGGAAACTTAGGGCGGGTGTTTCCTCCAGATGTCTTGAAAAGGTTTACGTTGCTAAAGTGTTTTAATGTTCCCCAATGTATCTATCATAAATGGACCCCATTCTACCACAACCACACCTTGTACTTGTGCACACTTTTTATTTGTTCAGACCGGAACTGGCGAACGCCACTACAGTACTATGTAAGCTACATTGAGCCTGCAAGTAGGTGGGAAAATGTGGGATACAAATGTAACAAATAATAATAATAAACCGTTTGATCAAAATCCTAGCTTGCTGTTTAAAATCTTCTGTTGTATTGCAGATTCACTGTAGTCACAGAAATTGGCTTAGAGGTAGATTAGAAGGAGGAGTGGCCTAGTGGTTAGGGTGGTGGACTTTGGTCCTGAGGAACTGAGTTCAATTCCCAGCACAGGCAGCAACTTGTGACTCTGGGCAAGTCACTTAACCCTCCGTTGCCTGCTGCATTGAGCCTGCTATGAGTGGGAAAGTATGGGGTACAAATGTAACAAATAAAAAAATTGTATTTTAACCTATAAGGATGAAAACTATCAAAACTCAAACAATTGTTCCTCTCCTCTGGTTTCGTGTTGTATATGCTTTTTTGTATTGTATTTTTATGTAATATTGTGCCCCATTCTGAACCTGATGTTTTCAGGAATTTTGTGTGATACAAGATCCTGATAGCATAGAACAGCATTCTCTTAACACTCATGGCAGGATCTCTTTGTCCATTTAGAAATTATTAGGAAGGGAATGGAAAACAAAAGTTTATGTTGATGTTTATTCTGCACTTGATATAAAAGTGAGAATATTATGATGCCTGTATCACTCCATGGTGCAATCGCACCATGAATATTGTGTGCAATTCTCAAAAACAATAGAGTGGAATTAGAAGGGCAATGAAAATGATAAAGGGGATAAGATGACTTCCCTATGAGGAAAAGCTAAAGAGACTAGGGGGCTCATTTTCACAGTACTTAGACTTACAGAGTTCCATAGGTTACAATGTAACTTTGTGAGTCAAAGTGCTTTGGAAATACACCTCCACAGCTCTTTAACTTGGAGAAGATATGGCTGAGGGAAGCCCAGACCAGATCTATTCCATGTATTAAAAAATGGAGGAAGGAAGGCCCAATGACATCGAGCATGGTTAAAAAGTGAGATAAGGGAAGTTATTATATTAGAGCTAAAAGAAAATCCTTCAGAAAATGAAAGAAAGATCCTATTGGAAATAATAGGAAACATCATAAGGAATGGCAAGTCAAATGCAAAGCGCTGATAAGGAAGGCAAAAAGAGACTTTGAAAAGAAGATTGCATTGGAGGCAAAAAACACACCAGACTTGATATTCAGCCAGTGATGGTCAGCGGGTTTACTGTTCGCTGCCAGCGTTAAACCCGAGTATTCAATGGTGGGTTGTATCCAGCATTGAATATCCGGGTTTATTTTGGCCACTATCAATGAAACCGGCTATTCAGATATTCAGCACTACCGATTAACTTTTTAGCAGTCATAGATAGGCCTATTTAAGTGGCCTATTTTTACTGCTCAGCAGAGCTGGTTAGGCACAGAATATCTGCACCTATTCAGCAGGAGATAACCCGGTTATCTGCCACTGAATATCCACGGTTAGGAGCTTAAACTCTATTTAACCAGGCAGGAGCCATTCCTGAACAGTGAAACAGTTTTGAATAGTGGGAGGACAGAAAAAATTCTTTTAGTAATTTTAGAAGAAGCAGTAAAAAAATTAGTTGGAGCGCTAGATGACCGAGGAGAATAAGGGGCACGCAGGGAGAGACTAAATGAATACTTTACTTCGGTTTTCACTGAGGAAGATGTACCAGTGCCAGAAATGGTATTCATTGCTGATGAGTTAGAAAAACTGAAACAAACCTCTGTAAACCTGGCAAATGTAATAGAGCAATTTGATAAGGTAAAATTATGTATAATCATACCTGATAATTTTCTTTCCATTAATCATAGCTGATCAATCCATAGACTGGCGGGTTGTGTCCATCTACCAGCAGGTGGAGATAGAGAGCAAACTTTTGCCTCCCTATATGTGGTCATGTGCTGCCGGAAACTCCTCAGTATGTCGATATCAAAGCTCCATCCGCAGGACTCAGCACTTAGAGAATTACACCCACGAAGGGACACTCTGCCCAGCTCACCACCGCCGAACGGGGGAGGGGAATTAACCCAGCTCATCCCCACACAAGTGGGGGAGGGGAATCCGTCCAGCTCATCCCCGCGGAGCGGGGGAGGGACACCACACCCGCCGATGCGGGGGGATCTGGCTTATCCTGCAACCGCAACCGCGGGAGGAGCTGACTGACCCTAACACCGCCGAAGCGGGAAGGGTACAAAACTGCCCTACAGCCGCACGAAGCGGGAGGGTGTGCCGGCAGAATTTTAAGTCTCAATCCAGCCCCGAAAACGGAGGGGAGAGGAATGCAGCAGCTCACTGTAACACAAACTCGTCTTAACTCTTGAAGAATCCAAGTGAAAAAACTTGAACACGAAGTCTTTCTGAAGTAACTGAAGACTAAACTTGAACCTGAAATGCAACCAGAATAAAAACAGTACAGATATCTGGGAGGGGCTATGGATTGATCAGCTATGATTAATGGAAAGAAAATTATCAGGTATGATTATACATAATTTTACCTTCCATATCATCAAGCTGATCAATCCATAGACTGGTGGGATGTACCGAAGCAGTACTCACCCAGGGCGGGACATTGAAATCCCTGACCTCAACACTGAAGCTCCAAACTGGGCCTCCGCCCGTGCAGCCACAGTCAAACGGTAATGCTTGGAGAATGTATGAGCCGAAGCCCAAGTTGCCGCCTTGCATATCTCTTCCAAGGAGACGGATCCGGCCTCTGCCATCGAGGCCGCCTGAGCTCTTGTGGAGTGAGCCTTCAGCTGGATAGGCGGCACCTTCCCCGCGGCCACATAAGCCGCTGCAATGGCTTCCTTGACCCATCTTGCCACTGTAGGCTTAGCAGCCTGCAGACCCTTACGAGGACCTGCACACAGGACAAACAGATGATCTGACTTCCGGAAATCATTGGTCACTTCCAAGTATTTGATGATGACTCGTCTCACATCCAGATATTTAAGAGCAGAGTACTCCTCTGGGTAGTCCTCCCTACGAAAGGAAGGGAGATAGAGCTGCTGATTCACATGGAATCGAGAAACAATCTTGGGCAGGAAGGAAGGCACTGTGCGAATAGTCACTCCTGCCTCAGTGAACTGCAGAAAAGGCTCTTGACAAGAGAGCGCCTGGAGCTCGGAAACTCTTCTGGCTGAAGTGATAGCCACCAAAAAGACTGCTTTCAACGTCAGGTCTTTCAGAGATGCCCTCGACAAGGGTTCAAAAGGCGGCTTCTGCAATGCTCTTAGCACCAGGTTGAGATTCCACGCAGGCACCACTGAGTGCAGAGGAGGGCGCAGGTGATTAACTCCCTTGAGAAAGCGCACCACATCTGGCTGCGAAGCCAGGGAAACATCCTTCAGGCGGCCCCTGAAGCAAGCCAGAGCCGCTACCTGGACTTTAAGGGAACTGAGCGACAGGCCTTTCTCTAGACCTTCTTGCAGGAACGCCAACACTGAAGAAATTGGAGCAGTGAAGGGAGAAAGTGAGCCTGCTTCACACCACGCTGCAAAGATACGCCAAACCCTGGCGTAAGCAGTAGAAGTAGAGCGCTTCCTCGCTCTCAGCATAGTGGCGATGACCTTGTCTGAGAAGCCCTTCTTCCTCAGACGCTGCCGCTCAATAGCCAGGCCGTAAGACCAAAGGGGGAGGGATCCTCCATCACCACGGGACCCTGATGTAACAGGCCCTGCTCCACTGGCAGTCGCAGAGGATCGTCGACTGAGAGCCTGATCAAGTCCGCATACCAGGGACGTCTGGGCCAATCCGGACCCACCAGGATTACCCTGCCGGGATGCTTTGCCACCCGGTCTAGCACCCTGCCCAACATGGGCCAGGGCGGGAACACCTAGAGAAGCTCTTGTGTCGGCCACTGTTGGAGAAGAGCATCTACTCCCAGGGATCGAGGGTCCCGTCCTCTGCTGAAGAAGCGCGGCACTTGGCAATTGGCCGATGACGCCATCAGATCTAGGCTCGGCTGGCCCCAGCGCTTCGTGATGTCCAAGAACGCCTGAGCAGATAGCTGCCACTCTCCGGGCTCCAAGGTATGGCGACTGAGAAAGTCCGCCTTGACATTCATGACTCCGGCAATGTGGGCCGCTGAAAGCTGCTCCAGGTTCGCTTCCGCCCACTGGCATAGATTCATAGCCTCCTTGGCTAGAGGGGCGCTCTTGGTACCTCCCTGGCGGTTGACATAGGCCACAGCCGTGGCATTGTCCGACAGGACCCGTACAGGCTTCCACACCAGTACCGGGATGAACTCCAAAAGCGCCAACCGAATGGCTCTGAGTTCCAGGAGGTTGATAGACCACTTTGCCTCTGCAGGAGACCAGAGCCCCTGCGCTGTCCTTCCCAAGCAGTGGGCTCCCCAGCCCGACAAAGAGGCGTCCGTCGTGACGACAATCCACTCTGGGGTCACCAGAGGCATTCCCGCAGACAATTTGTCTGTCTGCATCCACCAGCTCAGCGCCTTGCGCACTGCTGGGTCCAAGGGAAGTCGCACAGCATAATCCTCCGACAACGGAGTCCAGCGCTGCAGCAGAGAGAGTTGAAGTGGTCTCATATGAGCCCTGGCCCAGGGCACTACTTCCATCGTGGCCGTCATAGAGCCCAACAGCTGCACATAGTCCCAAGCCCGAAGAGGAGAGGCTACTAGGAACTGGTTCACCTGAGCCTGAAGCTTGACAATCCGATTGTCTGGCAGGAACACTCTGCCCACTTGGGTGTCGAATCGAACTCCCAGATACTCCAGGGACTGAGTGGGGCGCAGCTGGCTTTTCTCCCAGTTGATGATCCATCCCAGGGAGCTCAAAAGAGCAACCACCCGGTTCACAGCTTTGCCGCACTCTGCATAAGAGGGGGCTCGGATCAACCAGTCGTCCAGATAAGGATGGACTTGTACTCCTTCCTTCCTCAGGAAGGCCGCGATGACCACCATTACTTTGGAGAAGGTCCGCGGAGCAGTAGCCAACCCGAATGGGAGGGCTCTGAACTGGAAGTGTCGGCCCAGTACTGCAAAACGCAGGAAGCGTTGATGAGGAGGCCAGATGGGAATATGCAAGTACGCTTCCTTGATGTCCAAGGATGCCAGGTACTCCCCTGCCTTCACTGCCGCTATAACAGAGCGGAGAGTCTCCATGCGAAAGTGCCGAACTTTCAAGGCCCGATTGACCCCCTTGAGGTCGAGGATAGGCCGGACAGAACCTCCTTTCTTTGGTACCACAAAGTAAATGGAGTAACGTCCCTTGCCAAGCTGATTTTCTGGCACCGGAACGACCGCCCCCAGGCGGATGAGATTGTCCAAGGTCTGCTGCACTGCCACAGCTTTGACCGGAGACTTGCAGGGAGAGAGTACAAACCCGTCTCTTAAGGGTCGGCAGAACTCTAGCTTGTAGCCGTCTCTGATGACTTCCAGCACCCAAGCGTCTGAAGTTATTGTGGTCCACTCGCCCAGAAACGAGGGACAGCCGTCCTCCAATCTGCACTGGGGCGTGGACCAAGACCCCGTCATTGGGTACGAGACCCTGGGGGAGGACCGGAGGGAGCACCTCCGGGACGGCGGTCTCTGCGAAAGGAACGCTGCTTGGGGGAGAAGGTCCTCTTAAAGGAAGAGGAGGCAGAAGAGCCCGACCTGCCCGGGCGGTACCGACGGGCTTCCTGAAACCGTCCTCTGGAGGTACCGGGGCGAGCACTAGCTCGAGCCCTGACCTCTGGTAACTTCTTGCCCTTAGACGTGCCGAGATCGGTCACGATTTTGTCCAGCTCGACCCCAAAGAGCAGCTTGCCTTTAAAAGGCAATCTAGCCAGGCGGGATTTAGAGGCGTGGTCAGCAGACCAATGCTTCAACCAAAGCCACCGCCGCGCAGAGATTGTCTGAGCCATGCCTTTAGCTGAGGCTCTCAAGACATCATACAGCAAGTCTGCCAAATAGGCCAAGCCCGATTCCAGGGCCGGCCAATCATCCCTCAAGGAAGAATCCGAGGGGGAAGCCCGCCGCACCATAGTCAGGCACGCCCTGGCCACATAGGAACCGCAAACTGAGGCCTGCAGATTTAAAGCAGTAGCCTCGTAGGAAGACCTTAAGGCCGCCTCCAATCTTCTGTCTTGGGCGTCCTTTAGGGCCGTGCCACCTTCCACCGGCAACGCCGTTTTCTTAGTCACCGCAGTGATTAAAGAATCCACGGTAGGCCACAGATAGGCCTCACGTTCACTCACAGCCAAAGGATAGAGGCGGGACATAGCCCTAGCCACTTTAAGGCTCGCTTCTGGGACACCCCATTGAGCCGAAATTAAGGTGTGCATAGCATCATGCACGTGGAAGGTTCTAGGCGGGCGCTTCGTCCCCAGCATAATGGCAGAGCCAACAGGGGCTGAGGGAGAGACGTCCTCCGGAGAGGAAATCTTCAAAGTGTCCATGGCCTGTAGCAACAGGTTGGGCAAATCCTCTGGGCTAAAAAGCCGCGCTGCAGAGGGGTCATCCGCTCCAACCGAGCGGGGATCCGTCTCCTCCAAGGAATCCGCAAAGGACCGTTGGGAGACCTCAGAAACGCTGCCCTCATCTACATCGGAGGAGACCAATTCCTCCAAGGCCTGGGAATCAACCCGAGGGCGTTTACCTCTGGGAACCTCAACCTCTTTACCAGACGAGGGAGCAGGGGCAGCGTTGTGCATGAGGAAGGCCTGATGCAGCAGCAAAACAAACTCGGGGGAGAAACCCCCCAGACTGTGCACTTCCGCAGCCTGGGCAACAGCCCTAGACGCACCCTCAACCGGCGCTCGCAAGAGCGGGGGAGAGACACGCTGCGCATCCAAGATGGCGTCCGGCGCGACACTCCGCGAAGGAGCCGCGCGGGAAGAACGGCTCTTAACTTTAGCCGCTTTTGTGCCGTCGCCCAAATTAAGGGCGTTCATGGCATTAATGTCTCCAACCTCAAGGGCGGCCCAAGAAGAAGCCGTCCGAGCCGCGTGGCCGGCCAAGATGGCGGAGGCGAGGAGCGGGGGATGGGCGTTTATGGCGGGAAAAACCGCCACGCCGGAGGAAGGACCGGGACATACATCGGTCACGAAACTGTCACCCAACAAGGGCGAATCAGGCTTGAAGACCCCCGCATCCCCTCTAGAAGCGCTCCAGCGATCCGGGGAGCGACCCTTTGCGCCCTCGCCCTCCGACGCCATATGCCACGAGGAGAAGAATCGGGGAACCCCCTGCCCGCTATAAAAAGGTAAAAATTACCTGCTGTCCGCTCCGAGCTGTAACGACCTGGTGTCCCAGTGAGTAGCTGCAATAGACGCTTAAATAAACGTCGAAATAAACGCCTTTAAGGACGTTCAAAATTTTTTTTTTTTTTTTTTTTTTTTTTTTTTTTTTTTTTTTTAACGGAGCCAGCGGGAGGGGGGAGAAAAGGAGGGACCTGGCACCACCAGGTTTGCACTTGCTCAAAAGAGCCCTCAACCCCAGGCACTCAACAAAACCTAAAAATTAGGCTTGGAGGCCTAGCCAGAGCTGCTGCTGTGTGTGACCACCACCTGCTGAGATAGAGAACATACTGAGGAGTTTCCGGCAGCACATGACCACATATAGGGAGGCAAAAGTTTGCTCTCTATCTCCACCTGCTGGTAGATGGACACAACCCGCCAGTCTATGGATTGATCAGCTTGATGATATGGAAATTGAAGAGTAGTAAATTGCCTGGACCAGATGGTAAACATCGCAGACTACTGACAGAATTGAAAAATGACCTTGCAGAGCTATTGTTAGTAATATATAATTTATCTTTCACATAAAGCATGGTACCAGAAGATTGGAGGGTGGCCAATGTAACACTAATTTTTAAAACGGGTTCCAGAGGTGATCCGGGAAATTATAGATCGGTGAGCCTGACGTCAGTGCTAGGCAAAATGGTAAAGACTATTATAAAGAACAAAGTTACAGAGCATATACATAAGAATAGATTAATGAGACAAAGCAAACATGCATTTAGTGAAGGGAAATCTTGCCTCACCATCTATTACATTTCTTTGAAGGAATAAATGTGTGGATAAAGACATTTGACAAAGTACTTCATGAAAGACTCCTGAGGAAATTAGAAATCATGGGATAGGAGGTAATGTATTAAGAACTGGTTACAAGATAGAAAACACAGGTTAAATGGTCAGTATTCTCAATGGAAAAGAGTAGATAGTGTGGTTCCCCAGGGGTCTGTGCTGGGACCGCTGCTTTTTACCATATTTATAAATGATCTAGAAATGGGAATAACTAGTGAGATAATTAAATTTACTGAGGACACAAAGTTATTCAAAGATGTTAAATTGCAAGAGGATTGTGAAAAATTGCAAGAGAACCTTATGAATCTGGGAGACTGAGCATTCAATGGCAGGTGACATTTACACCCCTGTTTACTAAACCATGTGGCAATGCTGACAACCTGTTTTGGCAGTACTTCTACTTATTTCTAATGTGCTACTAGACATATGCAGCACTGTACATGCTATATGCTGGTATTTTCTCTATCTATAGAGAATCACAATCTCACAGTCTAATGGGCAGATGATCAAAAGCCACGGGCTGTTCCAAACAGTCCTCTAAAAATAGTGCTGGAACAGTGTGGGGCTTTTACTGCACCTATGATCAGAGATAATTGCATGCAAATTTAAGCACGCAATTCTCTCTGATCATGGGGTAGAAGTGTGGGAGGATTGTGCCTCAGCATGCGCTTGTTTGACAAGCCCAGACCTGTCAAACACAGGGGCTGGAGGTCCATGGGATCACCAGACCCCATTACCCCCGCCCCGAGCCAGGCGAAATGGGGGCTGGAGGTCCGGCAGACCTCCTGTCCTCCTGACCCTGGTTCAGGGGAAGCTGAAGGTCCGGTGGGTCTCCAGCCCCCCCCCAACATCCCTCAGATGTTCTTGGTGTCCCAGTGGGCGACCAAATACCCCCCTCCCCAGCGACAGGGGGCTGGAGGTCCAGCAGACCTCCAGTCCCCCTGACCCCCCCGACACAGATTCAGGGGAAGCTGGTCTGGTGGGTCTCCAGCTCCCCCTAACCCCCCCCCCCAGCATCCCTCAGATGTCCCTGGTGGCCCAGTGGTCGACCAATGACCACCCCCAGTGACAGGGGGCTGGAGGCCCAGTGGACCTCCAGTCCCCCTGACCCCACCCCAACACAGATTCAGGGTGGGCTGGAGATCTAGTGGTTCTCCAGCCCCATAACACCCCCAGCATTCCTGGTGGCCCAGTGGGCTGCAGTCAATCCCCCACCCCCCCTACCTTAAATTGGTGGAGGGAGGTAGCCTCCCTCCTCTTCCATCGGCGCTGCCTGCAAAATGGCAACGCCCAGCCCTGTGTATTCTATAAGGGAGCCCCCTGGCACTGGTGGTGTTGTCGGTCTGGTCAAGGTTTCTGCAGGGGGGGCTGCTGCATTGGGGGGAATGCATTATGGACAGGGCTCACCATTCCTCCCCAATGGTCTGCAAACTCCAACTCCGAACTGGTGTAGGGTTTGCTGCAGCCAGCAAGCCTATCTTTGGCTCGCTGGTCGCTGATCATTGAGGATGAATAGGTTTGGCATGCATTTGCATGCTACTTGCACTAAGAGCCCTGCTTTGCATGCTAGTTGTGTTCAGAGCCTGCAAGCGCATTGTTTCATGTGTTCGGGGGCTCTGATCATGGGGCGGTAGCAAACGCAGGCGCTAGTATGGCGCCAACAGCCTCTAGTGCCTGCGTTTGCTTCTGATCGGCCCATACATTTTTTTGTACCTGGGGCAATGGAGGGTTGGGTGACTTGCCCAAGGTCACAAGGAGCTGCAGTGGGAATTGAACCCAGGTTGCCAGGATCAAGGCCCGCTGCACTAACCATCAGGCTACTCCTTCATCCTCCATCTACACACAGCTGCTGTTATCACAGTAAATGGGATAGGGGGGGTGGTGGTGGTGGGGGGGGGGGGGGGGGGTAATGTAAGCAAGTACAAGGTGATGCATGTGGGAAAAAGGAACCCAACCTATAGCTACAGTGGTGGAAATAAGTATTTGATCCCTTGCTGATTTTGTAAGTTTGCCCACTGACAAAGACATGAGCAGCCCATAATTGAAGGGTAGGTTATTGGTAACAGTGAGAGATAGCACATCACAAATTAAATCCGGAAAATCACATTGTGGAAAGTATATGAATTTATTTGCATTCTGCAGAGGGAAATAAGTATTTAATCCCTCTGGCAAACAAGACCTAATACTTGGTGGCAAAACCCTTGTTGGCAAGCACAGCGGTCAGACGTCTTCTGTAGTTGATGATGAGGTTTGCACACGTCAGGAGGAATTTTGGTCCACTCCTCTTTGCAGATCATCTCTAAATCATTAAGAGTTCTGGGCTGTCGCTTGGCAACTCGCAGCTTCAGCTCCCTCCATAAGTTTTCAATGGGATTAAGGTCTGGTGACTGGCTAGGCCACTCCATGACCCTAATGTGCTTCTTCCTGAGCCACTCCTTTGTTGCCTTGGCTGTATGTTTTGGGTCATTGTCGTGCTGGAAGACCCAGCCACGACCCATTTTTAAGGCCCTGGCGGAGGGAAGGAGGTTGTCACTCAGAATTGTACGGTACATGGCCCCATCCATTCTCCCATTGATGCGGTGAAGTAGTCCTGTGCCCTTAGCAGAGAAACACCCCCAAAACATAACATTTCCACCTCCATGCTTGACAGTGGGGACGGTGTTCTTTGGGTCATAGGCAGCATTTCTCTTCCTCCAAACACGGCGAGTTGAGTTCATGCCAAAGAGCTCAATTTTTGTCTCATCTGACCACAGCACCTTCTCCCAATCACTCTCGGCATCATCCAGGTGTTCACTGGCAAACTTCAGACGGGCCGTCACATGTGCCTTCCGGAGCAGGGGGACCTTGCGGGCACTGCAGGATTGCAATCCGTTATGTCGTAATGTGTTACCAATGGTTTTCGTGGTGACAGTGGTCCCAGCTGCCTTGAGATCATTGACAAGTTCCCCCCTTGTAGTTGTAGGCTGATTTCTAACCTTCCTCATGATCAAGGATACCCCACGAGGTGAGATTTTGCGTGGAGCCCCAGATCTTTGTCGATTGACAGTCATTTTGTACTTCTTCCATTTTCTTACTATGGCACCAACAGTTGTCTCCTTCTCGCCCAGCGTCTTACTGATGGTTTTGTAGCCCATTCCAGCCTTGTGCAGGTGTATGATCTTGTCCCTGACATCCTTAGACAGCTCCTTGCTCTTGGCCATTTTGTAGAGGTTAGAGTCTGACTGATTCACTGAGTCTGTGGACAGGTGTCTTTCATACAGGTGACCATTGCCGACAGCTGTCTGTCATGCAGGTAACGAGTTGATTTGGAGCATCTACCTGGTCTGTAGGGGCCAGATCTCTTACTGGTTGGTGGGGGATCAAATACTTATTTCCCTCTGCAGAATGCAAATAAATTCATATACTTTCCACAATGTGATTTTCCGGATTTAATTTGTGATGTGCTATCTCTCACTGTTACCAATAACCTACCCTTCAATTATGGGCTGCTCATGTCTTTGTCAGTGGGCAAACTTACAAAATCAGCAAGGGATCAAATACTTATTTCCACCACTGTATGTAAATGCAAGGTTCCACATTAGGGGTCACCGCCCAGTAAAAGGATCTAGCTGTCATTATTGACGATACTTTAAAACCCTCTGCTCAGTGTGTACTAGTGGCTACAAAAGCAAATAGAAGGTTAGGAATTATTAGGTAAGGAATGGAAAACAAAAATGACAATGCTATAATGCTTTTGTATCACTCCACTGGTGTGGCCATATATGATGGGGGGGGGGGGGGGTGTATATTTCATCACTAGGAAACAGGTCCTTAGAGGGAATATTTCCAGCTGAGTAGAGGAAGACCATTTGGGTTTCGTCCATGCTATCATACTTAGAGTAAACTCCTAGGACCCTGCCTGTGGTGGTGGTAGTCCAGTGGCAGAGACTACACGGGAGGTGGTAGGGGGGAAAAAAAAACAACTTACCCATTCCTGAAAGGTAGTGGAGTGGATTATCATGAGAGAAACTGAGGACATGTAACAGTGATTTAAAACAGTAATCTGTATACTCTAAATAACCAAGAGTGTGGACTATTTTAAAGCCCTAAGAGAAGAGAAACTGGACCTAGTGGCTCTGAGGTCCTGGAGGAGATCTTGTCATTCACACTGCAACTTGATTACTGTGTTTAATTCTGGTCAGCGCATCTCAGAAAAAGGTATAGTGTAATTAGAAAAGGTACAGAGAAGGGTGACAAAAATGATAAAGGGATGGGGCAGCTTCCTTTTCAGGAAAGGCTAAAGTGGCTAGGGCTCTTCAGCTTGGAGACGAGAACGCTGAGGGGAGATATGATAGAGGTCTATAAAATACTGAGGAGAGTGGAACTAGCCGCCGGCGCATACTTACGCCTAGAAAAGGAGTAAGAAGTACTCCGGGACCCACCAAAATGCTCCTAGATGAGGAGGTGGTTGCAGAAGGCGCACAGTGGGAGACAGAAGACATAGCATCGGTATGCTTCTTGATCTGGTCAACCAGTTCCTCAACCTTCTCTCTGAAAATGTTATCCCCCCCCCCCGGCATGGAGCATCCGCCATTCTCTGCTGAACCGAATGGTCCAGGTCAGAGATCCACAGCCATGAGAGTCTGCGCATCACTATACCCTGGGCAGAGATTCTGGATGCCACGTCAAAAGTGTCATAAGTGCCCCTGGCCAAGAACTTGCAACACGCCTCCTGCTGCTTGAGCAGCTGGCGAAAAGGCTCGGCCTGCTCTGGAAGTCAGATAGCTGCCTCACCGAGTTCCGCAAGTAGAAGCTCGAGAACAGCTAGTATGATAAGCATCACGGCCTGATACATTTTTCTCCCAAGAGTCCAAGGTCCTAGCTTCTCTCCTGGGGGAGCTAAAAGCATAGTCCCTAGTACTCTTGGCTCTCTTGAGAGCGGCGTCCACTACCATGGAGTTCTGGGGTAACAGACCTCACCAACCCAGGTTCCCTGTGCATCCGATACTGGGTGTCAAGTTTCTTGGAGACCATAGGGACAGAGAGGACGCCCAGTTTGGCACAAGGACTGCCTTGAGTACCTCATGCAGAAGAGCCGTCACTGCCTCCTTAGGTGGAGAGGTGTAGTCCAGGCCCTCGCGCATCTTAGCCCTGGGCTCATCCTCCACTTCTACAGGAAAGGGTATAGCCTCAGCCATTTCCAACACAAATGAGGTGAAAGAGAGGCTATCAGGTGGGGATAGCCTTCTCTCAGGTGGAGGGGAAGGTTCTGAAGGGATCCCAAAAGGACTAATTGGAGGAAAAGTACCTGGGATTCTCTTCAGACTCTCACAAGTGCTCCTCCTTGGTGTCAGACAGCACCTCCCTCAAGGATATCACTATGCCCGCTTCGACTTCGAGGACCTGTGGCCTCGAGAACAGCATTGAGGGGTCAGTTCTTGCCTCAACTCTGGCAAAGCTTCCTCCACAGACGGAGAACCAGCCTGGGTGGCAGTCGACACTGGAACTCCAAGCGACACTGGTGTCGGGGGCCGCACCGCTGGCTGGGGGCCAGGCAGGGCTGCAGCGGAAGGCATGGTAGGCGCAGGCACCCCTGATGTACATTGCTGCATAAAGGCAACTAAAAGCTCTGGGAGCAAGGCCCAGAGTGGCTTGTCGAGAGCTGCCATTGGTAAAGGCTGAAGGGCCGGTGCGGGCTCAGGTTGCCTAACCACCTGAGGTGCAGGATCTTGGCTGCTGGGAGACAGGCATGTCAGCACCTCTTGAATGGAGGGGGAGCGCTCCTCCAGGTGCCGACGCTTCTCAAGAGCCTCTCCTTCCCCCTTGGTGTTCATCGCTCTTGTCCTTTCCTACATCTAAAACCTCACCTCTTCCCACTTCAGACTTCTCACTCAACCTCCACTCCTCTCCTTCCCTCTCTCTCAACCCCCTCCCCCTAAGTATCCAATGATTCTCTCCTTCCCTACCTCTCCACCCCCCCCCCCCCCAAGAGCATAACAGCATGGGATCTAGCATTATTCGCTTTTCTCTCCCTCCTCCCAAGCCATGGTCTGTTAGCATTTTTCTTCCTCCTCCAGCATGAAGTGTTGATTTATTACCTCCCCCCCCACCCCAGGTAGTTATGCAATCTACTTAACAAAACAGCACTGCAATCAGAGAGTGGGGTCCTCCTAAAGTTCCTGTTCTGGAGGCAGCAGAAGCCAGTAGGTCCTGAGTAGTGCAAATACTCGAGGTCCTGCCTCAACTAGCCCTGATGACATTTTGGCAAACAGATTACAGCATCACCATCCAGCAGAGGAAGTACTACTCATGGGCTGAAGGAAGATGCTGGCAGACCAATGGGGATGAGGTGTAGGGGAAGGAAGGAGCGAAATGCTAGAGATATTGGGGGGGGGGGGGGGGGAAGACAGATGTAGGACAAAATCTTGGGGGTGCCATGGTACTTATGGCTTTACTACTGCTTATGGGCCTACCTGAGCCAGAGAGGACCACATTGTACTGTTGTCCTGTAGTGAGACCTAAATTTTGCAGCTTTTTCTGTACCTAGAACTGCAGTGTTACCCATTGCTACTTATAGACACAGCCACCACCACCCCCCCTCCCCCAACACACATTATATGTAATATGTTACCAGCTGATCCCCTCTCTTTGCACAAGTTACACACCCAGTCAAGCCCTGCACAGAAATGTATTTCAAGAAAGGGATTCAACCGCTCAGGCTGCTGGGCTGGAGACCACAGCCTCGATCCAAGCCCAGAAGTAAAGTAACTTTAGCTGCCCCCTCCCCAACTCAAGACTGCTACCCCTGATCACACTACTTGAGCTGTAAGAAAAATGTTCCCAGGTGGTGCAGTAGTGAACAGTAGGTACTCCTGGAAGAGTTCATAATTCCATGTCAGATTCCACATAGGCAACTTTCCTTATCCCTATCCTGAAGGAGGCACAGCAGGAGCATGTTAACAGCTGTGACCTTCCCACTATTGTTTAGCCAACATGGGCTTTTCTACAATCTTGCAGTTCAAATAGGCTCAGGATGAGATGACCTAATGTGCATCTTTTTACATTTGCTAGCTGCTGTAGTTGGGGTAAGTGAGAAGAGCAGTAAGAGGCACAGGAGAAAGCTGGCTATGTGGTTGTGAAGTAAGAAAAGGTTTGGCCATGACCAAGAATAAAGATGAAGTGAGGAGGAGGAAATTGGAGTTCTTCCTGGAGAAGAGTAAAAACTAGAATAAGGGAGGTATGAGAGGAATTAGGATGGAGGCACTCTACACTGCGTTTCCTGTACAGACCACAATACCAAAATTTACAAGAACTATGTAGAAAAGTCTCAGCATAACAAGAGTTTAAGCAAAGCCTAGCAGGAACAGGCCATGTATAATTTGTCTAACCTCACTAGATTTAGGAATCATACTGTTCCGTTAGAGCTTGAGACTAGAATGGGGTAAGGTAAAGTGAAACAGCTCAACTCCTTTCCCAAGTCTTGATTAGAGCAAAACCGAGCTTCTCATCCCCCCCCCCCCCACCTCCCCCTGTTTTCTATTTGTTGATGGCTCTCTCATTCTCCGTCTCCTCAGCTCGAAACCTTGGGGTCATCTTTGACTTCTCTCTCCTTCTCTGCTCATATCCAGCAGATTGCCAAGACCTGTCGTTTTTCTTTACAACATCCGTAAAATCCGCCCCTTTCTTTCCTAGCACTCTACCAAAACCCTCATCCACACCCTTGTCACCTCTCGTTTAGACTACTGCAATCTGCTTCTTGCTGGCCTCCCACTTAGTCACCTCTCCCCTCTCCAATCGGTTCAAAACTCTGCTGCCCGTCTCATCTTCCACCAGGGTCGCTTTACTCATACTACCCCTCTCCTCAAGTCCCTTCACTGGCTCCCTATCCGTTTTCACATCCTGGTCAAACTTCTACTAACCTATAAATGTACTCACTCTGCTGCTCCCCAGTATCTCTCCACACTCGTCCTTCCCTACACCCCTTCCCGTGCACTCCGCTCCATGGATAAATCCTTATCTGTTCCCTTCTCCACTACTGCCAACTCCAGACTTCGCGCCTTCTGTCTCACTGTACCCTACGCCTAGAATAAACTTCCTGAGCCCCTACATCTTGCCCCATCCTTGGCCACCTTTAAATCTAGACTGAAAGCCCACCTCTAACATTGCTTTTGACTCGTAACCACTCGCCTCCACCTACCCTCCTCTCTTCCTTCCCATTCACATCAATTGATTTGATTACTTTATTTTTTTTGTCTATTAGATTGTAAGCTCTTTGAGCAGGGACTTTCTTCTATGTTTGTGCAGCGCTGCGTATGCCTTGTAGCGCTATAGAAATGCTAAATAGTAGTAGTAGAGCAACCTGATTTAAGTTACCCCACAGGGCAAGAAAAGGTACATAGGCAATGTCCTAATACTTATATTGATGCTGAAACATAGGGAAGTGAAAAAAATCCACACTGCACGTATTCCTTGGATTGTCCCAAAAAAACTTACGATTGGAAACTATTGGTCTAATGTAGTCAAAACTAAAATGGCACACATTCAGGTATAGTGGGAGGTTGTTGCTGGATGGCTCAGTTTAAAAAGACAGCTGGGGTGGGATTCAAACCTAGGTCCTCTGCCCACTAGTCTAACCCTGTGTGCTGTGTTATGCCTGCTGCCACAAACTCCTTGTCTGTTTTACGCTGTTGATAAATGACCACGATAGAGCTATAGCCAGCACTTGGGACATCTATTTCCAGTGGTGTGCTGGAGCAGACTCTCACAGTCTCTCGAGAGCCGTTCGTTAAGAATTTTGGGAGCCGGTTCTCCATGGCTACTTTAACAAATGGATCCCAAAATGTGGGCTTGGGCCCCTCCTGAATTCTTTACTTTGCTGGCGAGAGAGCTCCCCATTTACCAGCACACCCCACCCCTATTTCTCATGTATTTTAGCGGCTGTACTACAACAGATCCCTTCTAAAATACAAGAGAAAGATGCCCCTTTCTAAAATGCCACTCAACACTTAAGTTTCCAGAGAACAGCACAAAAAAAAAAAATCAGCTTCATTCAAAAGCAAACATTTAAGTCTTGACAGCCACAGAACCTCAAAAGAACCATCAATGCCTACTTTGTTTTACAGATAAGCGTGATGAGCATGAAATCAAAGTGTGTTTATAGAGTACCAATATCTTGGAGGCAACAGGCTAACTGAAGACACAAGGTGGAAGGTTTGTCTACGTGTGACCCTGTGATGCAACAGGAACCTAACAGCTACTCCAAAACCCTTTCGCCTCACTGTTCATTGGCAGGTAGTAGTCCCAGCAGGGACTTCAACAGGTCTTGCCCCCCCCCCCCTTTTTTTTTTTTATCAAATTGATAAATTATACTAAGTTTGTGAAAGAGAAAAAGTGTTGCTACAGTTCATTTTGTAAAACCCATAGAAAAAGCTTGGTTGTGTGCAGTGCATGTTATTGTCATGTGGGCTTATTGCAGGACTGCTCATTGTGTATGAAATTAGCAAGTGGGCTAAATTCACAAGAAATAGGATATTGTTTAACTGTTGTATTAAGTTAGATTAGGAAGTACATAGCTGGTGGGAGAATAGGATAGAGAACAGCAACACAAACCTGTACAAAAGTGTTAAGAACTACAATAAGTTTGATCAACTCGTCTTTTTTTTTTTTTTTTTTTTACAGGCCATTGTGGGCAGAATTAGGCCTATTTAGGGCTGGGCTTACTGGCAGAGGGGCTACATTAACTTAATACCACCTCTATTTCAAGAAGGTGAAATCCTGGCTCTCACAAGCTTTTAATACATGTGTAAACTTGACTGTACACTCCCACTGCACCTGGACTGGTTGCTGCAGCCCCTGTAACTTAACACTAGTTCCTATATAACTGTATAGATTTTGCCTCGAGTTTAGCCATACATCTATTTATCCCAATTGACTATGCACTTGACCCCTCAGCTACCTAGAAAAGCATTAGCATCATATGTGCTATTTGAATGTTCTATTGCACTGCTTACTAGGTGTTATTGTATTATAGTTAATTGAATATAATATTTGAATATATCAGGCTGTCTATGGTTGTACTGGACCAACATTAAGTTCACCTTATGTGCTGGTCTATTTGTGTAAGTTATGCAGATGCTGTCACAACATACATTCCTTACAAAACCAAACTGACAAATCACCAACAAAATCAAGCTTGGCCTGATCATGCATTCATGGGCAAATGCATTTCAACTAAAACGCAAAAGAAAAAAAACTCAATGTCTCATCCCAACACAGCGTGGATATCTGCACAAGTATCAAACACCCCAGATCACACCCTTGTAACGCTTGAAAATCCTCAGCGTTACAATACAATGGACCTTAACTTAACACTAGAGAACCAAGTGGCATTCACAGAGAATGTTCCACTCAATATGGAAACAAGTGTGTGAAGCAATTCTTCCCAAGGGAAGAATTTTGCAATCTGATACAATGGTACTAAGCCACTTTTTAATTTTTACTACATTTGTACCCAGCGCTTTCCCACTCACGGCAGGCTCAATGCAGCTTACATACTATATACAGGTACTTATTTCTACCTGGGGCAATGGATGGTTAAGTGACTTGCCCAGAGTCACAAGGAGCTGCCTGTGCCTGAAGTGGGATCGAACTCAGTTCCCCAGGACCAGAGTCCACCACCCTAACCACTAGGCCACTCCTCCACTCATACTGCAATGGAATTTATGCAGGATGTAAAGAACAAAGCTTAAAAGAAACTTCAGACTGCTCAAAACACAGCAGCTAGGCATGTATTTGGTAAAACGTGATTTGAAAGCGCAAAACCCCTCCACGAAACACTACACTGGCTCCCAAAGAACGCATCGCCTTCAAAATCTGCACCTTGGTTCACAAAATCTACGGAGAAGCCCAGAGTTACATGACAGACTAGATCAACTTACCAATTAGAAATACATCCGCTCAACACGATCTTATCTAAATCTGCACTACCCAAGCTGCAAAGGACTTAAATACAGCACAACTTATACATCTAGTTTTTCCTACATAAGCACACAACTGTGGAACACATTACCAAAAGCCTTGAAAACTAAGTACGACCACCTAAACTTCCGGAAATCACTAAAAACCAGCCTGTTTAAAGGCATACCCAACTGATCCAACTTGCCTAATCTCTGCAACACAACCAAACTGAAGCATGCAATGGACATAACTCTTCCATTCTCCGATTCCCTAATGTGGTTGTGCCACATGAACTTGATCTTACCACAACACCCTGTATTTTTCACACCAGAGCCTGCAAAGGCCTCTCCGGTACTATGTAAGCCATTGAGCTTACAAATAGGTGGGAAAATGTGGGATACAAATGTTAAACTGGAGCTGTACATGGCCTCAGGTGTTTTCATAAAGATGGTTAATAAATCCCAATAAATGTGTTTGAGGTACTTGGGGTAGAAGCTAAGTTAGTGCTGAAACCAGAAGATTGTGCTGGGGGATGGTGGTGTAAATGGGACAATTTTTAACTTCTACCAAAACAGCCATAACAGAGTTGCTGCTCCTCTTTGGCTCTCTGGGCCTCAATTTCTGGTTGAGTAATCCTGTTACTCCTGCCCATTCTGGTTCTGCTCTCAAAATGCTGCCATGACTACACCAGAAGGCTTGTAAGGTAAGGATACTCTTGGAAAACAAAAAAAATCTTACAGAATAGTTTGATTACAGTAAGTTTTTGGTACAAAATTGCTATTTTCTAATGAGATTGAGTGGGCAGCTGCCACTTTGTGGCACAAAGTCAGCCATTGTAAAAAGTCAGAGGCTTTACTACCTGTGGTCTATGTAAAGGCTACTTTGCTTGGAGGTAAAATGTGGTCTCCTTTAAATAATCTGGCCTTGATACTGTGGGTTTAGGAGAGGGATGCCAATAATCCCCAGCAACCCTCACTGGTTCATCCACACAACTGCTTGTTTTTGGCTACAGTTTTAGCTAAGTGTGTTCAGGCAGTTTCTAGTTGGTCTCATCTCAGGGGTACCTCAAGTTCCATAACAAAAAAAAAAAAACTGTATTTAGTATACCATGCATATGTACCCTGGTTTATACCAAGCTTGTTTTTGGCAAATGTGTTCAGGGAGTTCTGGTTGGTCTCAACTCAGGGGTTCCATAAAAAAATTGTACTATTGGTATTTAGTATACCAATAGGCATATTTTCAAAGTACTTAGCCTTTCAAAGTTCCATAGGTTTCTATGGAACTTTGGCTGAGTGCTTTGAAAATATGTCTACATGTGTACACTGGTTTATATAGTCTATATTGGGATATGAACAAGAGGATATTTAAAAACCTGCTTAACCAGGTAACAGTTTTAGTGAAGCGCATCAGCTCCCAGATTTAGTCAAGTATATTGATAACATTTACAATACCTCAAATTAAAACAGCTCAATTTATTAAGTAAAATACATAAGATTTACAATAGCACACAGTGCCAATATACTGAGATACTGAGACTAATAAAATCTATACTACAACAGTTAAGACATCAGGGGTTTTGCCATATCCAGAACAGCAGCAGTTTGTAGCTGTGGAATACAGCTTATCTTCATTTGTCGACTGCTGGCATATTTGTTCTTCACCGTCTATAGAAATAAGTCAGACAATTAGTAACCCTCAGATTCATGGAATGTGCATTTCCAGCTTCTTCACACTCACCTTTTACTCTTAGCTCTGCAAAAAGTTGTCAGCTAGGTATGTGTACCAAGAGTTCCTGTTGTGTGATTAACTAGCTTCCTCCCCTCAATGCTACTTTTACTGGGCCTGATTCAGCTCAGACTTTGGACTGCCTTGGGGGTGAACTTAAGCCATGGTACTTTGTCTAATGCCAATGAATGTCAACTATTCTAGTCAGACTAGACAAAGTTTAAGGTGCTTAACATCCTTATCAGGTTTGAACTGTGGCAGACCAGGGCATCTTACCTGCAACCACTACCTTCTTTCTATTGGATAAGCAGGTTTTACCATTCAGCTGATTAAGATGAATTCAGTACTGTATCACTAAAAACACGAATTAAACAATTCTAGAATTTCTAGCAAAGTCTAGAAAAAAAAAAGCTAGGGCATGAAGTTGAGGCTCCTTGTAGCATCAATAGGAGCCTGGGTATACTAATTAAAATCTGTAGTGTTGGTAACACTTGAAAGTTTCTACACCAGAATTGCATGGAGTGTTCTTGGTAAAATGTTTTCTGGAATCTAATTAAAAGTAAAGCATCTTTAAAAAAACTACCAAAAAACACCTGCACACAAGTACCTGGCAGAACCCCAAATAGCAGCAATATTTGGCAGTTGAAATTTAATGTGGATAAATGCAAGGTGATGCATATCGGAAATAATCCAAAGCATTCTTACCCCACGTTAGGGTCCACATTGGAGGGCAGCGCTCCAGAAAAATCTGGGTGTCGCTGTAGACACGTGGCTCAAAAAAGAAAAAAAAAAAAGCAAACAGGATGCTAGGAATTTATTAGGAAAGGGATGGTGAATAAGACCAAAAATACTATGCCTTTGTATTGCTCCATGATGCGTCTGCATCATTTATTGCGTCAGTTCTGGTTGCGAAAAAGGCAGAGCGTGACCAAAATGATATAGAGGATGGAACTTCCCTCATGAGGAAAGGCTAAAGAGGTTAGGGCTCAGATGGAAAAAAAAAAGGAGGGGAAATGATTGAGGTCTACAAAAATCCTGAGTGGTGTAAAATGAGTAGAACTAATTTTTTTTGCTTGTTCCATAAGTAGAAAGACTAGGGGACACTCAAGGAAGTTACATGGAAATACTTTTAAAACAAATAGGATATGGTAACAGCAGTTAGCTTACTTGGGTTTAATAAAGGTTTAGACAAATTCCTAGAGGAGTCCACAGCCTGCTATTGAGAGACATGGGAAGGTACTTGACATGGATTGGCCACTGTTTGAAAAATGGACCACTGGTCTGACCCAGCATGACTTAACATTCCATGCTGCCAATCCCAGGGCAAGTACTGACTTCCCTCCCCCCAATCTCTTAATATGAGACTATGGACTTCCTCCAGAACTTGTCCAAACCTTTAAATCAAATCAAAATATGCTAACTTGTTATCACAGCCTCTGCCGATGATTTTAGAGTTTAACCATTTGTTTCCTCCTATTTTGTTTTAAAAATTTCCATACAAGTTAATTGAATGTCCTAGGACAAGTTAACAGTTCCACACCACTCAGGACTCTGAAGACCTCAAATCCATCTCTGCTGTCTTTTCCAAGCTGAACAGCCCTAATCTCTAACCTTTCCTCAGAGGAGTTTCATCCTTTTTATTTTGGCTGTTTAACCTTTAATTCTGTATGGTGACCAGAATTTAAATACTTGCCCCATGGAGCAATAAGAGGAATAATATTCTCGATTTTATTTTTTGTCCCTTTCTCCAATTCCTAGCATCCTGTTTGCTTTTTTGGCCACTTCTATCCAAGACATCTAGATTTTTTGTTTTGAGTGCCGACTCCCTAGTATGGACCCCAGCATCAGGTTGGATTATTCTTCCCAATGTGCACCACTTTGTATTTGTCTTTTAATACAACCTGCTATAATAGAACTCCGTACATCTCAGCCTTCTGCTTCTATTAGGGACTATTTTAAAAGGTCAATTTTGGGTTGTTCCTTATCTGCATAGCCAGTTTCATAATATTGAAGATCTGGTGTATAAGCTACCCAGGCAAAGCAGTGCTTACCAAGATACAATTGCACAACCACTACTAGAAAGTTGGCAAAATGAATAGCTCCCACAAGAGCATATAGACTTCTCATCTTGGAGCATGACCAATGGCATGTTACATGGAAAATGCAAATAGGCAGATGTCCGAACAATTTTCTACTTCATGTTTCTGGAGAATAGAAGTTCAGGATAAATTAGAGGTAGTAATTTTCCTTTAGTCTAGACCTAGCCCATACCCTGTAAGTGGGTATATCCTATCAGCAGATGGATCACTATCAAGCACTGTGCAGTCGTGTTCTTCAGTATTTCTATTGATAAAGCTAAGAGTGCCCCCCTTCTCCCCAAACATTGAGGGAGAAAGTGACCAACATGCCCATCTGAGAACGGGAACGTCTCAATACAAGATGCACATATGCTAATTTTCTTCTGTGCTCCAGTTTGAAGGACTTAGTTACAATTTGTTTTTGTAGATAGCAAATGTTACATTCAATATTAAAAGAGATCCTTAGTGGAAAACCATGCCCCTTGCGACAATGAAAACAAAGTAACAGAAGTCTGGGAATGGTCTAGAGAGATTAAGTTAAGTAAGATTAATTTCTTCCTTAGTGTCTGCTCCAGACCATTCCCTATGAGTGGGAAAGAATCCAAGCCAACACTAGCAACCAAGCTTGCCTCACAAAAGAATGGAGACAACCACATGGCTGCTCTACAAAGTGTCTAGAATGGGAATGTGCTCCCAACACCTTAGGAAGCTTCCCCCCACTGCAGTATGCAGAATTTTAGCCTCCTTACGCCATTGGTGAGGTCAGCCTTAGAGGATGCCTCCCCCTGCAAGCAAAAAGTGATCTGATTTCTGAAACTTGGCTGTTTTCCACAAAAAGTGCCCTCTGTTATGTCCTATAGATATAGGATCTGCAGAATCTTATGAAGCACTGGCAAGAGACTAGTTCATATGAAAATGATGCAACAGAAACAAGACCACATGCTTCTTGAGGGGGGGGGGGGGGGAGAAAAAAAAACTGAATGTTGATCAGATGTAATGGCCACCTTAAGGGAGATAAAGGTAGCTGTGTCTACTGAAATGAGCCTCAAGTGCGTAGCTCCCTGCAAAAGGTGGGACATTAGATGAGGGGCAAGGACTCACCCTAGACTGGGCTATGAAAAGCTGCCAGTGCTGCCAGGTGCACCTGCAGACAAAAGGGTCAACCCTTTTCCAAGATATTGAAGTTAAGGCATGAAGAGGCATGCCCCCCCCCCCCCCTCAATCATACTGTTGAATAAAAGCATAAAAAATTGGAGTGGAATGCTTCAAAAAAACATGCAGAGCTAGCTGTTTCAACACTAAAATCTCCTGGGACACGATGGGGCCCACATTAGCCAGAGGCACGGCTCCAGAAAGTCTGGAAAGAAGGGGGAGCAGTAAGTGAAAGCAGATGTTCTGCACATGATTAACAGTTTGTGGTATTCAGAGACTTGCACAGGAATGTTGTATGAGAGAATTGGTCAGATGCCAAAGAAGAACGATATAAAATCAGATTGGAACAAAGAGGTAGCAAGCATTTTTGAATTTTTCTTTGTCTGTCTCTGCTTTCTTTGTCTGTCTAGAGCATTTTTGATTTGCCTTCAGCTTGCTGTATATTGCTTGTGTGTGTAGATATGTTTTGAGTAGAAATGCTTCCTGACTACCCCTATTGATGGTAATCAGCTTGTACACTAAACAAATGAGTAAACTGTTTATATTAAATATGAAATATTCGTCTAGTCTTTTCTTCAAAGTGGCGAGCCAGCCAGGAGTAGGAGTAGGAGTAGGCCGCACACGGAAAAGAGAAGGCCAGACGAATAACAAATTAAGTGTTTGTTGTTAACGAAGTTTTTTACAGGATTTTGAGAGAGCAAGCGTTGTTTAAACCTGATGATTTCTGTGCTCCACTGATGTGGGATTGATCAAACTACTGACGTGGACATACAGGTGATAACTCCTGGGCTTGCTAAAAAGAGAAATAAGAAGACGCGTGAGTAAGCTTACACTGTGGCCTTATTACCGATATATTTGTTTAGCTTTGTAGTTTTCTTTTTTGTATATTTTCTTTGTTTAAGTGCATTAGTATATTTTTGTAGATTGTGGCTTTATAGGAGAAATTGTAATAGTCAGAATAAAATGAAAGGGAAAGGGGCAGATAAGAAAAGCCTCCTGTATATGCTATGTATTTAGATTTAGATAGTTCAAAAAAATGCTCCCCTTTGCAGCATGTCATAGAATTATTCCCATTAGAAAAAAACAGATTGAAAAAATACATGAGAAATGGATCAAATATGATGCAAAAGATTCTGTTTTGAGCTGGTCTCAGGATGGATCGTTTGATCGTCCAAAATTATTATCTCTCCTGACATATATACAAGAAAATAAGAAAAAGAAGAAAAGCTTAGAACAACATCTTACAATTTGGAATTTATTTTCTGTAGCAGCAGATCTTCATGCAGATGTAGAAAAAATACAGCGAGAACAGGAAAATCAGCCTTTGGTTCAGCCTGAAGGTTGAGGAATGTCATCTGTTTTTGATTTCTCGGTGTCTGGCTGTTGCTAAGCTAACGGTTAGAAAGGTCTGAAAGAACTGAAATTTTTTTTGTTCCTTTTAAAAGATTGTTTTAGATTAGATTTAAATAAGTTTGATTTTGTCTTATAAGGTGATCTCTGTTTATTTTAAAAATATGTGTTATTCTGTTTCTAGTTCTCTATGTGGAATGTCTTTGCAATTTAACTGTTTTTTTAAGTGAGATTCCTGCAGTGTTAAGAGATCATCTGGCTTGAATTAGTCACGGTCCTAGCTAGTTCTGTGTGTAGGGCTAATAGGGGAAAGAGGTGATTTAAAATCTTTAATAACATCTGAACAATATGATTTGTCAGCAATTTGGTCACTATGCTTCAGAATGTTATCAGAATGCAGGAATGCCCCAAGTACAAATGCAGACGCAGCAAGGATTAATGCCACAAGTAGTAGGGATGCCTGTGAGTGCCCCGCAGACTGCAATACAGCAGCCGGCGATGCAATCACAGGGACCAGGGGCTGCAGTACAGAGACAGGGTACTGTAAATGCTTTTCCAACTTGGCAGAATACTCCAGACCAATGCTATTGACTGGAAGCAGACCAGTGTCAGGAGGAGGGAATGATTTTCAGATTAGACACAAGGGAACCCTTTATTACATTGACAATTGGCAAATATGGAACTCCTGTGAGATTTTTGATAGATACAGGGGCGAGTACCTCTGTGTTGTGTGCAAAACCACAGGGAGTTAAACTTTCAAATCAGTATAGAATAACAGTGGGATTTACGGGGATAGAACAAAGAAAAAGGCTAACAGAACCCACTCTGGTGCGCTTGGAATGCCAACCGCACGGTTCAAGGGAGGCTGTGGTACCCTTCTTAGTGGCACCTGATTGCCCAGTAAATTTGTGTGGTAGAGACTTATTGTCTCAATTAGGATTGTGTTTAGATTTTGGAAATAAAGAAATACCAAGTTTGCTCACTATGGTCCAACAGTTGAATAATGAAAATAAAATAAGGGTTATGGAAGAATTACCACAACATATTTGGAGTACAAGTGATTCACCATATGGACTAGCCATAAATGCAAAACCCCATAAGATAGAATTAATAGAAGGGGCAAAGGGGCCGAAGCAAGACCCTTACCCCATACGACCTAAATTAGTATCCAAAACCTTGGAACACATTGATAAATTATTGAAATGTGGTATTATTGAACCTTCAGTATCCCCGTACAATACCCCATTGTTTCCTGTCCCGAAAGGGGAAAACAATGTAAGGATAGTACATGATTTAAGAGAGCTAAATGAGGTTACAAAAAATCAATTTCCGATTTGTGCAAATCCTGCTACTCTTTTGCATACCCAGAATATATATGCATATAACACTGTTATTGACTTGTCTAATGCATTCTTTTCAATACCTCTTCATCCAGAGTCTAGGGATTTGACGTCATTTATAGTACAGAGTGAGGCATACAGGTGGACTAGGATGCCTCAAGGCTTTACTGATAGTCCATCGGTATTCTCAAAACAACTAATGATGGATTTAAAGGATTTCAGGAGTCAATTGCCTGACACAGTGTCATTGTTTGTCTATGTAGATGATATTCTACTGTCTGCTGAGACTGAAGCAGAATGCCTAGATTGGACTACAAAATTATTTTTATTATTAGGAGAGTTAGGATATAAATGTAACAGGGAAAAATGTATTATAGCTCAGTCTACTGTCACCTTTTTAGGACAAAATGTTTCAGCAGAACATAAGGTCATTATACCGGAAGTTATATTTTAAATGAGACTCCGGTACCGCAAACAGTTACCCAGTTACGTGCTGTTTTGGGAATGTTAAATTACTGCAGACAATGGATACCAAATTATACACAAAAAGTAATGAGACTTTATAAACATTTGAAACTGCCCGCAGCCACACCAAAGAATACACTAATTGTATTGGAAGAACAGGATAAGATGGTATTGGCTAAGATTGTGAGGGATTTATTATCTCCAGGACCGTTAGCAGTAATAGATATCCAATCACCTGTGCATTTGTGGGTAAAAGACATGGGAAATAGTTGGGCAGCTATGATTAATCAAAACAATGAAGTAAATGCACCAGTAGCTTTGTCAGGCTCTTTTAATCATGTGGAGAAGGGAATGAAAGAAATACCAAAGTTACTGACAGCTATAGTGGCTGCAGTAGGTAAATGGAGAGCACAAATGCCTTTTGTTCCTATTGTAATACATACTAACCACACGATTAAAACGCTGTTGAGCCCTAGCCAGACGGCATTGACAGCCACTAGATTTGGAAAATATCAAGCAGTACTTTTAGGACAAGATATAAGAATAATACCATTAACTAAAGAACAGAGAAATAAGATAGATCTGCTTTTTCCTGTCGATCTAGAGGGTGAGATTGATACTATAGAAATCCCTACATTTCACTGTCTTACTTTTGAACCCTTATCTGATGGGTTAATATGGTTTACAGATGGAGCTTGTGAAAGGACTGTTGCAGGCTTTGCCTGCGTGCAGGTAGATGAGAATCTAAGAAAGATAATGCAAGTACAATATAAAACCCCTCCTGATCAGACTGCACAGCATGCTGAACTTTTAGCCGTTATTACGGCCTTACAACACACTGATATGACTCAAAATGTTACTATATATACTGATAGTGGTTATGTTGCAAGTTCACTACAGTATCATATATTAAAATGGCAGCGTAGGGGGATGATAACCAGTGCAGGTAAAAATCTACAACATTACACATATTGGAAATTGCTGTTTGAAATTTTGGCAAAAAGGGAACGTGAAGGTAGAAAAACTGCAGTTGTGTGGACCCCGGCCCACACTGAAAGGCCAACCTTTGAGGCACTAGGTAATGCAATGGCTGATGCAGCAGCAACGGAGGTGGTTAAGCAAAGTGAAAAGATTTTGTATAATACTAGACAGACACAGGAAGGGCCACTTACGAATGTAGATAAGATTGAAATGTGGCAGCCAGAGGGACAGGAAAGTGGAAAATGGTTGAAGAGAGGATGTATGAAATTGGGAAGTGAATGGTTTAATGCAGAAGAAGGATTACCTTGTATGCCAATGAGCCAGGCGATTAAGGTATTGGCTGGTTGGCATGCAACCATGCATTGGAATAAGGAAACAATGAGACAACAGTTTGAACAAAGGTTTTGGACTTTAAAAATTGATAACCTGATTCAACAGGTTGTGCAAAATTGCATGGTATGCAATATTAACATACCTAAACGAGGTCCTAAAATATCGCCTGGGACACTTCCAATACCAGAAGGCCCAGCAAAAGAATGGTATATTGATTTTACCGATATGATTGTTCCAGTGCAGGGAAAAAGGTATTTGTTAGTTTGGGTGGATGCTTTTTCAAGGTGGGTAGAAGCATTTCCATGTAAAAGGGAGACAGCACATGAAGTGGTACAATGCCTGGTAACTCATATTATGCCAAGACATGGGTGTCCATCTAGAATAATTTCTGATAACGGGACACATTTTAATAACAGTGTTTTGAAAGAAATGGAAACGATTATGGGTTTAACACACAGAAAGGTATCAGTGTATCGCCCCACCTCCAATGGTTTGGTGGAGCGCTACAAGGTAAAATTATGTATAATCATACCTGATAATTTTCTTTCCATTAATCATAGCTGATCAATCCATAGACTGGTGGGTTGTGTCCATCTACCAGCAGGTGGAGATAGAGAGCAAACTTTTGCCTCCCTATATGTGGTCATGTGCTGCCGGAAACTCCTCAGTATGTCGATATCAAAGCTCCATCCGCAGGACTCAGCACTTAGAGAATTACACCCACGAAGGGACACTCTGCCCAGCTCACCACCGCCGAAACGGGGGAGGGGAATTAACCCAGCTCATCCCCACACAAGTGGGGGAGGGGAATCCGTCCAGCTCATCCCCGCGGAGCGGGGGAGGGACACCACACCCGCCGATGCGGGGGGGATCTGGCTTATCCTGCAACCGCAACCGCGGGAAGAGCTGACTGACCCTAACACCGCCGAAGCGGGAGGGGTACAAAGCTGCCCTACAGCCGCACGAAGCGGGAGGGAGTGCCGGCAGAATTTATGTCTCAATCCAGCCCCGTAAAACGGAGGGGAGAGGAATGCAGCAGCTCACTGTAACACAAACTCGTCTCAACTCTTGAAGAATCCAAGTGAAAGAACTTGAACACGAAGTCTTTCTGAAATAACTGAAGACTAAACTTGAACCTGAAATGCAACCAGAATAAAAACAGAACAGATATCTGGGAGGGGCTATGGATTGATCAGCTATGATTAATGGAAAGAAAATCAGGTATGATTATACATAATTTTACCTTCCATATCATCAAGCTGATCAATCCATAGACTGGTGGGATGTACCGAAGCAGTACTCACCCAGGGCGGGACATTGAAATCCCTGACCTCAACACTGAAGCTCCAAACCGGGCCTCCGCCCGTGCAGCCACAGTCAAACGGTAATGCTTGGAGAATGTATGAGCCGAAGCCCAAGTTGCCGCCTTGCATATCTCTTCCAAGGAGACGGATCCGGCCTCTGCCATCGAGGCCGCCTGAGCTCTCGTGGAGTGAGCCTTCAGCTGGATAGGCGGCACCTTCCCCGCGGCCACATAAGCCGCTGCAATGGCTTCCTTGACCCATCTTGCCACTGTAGGCTTAGCAGCCTGCAGACCCTTACGAGGACCTGCAAACAGGACAAACAGATGATCCGATTTCCGGAAATCATTGGTCACTTCCAAGTATCTGAAGAGGACTCGTCTCACATCCAGATATTTAAGAGCAGAGTACTCCTCTGGGTAGTCCTCCCTACGAAAGGAAGGGAGACAGAGCTGCTGATTCACATGGAAGCGAGAAACAATCTTGGGCAGGAAGGAAGGCACTGTGCAAATAGTCACTCCTGCCTCAGTGAACTGCAGAAAAGGCTCTCGACATGAGAGCGCCTGGAGCTCGGAAACTCTTCTGGCTGAAGTGATAGCCACCAAAAAGACTGCTTTCAACGTCAGGTCTTTCAGAGATGCCCTCGACAAGGGTTCAAAAGGCGGCTTCTGCAATGCTCTTAGCACCAGGTTGAGATTCCACGCAGGCACCACTGAGTGCAGAGGAGGGCGCAGGTGATTAACTCCCTTGAGAAAGCGCACCACATCTGGCTGCAAAGCCAGGGAAGCACCCTTCAGGCGGCCCCTGAAGCAAGCCAGAGCCGCTACCTGGACTTTAAGGGAACTGAGCGACAGGCCTTTCTCCAGACCTTCTTGCAGGAACGCCAACACTGAAGAAATTGGAGCAGTGAAGGGAGAAAGTGAGCCTGCTTCACACCATGCTGCAAAGATACGCCAAACCCTGGCGTAAGCAGTAGAAGTAGAGCGTTTCCTCGCTCTCAGCATAGTGGCGATGACCTTGTCTGAGAAGCCCTTCTTCCTCAGACGCTGCCGCTCAATAGCCAGGCCGTAAGACCAAAGGGAGAGGGATCCTCCATCACCACGGGACCCTGATGTAACCGGCCCTGCTCCACTGACAGCCGCAGAGGATCGTTGACTGAGAGCCTGATCAAGTCCGCATACCAGGGACGTCTGGGCCAATCCGGACCCACCAGGATTACCCTGCCGGGATGCTTTGCCACCCGGTCTAGCACCCTGCCCAACATGGGCCAGGGCGGGAACACATAGAGGAGCTCTTGTGTCGGCCACTGTTGGAGAAGAGCATCTACTCCCAGGGATCGAGGGTCCCGTCCTCTGCTGAAAAAGCGCGGCACTTGGCAATTGGCCGATGACGCCATCAGATCTAGGCTCGGCTGGCCCCAGCGCTTCGTGATGTCCAAGAACGCCTGAGCAGATAGTTGCCACTCTCCGGGCTCCAAGGTATGGCGACTGAGAAAGTCCGCCTTGACATTCATGACTCCGGCAATGTGGGCCGCTGAAAGCTGCTCCAGGTTCGCTTCCGCCCACTGGCAAAGACTCATAGCCTCCTTGGCTAGAGGGGTGCTCTTGGTACCTCCCTGGCGGTTGATATAGGCCACAGCCGTGGCATTGTCCGACAGGACCCGTACAGGCTACAACACCAGTACCGGGATGAACTCCAATAATACCAACCGAATGGCTCTGAGTTCCAGGAGGTTGATAGACCACTTGCCTCTGCAGGAGACTAGAGCCCCTGCGCTGTCCTTCCCAAGCAGTGGGCTCCCCAGCCCATCAAAGAGGCGTCTGTCGTGACGACAATCCACTCCGGGGTCACCAGAGGCAATCCTGCAGACAACTTGTCTGTCTGCGTCCACCAGTTCAGCGCCTTGCGCACTGCTGGGTCCACGGGAAGGCGCACAGCATAATCCTCCGACATCGGAGTCCAGCGCAGCAGCAGAGATAGCTGTAGTGGTCTCATATGAGCCCTGGCCCAGGGCACTACTTCCATCGTGGCCGTCATAGAGCCCAACAGCTGCACGTAGTCCCAAGCCCGAATAGGAGAGGCTACTAGGAACTAGTCCACCTGAGCCTGAAGCTTGACAATCCGATTGTCTGGCAGGAACACTCTGCCCACTTGGGTGTCGAATCGAACTCCCAGATACTCCAGGGACTGAGTCGGGCGCAGCTGGCTCTTCTTCCAGTTGATGATCCATCCCAGGGAGCTCACAAGAGAAACTACCCGGTCCATAGCTTTGCCGCACTCTGCATAAGAGGGGGCTCGGATCAACCAGTCGTCCAGATAAGGATGGACTTGTACTCCTTCCTTTAGCAGGAAGGCCGCTATGACCCCCATTACTTTGGAAAAGGTCCACGGAGCAGTAGCCAACCCGAAAGGGAGGGCTCTGAACTGGAAGTGTCGTCTCAGGACTGTAAAACGCAGAAAGCGTTGGAGAGGAGGCCAGATGGGAATATGCAGGTACGCTTCCTTGATGTCCAAGGAAGCCAAGAACTCTCCTGCCTTCACTGCCGCTATAACAGAGCGGAGAGTCTCCATGCGAAAGTGCCTCACTTTCCAGGCCCGATTGACCCCTTTGAGGTCGAGGATAGGCCGGACAGAACCTCCTTTCTTTGGAACCACAAAGTAAATGGAGTAACGTCCCTTGCCAATCTGATTTTTTTGGCACCGGAACGACCGCACCCAGGCGGATCAGGTTGTCCAAGGTCTGCTGCACTGCCACAGCTTGACCGGAGACTTGCAGGGAGAGAGTACAAACCCGTCTCTTAAGGGTTGGCAGAACTCTAGCTTGTAGCCGTCTCTGATGACTTCCAGCACCCACGCGTCTGAAGTTATAGTGGTCCACTCGCCCAGAAACGAGGACAGCCGTCCTCCAATCTGCACTGGGGCGTGGACCAAGGCCCCGTCATTGGGTACGAGACCCTGGGGGAGGACCGGAGGGAGCACCCCCGGGACGGCGGTCTCTGCGAAAGGAATGCTGCTTGGGGGAGAAATTCCTCTTGAAGGAAGAAGGGGCAGAGGAACCCGACTTGCCCGGGCAGTACCGACGGGCTTCCAGCAACCGTCCTCTGGAGGTACCGGGACGAGTACTAGCCCGAGCCCTGACCTCTGGTAATTTCTTGCCCTTAGACGTGCCGAGATCGGTCACGATTTTGTCCAGCTCGACCCCAAAGAGCAGCTTGCCTTTAAAAGGCAATCTAGCCAGGCGGGATTTAGAGGCGTGGTCAGCAGACCAATGTTTCAGCCAAAGCCACCGCCGCGCAGAGACTGTCTGAGCCATGCCTGTAGCTGAGGCTCTCAAGACATCATACAGCAAGTCTGCCAAATAGGCTAAGCCCGATTCCAGGGCCGGCCAATCAGCCCTCAAGGAAAGATCCGAGGGGAAAGCCCGCTGCACCATAGTCAGGCACGCCCTGGCCACATAGGAGCCGCAAACTGAGGCCTGCAAACTTAAAGCAGCTGCCTCAAAGGACGACCTTAAGGCCGCCTCCAATCTTCTGTCTTGGGCGTCCTTTAGGGCCGTGCCACCTTCCACCGGCAACGCCGTTTTCCACGGTAGGCCACAGATAGGCCTCACTTTCACTCACAGCCAAAGGATAGAGGCGGGACATAGCCCTAGCCACTTTAAGGCTCGTTTCCGGGACATCCCATTGAGCCGCAATTAAGGTGTGCATGGCATCATGCACATGGAAGGATCTAGGCGGGCGCTTCGTCCCCAGCATAATGGCAGAGCCAACAGGGGCTGAGGGAGAGACGTCCTCCGGAGAGGAAATCTTCAAAGTGTCCATGGCCTGTAAAAACAGGTTGGGCAAATCCTCTGGGCTAAAAAGCCGCGCTGCAGAGGGGTCATCCGCTCCAGCCGAGCGGGGATCTATCTCCTCCAAGGAATCCGCAAAGGACCGTTGGGAGACCTCAGACACGCTGCCCTCATCTACATCGGAGGAGACAAAGTCCTCCAAGGCCTGGAAATCAACCCGAGGGCGTTTACCTCTGGGAACCTCAACCTCTTTATCAGAAGAGGGAGCAGGGGCAGCGTTTTGCATGAGGAAAGCCTGATGCAGCAGCAAAACAAACTCGGGGGAGAAACCCCCCAGACTGTGCACTTCCGCAGCCTGGGCAACAGCCCTAGACGCACTCTCAACCGGCGCTCGCAATAGCGGGGGAGAGACATGCTGCGCATCCAAAATGGCGTCCGGCGCGAAACTCCGCGAAGGAGCCGCGCGGGAAGAACGGCGCTTAACTTTAGCCGCTTGTGCCGTCGCCCAAATTAAGGGCGTTCATGGCATTAATGTCTCCAACCTCAAGGGCGGCCCACGAAGAAGCCGTCCGAGCCGCGTGGCCGGCCAAGATGGCGGAGGCGAGGAGCGGGGGAGGAACGACCAGGACATTCATCGGTCACTAAACTGTCACCCATCAAGGGCGAATCAGGTTGTAAAACCCCCGCATCCCCTCTAGAAGCGCTCCAGCGATCCGGGGAGCGACCCTTTGCGCCCTCGCCCTCCGACGCCATATGCCACGAGGAGAAGAATCGGGGAACCCCCTGCCCGCTATAAAAAGGTAAATTACCTGCTTGCCGCTCCGAGCTGTAACGAACTGGTGTCCCAGTGAGTAGCTGCAATGAACGTTTAAAGAAACGTCGAATTAAACGCCTTTAAAGACGTTAAAATTTTTTTTTTTTTTTTTTTTAAACGGAGCCAGCGGGAGGGGGGAGAAAAGGAGGGACCTGGCACCACCAGGTTTGCACTTGCTCAAAAGAGCCCTCAACCCCAGGCCTCAACAAAACCTAAGGATTAGGCTTGGAGGCCTAGCCAGAGCTGCTGCTGTGTGTGACCACCACCTGCTGAGATAGAGAACATACTGAGGAGTTTCCGGCAGCACATGACCACATATAGGGAGGCAAAAGTTTGCTCTCTATCTCCACCTGCTGGTAGATGGACACAACCCACCAGTCTATGGATTGATCAGCTTGATATGGAATGGTATTTTAAAAACTAAATTGAGAGTATTACTGAAGGCTTTAAACAAGGAAACAGCAGGTAAACCATATACCTGGCTTGATTTGTTACCATTAGCTTTGATGGTTATAAGGGCCCAACCTAATGGGCGTACTAAATTGACCCCATTCCAAATTCAGACAGGACGTCATTTCTTCCCGATGCAGACAGCAAGTACTGATAGCACAGCTCAGTACTGGCAAAAGCTACAACCTATGTTGAACCTGACAAGTGATATGATCCGAACAAATGTAGTATCACAGGCAGGAACTACTAATGATGTTTGTGCTTTTAAAGTAGGTGACCTAGTGCTACGAAAGAACTTTACACATAAAACATGGAAGGATCCTGTGTATGTAGGGCCTTTTGCTATCACGGCCCTTACTCAGACCGCTGCCTGTCTGGAAGGTCATACTTCTTGGATACACTTATCAGATATTCGACGAACTAATAATATTGAAATGGACAAAATAAACAAACATGTCCCGAAACATGATGGTATTGGGATGTTGTTGTTTGTTAATGGACAATGAACACATATGATAATAGACTTGTTGCAGCGGCCAAGATGTTGAATCTGACTGATTGTATCATATGTGCCCACATCCTTGTCCTTGCCAGCTATGATATATGGGACTACAATGATAAAATTGAGTGGGCACCATGACTGTGATCCCAATAATACCTGTGTAAGGGATGATGAAAACCTTCATTGGACAAATGAGACTATATTGCTTATGGACAAGTGCCCACAGACATCATGTTGGTGTCTGATTAATAGTATGACAGCTGAACACATTCCCCCGATAAAGTGCACTTACACGCAGAATGTTGTAACAACTGATTCAATGAATGTTATGCTTTTAATGCCACATCAGCTAATGAAAAGTAAGAATGAATGACAGTGCACTTCCCTTTAATGAAGCTCACTGTCCTATAAATTATATACCTCAAGAGATATAAATTTTGTACCCTAGTACAATTGAATCTGTTTAATGCAACATGTATTAGCATGTTTGCAAAGATGTGCCAGGATGTTTTTAAAACAATGATAACTGAAATTCAGAATAAATAGAACTTTAATATGTCAGCCAAAAATATTGAAAAAGCGTGCAGAAACTGAATGCCACAAACAAGGGGGGAGGAGATTTAGAAAGGAGGTAAGAAAACAGACTGGAGCTGAAACAGATGTGTTGAGGCCTGGAATATCAGTCCTCAAAGGGAGGATGTTGAATAAAAGCATAAAAATGTTGAATAAAAGCATAAAAAATTGGAGTGGAATGCTTCAAAAAAACATGCAGAGCTAGCTGTTTCAACACTAAAATCTCCTGGGACATGATGGGGCCCACATTAGCCAGAGGCACGGCTCCAGAAAGTCTGGAAAGAAGGGGGAGCAGTAAGTGAAAGCAGATGTTCTGCACATGATTAACAGTTTGTGGTATTCAGAGACTTGCACAGGAATGTTGTATGAGAGAATTGGTCAGATGCCAAAGAAGAACGATATAAAATCAGATTGGAACAAAGAGGTAGCAAGCATTTTTGAATTTTTCTTTGTCTGTCTCTGCTTTCTTTGTCTGTCTAGAGCATTTTTGATTTGCCTTCAGCTTGATATATTGCTTGTGTGTAGATATGTTTTGAGTAGAAATGCTTCCTGACTACCCCTATTGATGGTAATCAGCTTGTACACTAAACAAATGAGTAAACTGTTTATATTAAATATGAAATATTAGTCTAGTCTTTTCTTCAATACCAAACTCATGCAGAGGTAGAGTGCTTCCTAGAACTAAGGTGGAGATGACTATAGCCTTTTAAACAGCTGTGCCTACTCAAGATCATGCTGTAAGTTAGAACTGATCCGTCTGGCATGTGTCAGGCCCCTGCAGGAGCAGAGTCAACTGAAAAGGCTCCCCAATGAACTGCATCAGGTCACTGAATATGGTTGTCAGGGCCAATCCAGGCCTATTAAAAATCCCTGCCTCTTGAGCTTTGATCCCTTGAATGACTGCTGAGCAAAGGCCACAGCAGACATGAACAGCAGCCCCCAGAGGGGCCACTACTAAGCTAAGTATGTCCCGACATTGTTCAGCTGTAGAAAGGGCCTGATCCTTGACTGGCAGCCCCCAGCATTAAACCTTGGCCTGGAAGGCTGCCTCCAAGAGGGACCATTCCCCTATATCCAGGTTCTTAGAGATAGTCCACTTGCACATTGGACACTAAAGAAACATGAGATCCTGTGCAGACTGATTGCATTATTGGCTCATTGTCTACTAAAATAACCTGGACTACCTTGTGGATGAGGAGAAGCTGCAAAATGGACCTGGTTTCCAGGTGCCTGACCATTGTGCTCCTCTCCCCCAATCATAATGACTGGCATCTGTTGTCTCGCCCAGTGTGCCCCTCCCCCAACCAGAATGACTGGCATCTGTTGTCTCGAGGTTCATGCCCTTTGACAGTTGGCCTCATCTAGTCACCAGAGAAGACTCCTGCACCAGCTTCAAGATCACTGGGAGAGAGGGAGAGGACACTGCCTGGATATTTGCCACTTGGAGAGCTGAAGACAGACTTTGCCCACAAGGGCGTTGAATTGTTTCTTTGTGGGCAAGAGTTTGTCCACGCTGACTACCCAACTGAGGTGCTGGAGAAAACCGGCTATCGTCAGGCAGCATTCCTCCTCTCGTTGAAGGACCTGGCCCAGTCATCTAGGTAAGGATGAACCAATACCCCCCCCCTCCTCCCTGAGATGAGCTGTCATCACAATTGCCACCTTTGAGAAGGTTCTTGGTGCTGTGCAAGACAAGAGAGCCCTGAACTTAAAATGGCACCCCAGAATCACAAATAAGAACCTGCAATGTCTGGATGGATATGTGCAGACAAGCCTTGGACAAACCGAGGTAAGAAATAGTCCCTTGCCTATAGGGGGTATTTCTTACCTCTGACTGCAGGGGTCTCCACCTGAAAAGGAAGCCACCAAGGGCTCTGTTGATGTCCAAGGTCATTTGAAAAAAGAACCCCCTTTGAGTACCAAATTAGATGGAATATCTGCCAGAACCTCATATGGAGGGACTGGGACTATGTGTCCCATCATTTGCAGCCTGCAGCTTTGTGCTACCCTGCAAGGAGATACCACACAGGCTAGGAAGAGGATGCCAAATTCCAGAAGTGAACTGTAGCACATCTGGAACCCAGTGGTCTGATGTAGCCTAGGTCCAACTCAAAGTGCTGCAACCAATGAGCTCCATACTTCCATTTTTTTTTTTTTGGGGGGGGGGGGGGGGGGGGGAGGAGCCAAGAACTCATGAAGTATCCTAGTTGAGTGCCCAGCATCTCTGGGCTGGCTCCTGGAGGTTCCCCTAAAGCTTGCTTGCTATCTGCTCTCCAGTAAGCAAAGAACCTTTTGACTCGTCTGACTAGTCCAAATCAGTCACTGGCTTCTACAGATCTTCCCCAAAGATTGCCCGGCCCTGAAAGGGCAGCCATTTGGAAGCTATATCAGCTGACCACTGATGGAGTCAGAATGATCCTCTGCCACAGAAAAAGCTAGGTACTGAGCCTGGACCAAATTATAGTGTATTAGCCAGGAATGCTGTCCAATTCTCAGTTATGTCCTCCGAGAACTCACTCTGCGCATCAGGCAAACTCTCCACACAACAGAGGCAGGCCTATAAATTTCCACAAATTGCAGTCTGCAGAGCCAGAACAGAAACTGAAGGATCTCTAAGAGCCTCAATACAATGGTCCTGACGATCATGAGGGTTGTGCTGTCCTTTATTGGGATGGCTGTCTTGGTCACTAGTGACCATGGTGTCCACTGGAAGCTGGTAAAAGGTGAGCCATAACTAGCTATTCTAAGGGGCACATCCAGGTGCTGCCACTGAGCCTCTATAAGCTCCTTAAGGTCCTCATTAAATTGAGTGACCTGCTCCCCTCTTCCTTGGAGCTGCTGGCTTCCCTTCAAGCCCCAACCAGCACAAACACTTGGGAAGTCAGAAAGGACAGCTTCTGCCTGTGAAAAATCTGGACATCCTCCTCAAAACCCTCAACATGAGAAGCACAACTTCCCAACTGTTCCAATCCCAATATGCAGGCATTTTGCACTGGCTAGTCTCAAGTCCAAGGGTTCCTGAGCAGAGGGGCTAGGCAAGTGTTGCTTCAGACAAAAGGCATGGTGAAGACAGTAAAACTCTGGGGAGAAGGGATGATCCCATTATCCTCCCCTGGTCATAGTCAGGGGCTCTTGACTGGGATTGCCTAGAAGTAGGAGCTTGACACCCTTCCTGCAAAAAAACCAAACCTTTCCCACCAAGGCCTGGGAGTGATGCACTGTGCTGCTTCAGTGTTCCCATTGGACCCCCTGTGGTCATAACTCTGCAGCAGATGAAAGCTTTCCTGTAGTGGTGGGCTCCAACAATGCCTCACACATGGCACTTGAGGGAGCTGCCAGTGCTGGCAAATTCCACACTTCCCTACAGTTGGAATGCCCTCCTGCGGGAGGTGATGAGGACAACAGTAATGGAATTCAAACATGCGTGGGATAAACAAAGGAATCCTGCTCAGAAGGAAGGGATCCCCAGAAGCTTAGCCGGTGGTGGGAGGCAGGGCAGACATACAGTCTGTGCCCTGAAAAAGACAGTTATAAATCAAGGTAAGGTATACACAAAAAATGGTACACGAGTTTCTCTTGTTGGGCAGACTGGATGGACCGTGCAGGTCTTGCTGCCGTCATCTACTATGTTAGTAACTTACTATGTATCAGACCCCCATCCCAAGCCCTCTGGCTGCCACACTGGGCAGAGCTACTCGAATCTGTTCAAAACGTTAAGCACTAGTTGCTGTTTCTGCTTGGAGAAAAGCTTAAGGAACCTCTCTACAAGGAAGAGGGGGCGAGGTGTGCAGCAATAGTTGGGGGAGGGACCCACAGCGGAGTATGCACCCCTTGGGCCCTTGATTCAATGGAGCCCCACAGCAGACAGGCAAGCACTTTATCCCCACCAAGGGACCAATTTTGTTCAGTTTTTTTTTAATGTTCTTAAGCTTCTGCTCACAGAAAGGGTATGATACATACCTGTAGCAGTTGTTCTCCGAGGACAGCAGGCTGATTGTTCTCACGACTGGGTGACGTCCGCGGCAGCCCCCACCAACCGGAAAGAAGCTTCGCGGGACGGTCGGCACGCAGGGCACGCCCACCGCGCATGCGCGGCCGTCTTCCCGCCCGTGCGCGACCGCTCCCGCCAGTTGAATGACTAGCAAAAAGATGAAACACACAACTCCAAAGAGGAGGAGGGAGGGTAGGTGAGAACAATCAGCCTGCTGTCCTCGGAGAACAACTGCTACAGGTATGTATCATACCCTTTCTCCGAGGACAAGCAGGCTGCTTGTTCTCACGACTGGGGTATCCCTAGCTCTCAGGCTCACTCAAAACAAGAACCCAGGTCAATGGAACCTCGCAACGGCGAGGGTATAACAGAGATTGACCTACGAAGAACAACTAACAGTGCAGCCTGACCAGAATAAATTCGGGTCCTGGAGGGTGGAGTTGGATTTACACCCCAAACAGATTCTGCAGCACCGACTGCCCGAACCGACTGTCGCGTCGGGTATCCTGCTGGAGGCAGTAATGAGATGTGAATGTGTGGACAGATGACCACGTCGCAGCCTTGCAGATCTCTTCAATAGTGGCTGACTTCAAGTGGGCCACCGACGCTGCCATGGCTCTGACACTATGAGCCGTGACATGACCCTCAAGAGTCAGCCCAGCCTGGGCGTAAGTGAAGGAAATGCAATCTGCTAGCCAATTGGAGATGGTGCGTTTCCCGACAGCGACCCCTAGCCTGTTAGGGTCGAAAGAAATAAACAATTGGGCGGACTGTCTGTTGGGCTGTGTCCGCTCCAAGTAGAAGGCCAATGCTCTCTTGCAGTCCAATGTGTGCAACTGACGTTCAGCAGGGCGGGTATGCGGCCTGGGGAAGAATGTTGGCAAGACAATTGACTGGTTAAGATGGAACTCCGACACCACCTTCGGCAGGAACTTTGGGTGGGTGCGGAGCACTACTCTGTTGTGATGAAATTTGGTATATGGAGCATGAGCTACCAGGGCTTGAAGCTCACTGACCCTACGAGCTGAAGTAACTGCCACCAAGAAAATGACCTTCCAGGTCAAGTACTTCATATGGCAGGTATTCAGTGGCTCAAAAGGAGGTTTCATCAGCTGGGTGAGGACGACGTTGAGATCCCATGACACTGTAGGAGGCTTGATAGGGGGCTTTGACAAAAGCAAGCCTCATGAATCGAACTACTAAAGGCTCTCCAGAGATGGCTTTACCTTCCACACGATAATGGTAAGCACTAATCGCACTAAGGTGATTCCTTACTGAGTTGGTCTTGAGGCCAGACTCTGATAAGTGCAGAAGGTATTCAAGCAGGTTCTGTGCAGGGCAAGAACGAGGTTCTAGGGCCATGCTCTCACACCACACGACAAACCTCCTCCACTTGAAAAAGTAACTCTTTTTAGTGGAATCCTTCCTAGAGGCAAGCAGGACCCGGGAGACACCCTCAGACAAACCCAACGCAGTGAAGTCTACGCTCTCAACATCCAGGCCGTGAGAGCCAGAGACTGAAGGTTGGGGTGCAGCAACGCTCCGCCGTTCTGCGAAATGAGAGTCGGAAAACACTCCAATCTCCACGGTTCTTTGGAGGACAACTCCAGAAGAAGAGGGAACCAGATCTGACGGGCCCAAAAGGGCGCGATCAGAATCATGGTGCCGCGGTCTTGCTTGAGCTTCAGTAAGGTCTTCCCCACCAAAGGTATGGGAGGATAAGCATACAGGAGGCCGGTCCCCCAATGGAGGAGAAAGGCATCCGACGCTAGCCTGCCGTGTGCCTGAAGTCTGGAACAGAACAGAGGCAGCTTGTGGTTGGTCTGAGAGGCGAAAAGGTCCACCGAGGGGGTGCCCCACGCTCGGAAGATCTTGCGTACCACTCTGGCATGGAGCGACCACTCGTGCGGTTGCATGACTCTGCTCAGTCTGTCGGCCAGACTGTTGTTTACGCCTGCCAGGTACGTGGCTTGGAGGAGCATGCCGAACCGACACGCCCAACGCCACATCCCGACGGCCTCCTGGCACAGGGGGCGAGATCCGGTGCCCCCCTGCTTGTTGACGTAATACATTGCAACCTGATTGTCTGTCCGAATTTGGATAATTTGGCAGGACAGCCGATCTCTGAAAGCCTTCAGTGCGTTCCAGATCGCTCGGAGCTCCAGGAGGTTGATCTGCAGATCCTTTTCCTGGAGGGACCACAGACCCTGGGTGTGAAGCCCATCGACATGGGCTCCCCACCCCAGGCGAGATGCATCCGTCGTCAGCACTTTCGTGGGCTGCGGAATTTGGAATGGACGTCCCAGGGTCAAATTGGTCCGGATGGTCCACCAGAGCAGTGAAGTGCGGCAACTGGTGGAGAGGCGGATGACATCTTCTAGATTCCCGGTGGCTTGGAACCACTGGGAAGCTAGGGTCCATTGAGCAGATCTCATGTGAAGACGAGCCATGGGAGTCACATGAACTGGGAAGGCCATATGACCCAGAAGTCTCAACATCTGCCGAGCTGTGATCTGCTGAGACGCTCTGGTCTGCGAAGCCAGGGCCAAGAGATTGGTGGCCCTCGCTTCGGGAAGGTAGGCCTGAGCCGTCTGGGAATTCAGCAGCGCTCCTATGAATTCCAGGGACTGAGTTGGCTGGAGATGGGACTTTGGGTAATTTATCACAAACCCCAGCAGCTCCAGAAGTTGAATAGTGCACTGCATGGACCGGAGGGCTCCTGCCTCCGAGGTGTTCTTGACCAGCCAATTGTCGAGATATGGGAACACGTGCACTCCCAGCTTGCGTAGGTAGGCTGCTACCACCACGAGGCACTTTGTAAACACTCGTGGGGCAGAGGCGAGCCCAAAGGGCAGCACACAATACTGAAAGTGCCGTGCGCCCAGGCGGAATCTGAGATACTGTCTGTGAGCTGGCAGTATCGGGATGTGAGTGTATGCGTCCTTTAAATCCAGGGAACATAGCCAATCGTTTTTCTGAATCATTGGCAGAAGGGTGCCCAAGGAAAGCATCCTGAACTTTTCTTTGACCAGGAATTTGTTCAGGCCTCTCAGGTCTAGGATGGGACGCATCCCCCCTGTTTTCTTTTCCACAAGGAAGTACCTGGAATAGAATCCCTGCCCTTCCTGCCCGGGTGGTACGGGCTCGACCGCATTGGCGCTGAGAAGGGCGGAGAGTTCCTCTGCAAGTACCTGCTTGTGATGGGAGCTGAAAGACTGAGCTCCCGGAGGACAATTTGGAGGCAGGGAGGCCAAATTCAGGGCGTATCCGCACCGCACTATTTGGAGAACCCACTGGTCGGAGGTTATGAGAGGCCACCTTTGGTGAAAGAATTTTAACCTCCCTCCTACCGGCAGGTCGTCCGGTACGGACACTTGTAGGGCGGCTATGTTCCCATGGATCCAGTCAAAAGCCCGTCCCCGGCTTTTGCTGTGGAGGCGCAGGGGGCTGCTTAGGCGCACGCTGTTGACGAGAACGAGCGCGCTGGGGCTGTCCCTGTGCCTGACGAGGCCTTCGGGCCGGCTGGTTGTACCTACGCTTTGCAAAAGAATAGGGTGCAGCCTGCCGGGCCCGGGAAAAACGCCCGCCCGTGGGGGCGGGTGCTGAAGGCGCCCGGTGGGAGAGCTTGTCGAGAGCGGTTTCCCGCTGATGCAGTTGGTCAACCATCTGCTCGACCTTCTCACCAAAAATGTTATCCCCCGGCAAGGGACGTCAGCCAGTCTCTGCTGGGTGCGGTTGTCCAGGTCAGAGGCACGCAGCCATGAGAGCCTGCGCATCACTATACCTTGGGCCGCAGCACGAGATGCCACGTCACAGGTGTCAAAAATCCCCCTGGACAGGAACTTTCTGCACGCCTTCAGCTGCCTGACCACCTCCTGATAAGGCCTGGACTGCTCCGGCGGGAGCTTGTCGACCAGGTCCGCCAGCTGTTGCACATTGGTCCGCATGTGGATGCTCATATAGAGCAGGTAGGATTGGATGCGGGTCACGAGCATGGAGGATTGGTAGGCCTTCCTCCCAAACGAGTCCAGAGTGCGAGACTCCCGCCCCGGGGGCGCCGAGGCGGTATCCCTCGAACTCCGTGCCCTCTTGAGAGCAGAATCCACGACCGCTGAGTCATGGGGCAACTGGGGCCGCATGAGCTCTGGGTCAGAGTGGATCCTGTACTGGGACTCTGCTTTCTTGGGAATGGTGGGGTTAGTTAATGGTCGCACCCAGTTCCGAAGCAGCGTCTCCTTCAGGACATTGTGCAGCGGTACCGTGGAGGACTCTCTAGGTGGTGATGTATAGTCGAGGACCTCGAGCATCTCGGCTCTTCCACAGAGACCACGGGAAAGGGAATGCTGATAGACATATCCCGCACAAAGGAGGCAAAGGAGAGACTCTCAGGAGGTGAGAGCTTCCTCTCCGGTGACGGCGTGGGGTCCGAGGGAAGGCCCGTAGACTCCTCGGAGGAGAAATATCTCGGGTCCTCCTCTTCCCCCCACGAGTCCTCGTCCTTGGACATTAGCTCATGTAGCTGAGTCCGGTACCGGGCCCGGCTCGACGTCGAGGCACCGAGGTCTCGGTGTCGTCGAGCGGTGGACTCCCGCGCCGGCGGGGACGGAGCTCCCTCCATCGACGTCGACGGGGACTCCACCTGCGTGGCGGTCGAGACCGGCACCGCAAGCGGCGGCGGTGTCGACAGCCCCGGCGCCGGGCTAGAGCTCGCCGGCGCCACAGTCATCGGCGCCGGGGGCGCAAGCACCCCCGACGCCGGCACAGCCTGGCGCATCAGCCCTTCAAGGATCCCCGGAAGGATGGCTGAGGCACTCGTCCAGGCCCGCTGCCGGGAAAGGCGGTGGGGCCGGTAAGGGTGTCGGTGCCAGAAGCTGTTGGGAGCCAGGAGACGGCACCGAGGTGCCGGAACCCCGACGCGTCGGTACCTCCACAACCGACGGAGACCTCTCCTCTCGATGATGACGCTTCGGCGTCGACTCCTCTTCAGAATGCACCGAGGGCGTCCGGTGACGGCGCTTCTTATCCTTTTTCCGATGCACGTCACCGGCGCCGGAGGGCATGGAGGAGGAGGTCGATCCCCCTCGGTCTCGAGGTACCGGGTCAGACAGGGTTCGGTCCCGTGGCTCACGAGCTGAGGGAGTGACCGGGGCCGACTGCCCACGCGGCCTCTCAACCCCACTCTCACCGGCGGGCCGACGGGACCTGTTCTCCTGGGGTCGCTGCCATCGGTGCCGATGTCTCGGGCATCGATACCGGTACCGAAGAACCGGCCTTCGATACCGATGCCGTCGAGGTCGACGTCGAGGGGCCGGCGCAAGTTCCAAAAAGACGGTCCCGCAGAACTTGCCTCGCAACCTGAGTCCGTTTCCGGAGACCGAGACACAAAGCACACGACTTGAGATTGTGCTCCGGCCCGAGGCACTGGAGGCACCAAGCGTGGGTGTCGGTCTGCGAGATCGGCCGGCCGCAGCGACCACACTTTTTAAATCCACTCGGGACCTTCGAGGACATCGACGGAAAAATCACGTCGGCGAAGTCAAAGTCGGCAATGGTGGCTAAAATCACACCACGAAAAAATTAACCGACCGAGCGGCCACTAGGCCGCAACGTGGCGTCCCCGCTAGAAGCGAGGGAAAAGGGGAGCGCGTGCTCCACACGCGCAAAATTCTTTTTTTTTTTTTTTTTTTTTTTAAACAATACAAAAGAAAAAGGAAACCGAACGGTAATCCAAAAGAGACGATCCGCGTAAACGCGGTCGAAAAATCCGGCGGCTGAACAGAGAGAGAGGCAAACGCACAACTCTCTCCAGTCGCGGAAAAAAAGGAACTGGCGGGAGCGGTCGCGCACGGGCGGGAAGATGGCCGCGCATGCGCGGTGGGCGTGCCCTGCGTGCCGACCGTCCCGCGAAGCTTCTTTCCGGTTGGTGGGGGCTGCCGCGGACGTCACCCAGTCGTGAGAACAAGCAGCCTGCTTGTCCTCGGAGAAAATAAAGTTCTCTTCAAGTAGCCCCAAAAAGCCCACACATCTGTCTGCACAGTCACCTACCTACCATCTGCTGAGGAGACAAATACCAAGTGGCACAGGGCTACAGAGCTTTAATAGTGACATCACTAGTAGTTTCTCAGTCTCCGTCTGCTGGTAGAACATATACCCACTAGTAGGGAATGGTCTGGAGCAGATGCTAAGAGCGAGCCTATCAGGGCCGGTCTTAGGCAGAGGCGACCAAGGCGACCGCATAGGGCCCCGCACGGCACGCCTAAGGGGGTCCCGCACAGCGCCTCAACTCTGCCTCCGCTCGCCTGAGATGATCCCCATTCCCACGGCTCGGCCACTCCGCTCCCGCCACCACCGGCGCGGCATCCACCCCCAGCTTGGGCCCGCTACTAATTTTAGTGGACTTGAACTGAATAATTTCTGGGGAAGGGGAGGTTTCATGATAGCATTGTGCTTATTTCAATTAGTTTTTTTTGTACAAGTTTAGGTCTTTATTTGAAATTTCGTAAATAAAAAAAATGTTCTAAAAATGGAATAATCTTATCAATGGGGTGGAGCTAGGGTAGGTGGAGCTAGGATGGGGCCCCACCAAATTGGTCTGCATAGGGCCCCACACTTGCTAAGACCGGCCCTGGAGCCTATTGCTTAGAATCTGTTGAGTTCTTCCAGATGATCCATACAGGCCACAGAGATATGCTTGATCGTTACAGTTTCAGCATTACCTTTGTTCATAGCCGTTACAAAAAAAAAAAAAAAAAACCCCCAATTGCTTACCAAATGTTTTGTCATTTTTCGATTCACCTTCACAACATTCTTGGCAATGTGCTGCATAACAGGATTAAGGTCACTTATACTGTATGATGTATAGTGCTGTAATGTGGGTGTCTGGGGAGGGGAGAAAAACGACATTACCAGGATGCAACAAAAACTGGTAATTCTCCAGTTGGAAACCTATTAGGTAGGTATTAGCAGTAGCTTACAGAATTTGAAATGCATCAAGAGAGACACTAGAACATGATGCACTAAGATACCTTTCATAAAGCATGCAAAGCTGTTTCACAGTACATTGAGCCTGCAAAAAGGTGGGAAAATGTGATACAAATGCAATAAGTTTAGTATGAATACTAGCCAACTAAATTGGTGTTCCAACATAGAAGTTCCCTGTGGACAGCTGGCTAGGCGATTAGGCATGTAACCACTTAGGTATGTTGTGTTGAGACTTACCCAGTCACCACTATCCAGAACTTTAAGTGCCAAGCAAAATGCAGCAGCAGCAATCTGAGAAGGCAGGTAGTGTACCATATCATAGTCGACCATGACGAGTTCCATGAAGTACTTTGCCAGAGTGTGGTGCTCTGAGCTGGCCTAGAAATGAACCATGTATATTCAAGATGTTTACTTGGAACCCAGTGTTAGCCTTGCCTACTTGATAACAGAAGTATAAGCTTACTACAGAAGCTAGTATTTAAGAGGAACGAGCAGCTTCAGAATGAACCTAAAAGTGGTAATCAGAAAGTACACTCTTCCACCACCCTCTCCATGCTAATCAAGCACTCTGAACAAAGAGGGTGCCTCACATCCATCTTGGGGCCATGGCAGCACCACTGAAATAGAGCGAAATGTTAAAAACCCCAAAACAAAACACACAAACAGTATGCTTTTGAGGAGGACATAAGAAGTAACCCACAAAAGTTAAAACGTGGACCAATGCTTATCAGTTAAGATTCCTACACCCCAAATGCATCATTTTCTGCACATTAAGAAGCCAGCCAATATGCAGACCAGAAGAGTCTTGGGTTAACAAGTGAGGATCAAGCTGGCAGAACAGTAAAACAAGATGGTGTTGAGGCCAGAAAGATGCTTGGCTACATAGAGGTAGCTCAATGTCATGTGTGGGGGGGGGGGGGATCATGAAAAAAAATCCAAATTATGTAATTTCCCAGCAGTAAATGTATCAAATTCTCCCATTCAACTCGTTAGTTATTGGGAAAATGTGTTTTGGGACCATCAGAATGGCATCATGCTTTTGTTCCTTCAAATGCCTTAAGACTTATTAAAAAAAATGCATAAAACTCGAATATATTGTTTTACTTACGCTTCCAAGCAAAAACTATTTCAGAAACTGATTTAGAATGCAAAACCTGGCCATGTCAGCAGTGTTTTTGCTTGGAAGCTTAAAGTTTTCCTGAAAGATTATGCATCATTTTATAAAACAGACTGAAGGATTAAAAGCATTGGAAGGAGCAAATTGGTCCCAAATAAAAAATGTACAATTGAATGGGGGATGTTTGTCTGATCGAGCAGTGTCCATTAACAGATCAAGTGTTATGGAAACATCCAGGACTTTAAAAGCTTCTGAAAAGTATAAAGCATTTTGGAGTTCCAATACTCAAAATACCCGAGAACTCAGCAGGGAAAGCTGTCAGGAAAAAAAGTTTGATGGACAGAAATCAGAGTTCAGCAGCATAGGATAAACAGAGGGATCCCTCTGTTCAACCCAGTCCTCAAGGCCAGATTTTCAGGATATCTGGATGTATACACCATCTCCACTGTATGCAAATTTCATGTTGTGGGTACTCAAAATATGGTTTTGTCCCAAGGACTAATTGAGCACCCCTGCTATAGAGTATTTCCACTCCAAGCACTTGCAGGTTACCTCTTGTCACACTAACTAACTAAGTAGCAGGTATAGCCCTGGCCACCTTTCTGGAGGACTGTGGTACCTGTCATGACTAGGTTCATATGAATTAGTGAGGCTTGTGGCTGTTAGTGCATGAGTGTCTGTAGGCCTACATGTCATTCAGATTATACAAGCATGAATCAAGGTATGGCTAGGCCTGTGTACATTAACTGGACCCTACAGGAGAGTTCTTAAAGGAACAGTCACCATGCTTTAATTAGCAGTTACTTTTAACAAATTCAAGATCAAAGTTCTGCTATATTGAAATCACCTGAAAGAATGGTTAACATTTTAACCTTTAAGGGTTATGCTTTCCAAATTAGAATACACATTAAACACTAAATTGTGTAAGCAAGGTAGCGTACAGACTCACCTCCCCAATCTTGGATGCTCTCCTCAAGAAGTGCAGTGGTAAAGGCCGGCCTAGACTAAAGTCCAGGACTTTAAGGATTTTCACCTCCATATTCCTGATCTGGCTATTTGTGTAGCTTTGGCCTGTTACATGAGCAAAGTCACCAATTTCTGGTGGATACATCTCCTCATATTTGGAGGCAATGAACATTGCTGTCACACCTACCAGTTGCAGGAGTCCCTTAGAAACAGGATTAACCTAGAACAGTTAGAATTTAGTTTGACATGTGAATATTGACTTAGTAGGCCATAAAGTCAGATTAGTATTACAGATAAGTTACCCCAAGACTGGCCATGCCTACAGTTTCCATTTCAGTAGCAATAGTCATATGGTGACAGAACTAGTATATAGTTATACTGCTGCATATTCCAAGGTGGTATACTACAAAAATAAGTAGCACATGTAATTATTGCAGTAAACGTTTGACAGTAGTAAACTATGCAATAAGTATATGGCAACACCTTACAGAGCCTAGGGTGTAGCAGAAATTGGACAAACCTGGAGTTAAATAGGAAAACAGTAAACATTTTCATAAGACAAAAAAGTATAAGAAAATTCTCATAGCAGGAATAGATAAGCAAGTCCCTCTACAGTATGTGTAACTGGTCATGCGTGCGATTAGTCAATTGCTTCTTCCATTAAAGGAAGAGAGCTCAGCTTTTACCTGCTTGCTGATATGTTTAATACCTCATTTAAACCATCTGCAGAGTAAACCTGCAAAGGGAAAATTAGGTTCTTACCATGATAATTCTTTCCTTTAGTCATAGCAGATGAAGCCATTACGTATGGGTTGTGTCCAACCAGCAGGGGGAGATAGAGAGCACTCAGTTTTTCACAGTGCCTCATGGCCAGCTAGCTCCACTGCCTCTTCAGTATGGCAAACCGCTGTGAGGAAAGTTCATGTTATTCCCATTGCGAACGATAGCCCCTTAAGGGCATAAACTCCAAAAAAGGAGGGAATGAACTCATCCTCCACTTTGTATAAACTGAGGGAATACTTGCATCCTCCTGGAGGGAATGAACTCATCCTCCTATAACAAGAATCCTGAAGACTTGTTTTCTGACTCTCCAAGGAAGGAATATAACTTCAGGAAACAACAGCACCTAAAATCAGAATCACTGCAATACAGACAATCATACAGGGAGGGCTCATGGCTTCATCTGCTATGACTAAAGGAAAGAAAATTATGGTAAGAACCTAATTTTCCCTTCCTTGTCATCGAGCAGATGAAGCCATTATGTATGTGATGTAACAAAGCAATCCCTAAATAGGGTGGGAACAAGCCACACCATGCGCTAGCACCTGTGCTCCAAAACGTGCATCCCTCCTGGCAGCCACATCCAGCCTGTAATGTTGGGCAAAAGAGCATAGAAGCCCATGTTGCAGCACTGCAAATCTCATGAAGAGATAGTGCTCCAGTTTCCGCCCAAGAAGAGGAAATCGCTCGTTGAATGTGCCTTAAAGGCTTCAGGCAGAGCCCGGCCAGACAGCAGATATGCTGAAAAGATAGCTTCTTTGAGCCAACAGGCAATAGTGGCTTTAGGCGCTGAAGACCCTCTGCGAGGACCTGCAAACAGCACAAAAAGATGATCAGAGGTCCTGAAAGAATTTGTAATTCGCAGATACTGCAACAGAGTCCTGCGCACATCCAAAAGGTGCAACTGCCCAAATTAATCTGGAAACTCCTCCTCAAAGGAGGGAAGAAAAACAGGCTGGTTTAGGTGAAACGCTGAAACCACCTTAGGCATGAAGGAAGGCATGGTCCGAACCGTGACCCCCGACTGAAAATTGCAGAAAAGGGTCTCTACAGGACAGTGCCTGGAGCTCTGACACCCGTCTCGCCGAGGTAATGGCCACTAAAAAGAGGGCCTTCAGTGTCAAATCTTTCTCTGAAGCACGCCGAAGCGGTTCAAAGGGAGCCCCCTGAAGGGCCTTCAATACTAACCCCAGGTTCCAAGCTGGACAAGGTGCCCGCACGGGAGGACGGAGCCAAAGCACCCCTCTAAGAAACTGCCACATCTGGATGAGCAGCTGACACGCCTTCAACCTTGCCACACAGGGAGGCCAATGCTGCCACTTGCACCCGCAGGGAATTATAGGTCAAGCCTTTGTGTACACCATCCTGCAAAAAGTCCAGAATCGGCGAGACAGGAGCCCACAATGGAGAAAGCGCTCTTGAAACACACCAGACTTCAAACTGGTGTCAAATCCTGGCATAAGCCACGGAAGTGGAGCGCTTATGGGCCTGGAGAGTGGAAATTACCTTGAGTAGCCTCTCTCAATTGCGCCCTCTCAATCGCCATGCCATAAGACCAAAGCGGCAGGCGTCCTCCATGGCCACCGGACCCTGTGACAACAGGTGCGGAACCAGAGGTAACGGAAAGGGAGCCTCCAACAGCATCTGTCGGAGGTCCGCATACCAAGGCCTCCTGGGCCAATCCGGGGCGATGAGCACTCGCCCTATCAAGGGCCACGGAGGGAAGACATACAGCAAGCCCAGGGGCCAGGGTTGAGCCAAGGCATCCAACCCGGCAGAGCGAAGATCCCTCCGTCTGCTGAAGAAGCACGGGACTTTGGCATTGGAACTGGTCACCATAAGATCCATCACTGGCTTGCCCCATTTGGCACATATCTGCAGGAATACATTGTCTGCTAGTTCCCACTCCGCTGGATCGATCTAATGCCTGCTTAGATAGTCGGCTTGCATGTTGCTCTGACCTGCAATGTGAGCTGCTGACAGGGACTGTAGATGCAGTTCGGCCCAGTGGTAAATTTATTCGGCCTGCGCGGCTAGAGCTCTGCACTGAGTGCTGCCTTGTCGATTTATGTAGGCCACTGCTGTCGTGTTGTCTGACATCACTCGGACAGCCAATCCTTCCAGGGTCACTTGAAAGGCCAGAAGAGCCAGAAACACTGCTTTCAACTCCAGGCGGTTGATAGACCACTGACTCGTCGGGCATCCACAGACCCTGGGCATGCTTCCCCTGGCAATGTGCGCCCCAGCCCTTCAGGCTGGCATCTGTCACCACTAGGCACCAATCAGGGAGTGCCAGCGGCATTCCCCCCCCGCAACATGCTGTCCGAGAGCCACCACTCCATACTGAGGCGGGCCGCAGGGAGCTAAGAAAGTCTGCACTGATAATCCTGAGATACTGGAGACCATCGTTGAAGTAGGGAATACTGTAGAGGTCTCAGGTGCGCTCTTGCCCATGGCACCACTTCCAAGGTGGCAGTCATAGATCCCAACAGCTGGACAATGTCCCAAGCTCGCGGGCGGGGCATCCTCAGGAGCAGACGGACCTGATTCTGAAGCTTGCACTGCCTTTGCTCGGGAAGAAACACTATTCGGTATCCGTCTGATCAGGTCCAAGACCCACTGATCTGCGGAGATTTTGGCCCTCTCCTCGAAAAGAGGGAAAGTCTTCCTCCGATGACAGGAAACGAGGAGGGGGCCGGTGCACCATCATTGAGGGTCGCCCCTGAACCAGCAGCTGTGGAACATTTGTCTGAGCGAAAGGAGTCTCTGCTGAAAGCAGGCACGCGAAGTGAACCCAGCAGCACGCCCCGGGCGGTACCTTCTAGCTTCACAGAAGCGAGGTCTGTAAGAGCAGCGGACCGCCTGAACCTTAGAGGAAGGCTTCGGCCTATCTTCAGGCAAGCACTGAGGTTTGGAATCCCCCAGGCCTTTAACAATGTTTTCCAGCTCCTCACCAAACAGGAGAAGGCCTTGAAAGGGCAACTTCACCAACCTTTGCTTAGAGGCCATGTCTGCCGCCCAATGTCACAGCCAAAGAGTGCGGCGAGCGACCACTGCTACAGCCATTTGTTTAGCCGAAGCTCTGACCATAAAGGGCGTCAGCCAAAAAGGACAAGGCTGACTCCATCCGCGGAGCCACTTCAGATAAGGTCTCCGCTCCATCACCGGGCTGTTCCACTGCCTGCTGTAACCCAGCCAGGCAGGCTCTAGCAGCATAACTGCATGCAGACGCCCGAACAGAGAGACCTGCCAAATCAAAGGACCGCTTCAGAGTTGAATCAAGCCTGCGGTCTTGAATATCCTTCAGGGCAACACCTTCAATGGGGAAGGTAGTTGTCACAGCCGTGACCAGGGCATCCACTTTAGGCATTGCAAAGCGAGCCAAATGTTCCTCACTCAGAGGGTATAATTGCCCCATAGCCCTGGCAACCTTCAAAGGTCCCTAGGCGTCAGCCCATTGAGCCGAAATAAGCTCTTGGATGGAGTCATGCAAAGGAAAGGCTTGAGCAGGCTTTCTGGTACTAGCCATCCTTGGATTAACAGAGGCTGTGCCACTGCCAGGATCTTCAATTGAGAGGGCTTGTAAGGCATCTGAAATAAGCGCTGGCAGCTCCTCACGGTGGAAAATCCTCACCACAGACGGATCACGCTCCTGTGGCAATTCTGCACCAGACTCTGGCTCCTCAGCCCAAGAGGTTCTGCCAGACCCCTAAGAATCCTCATAGCCCGACCACGGGGGGGGGGGGGGGGGGGGGGGGGGCAGGCAGAGGGTCCGAAGATCCCTGTGGAAGAGCTCTTTTAAGCATGTACGCCCTATGCAGCATTAAAACAAAATCAGGGGAGAAAACCGCTCCCTGACCGCCCGGATCCTGCCTAGGGTTATCAGCTTTATTAGCCTCACTCAGAGGACCCCCCCCCCCCCCCCCCCCCCCCCCCCCCCCAGATTCAGGGCTCTCCATCGCAACAGAGGCCGCGCCATGTGGGAAATCCAAAATGGCGTCTGCTGCCAGCTCAGAGCGCAAAAGATTGCCGCTTGCCATGCTTGGGCCAGCTCTACCGTCTGTACAGCACAAATTAGAGCCCCGCTGCTGATTTGCGCTTGCCACATTTAAAACAGCGCTTTAGTCTCCGCAGCCATCGCCGAAAACGGCGGTGAAATTCAAAAATGGCGGTTCGTGCCAAAATGTCCCGATTGTGGGCCCACCCCGGAGAAGTCAGAAAACTTACCTCACTAGACTGAGTATCACAGCTCTGGTCCTGCAGAAGAATCTCAAGAAAAAAACCTCTTTTCCAAGATAGCTGCGCTAAAGCATGACTTTTTTTTTTTTTTAACACTGAGGAAAGCAGAGGCAAAAAGAGGTAAATACACTCCGGAGGCTCAGATAAAAGTGGGAAATGCGAACCAATGTGCCTCCACTGAGTGGGAAAGGACAGGGAAAGGGCTGATCTATGTGCCTTCAAAGTGAAGCTACTATAGCCTCTAACACCCTGGCAAGCCAGGAGCCACCCCCCAGGCAGATTTTTGATGGAGCTCGAAGAAGCTGCAGCCACCCTGCTTGGGGAGATAGAGAATACTGAAGAGGCAGTGGAGCTAGCTGGCCATGAGGCACTGTGAAAAGTTGAGTGCTACCTCCCCCTGCTGGTTGATGGACAACCCATACGTAATGGCTTAATCTGCTTGATAAGGAAAAATGAGTTTTAACCTCTGTGGCAAGTATCTATTTTTCATAGCCTTTATTAATGCTTTGCATTTGACTTGCCAGTGCTTTTCTTCATTTGGGTCCTTTCCCCATTCTTTGAAGGATAATCTTGACTAATAGCCTTTTACTTCACTTTTTAACCATGCTGGCTGTCATTTTCTCCTTCCACCTTTGCAAATACATGGAATGCATCTGGAGTGGGTTTCCAAGATGGTATTTTTGAATAACTGCCACACCTATGTTTAAAACCACTACTTTCCTCATTAATTTTAGTCAGCCTTTTGAAAATTAAATGTAGCTACAGTAGGCTCATCCCAGATAGCTCAAACTTGATCATGTTATGATCACTGTTTCCCAGGGGACCCAACATTGTAACCTTGTACTATGCCTCCCCTCATTGGTTCCTGGACCAGTTGCTACAAGAAGCAGTTTATTACATCTAGAAGTTCTCTCCCTGATGTTGTAACATTTACTAGTCAATATTGTGGGTAATTGAAATCACCCATTATAGTGCTGCCTGATTTGACAGCTTTCCCAATTTCTATACATTTCTTCACCTGTTTGTTCTATCTGGACAGTAGTACAGCCCTACAATACTCCTTCCCTTCACACATGGAATTTCTATGATGCCACACTGCTGTTTCATGTGGAATGTTTGACTTTATTCCCTCTAACATAGCATGACCCCCCTCTAATCTGATCCTCTATCATTGTTAACAGGGTACAAATCAGTGTCCCATTGTCCTCTTTCCACCAAGTCTGAATTATATCTACCTCATCATTTAGTGCTATATTCTAACTCTCCCATCTTTTTTAGGCTTCTAGTATTTGTATACAGGCACTTCAAATTGTGTTTCCTCAGATCTACAAGCTACTTAGAATTTGAAGGGGATCATGTGCATCCTTAATCCTGCTCTCTCATTAAGTACCCCTGGCTTACTTTCAACTTTGTTGAAACTTCTGAGATTCCTTGAATATCGTTCAAGTACTCCACACCAAACCATGCACTCCTGGGCAACTGTCAGCTCCCCCCCTCCCCATTTCTAGTTTAGAATCTGCTCTCCTTTTGAGTGCTAGCAGCCTGGTTCCATCGTGGTTAAGGAGTGCATCCTTTTGAAACCATCTTCCCCTTTCCCAGAATGTTGCTCAGTTAAATCCCTTATCCCTGAACCACTGTCAACCACGTTGAGACTTGAGCTCTGCCTGCCTTTTGGGTCTTGAATGTACAACCTGAAGCATTTCTGAAAGTGCTACTCTGGAGGATCTATACTTCAGCTTTCCACTAAAGCCTAAGTTTGGCTTCCAGAACCTCCCTCCCACATTTTGTGTCATTGGTACCCAAATGTACCAAGACAGCTGGCTCCTCCCAAGCACCATTTAAGATCCTGTCTAGGTGACCTGGGGTGTCTGCCACCTTTGCACTATGCAGGCAGGTGACCCTTGTCCACTAGCCACCCAGCTATCTGCATGCTTAATGGATTAAATCAAACTACAACAGCTGTCCTAACTTCCCCACCTAGCAGAAGTTTAGACATATCCTCAATGAGAGAGGATATATCACCTGGTTGGCAGGTCCTGGCTACAGGAGTACTTTCTACTTCAGGGTGAAGCTTTCCTAGGTGACCTACCCCCAAGGGAGCACAGGGGCTGCCAGGCTGGCGATGGGACTTCTCTACAATGTCCCTGTAGGTGCCTCAAGAGAAAAGACCTATTCTCCGAGAACTAGCTTTTTGCAGACACACATGCAACTTCTCACCAACTGGGAGAAAAATATGCTGCTGGACTGCATCTTATTTGAGTTAATACTTTAAAGCTTGGTAAGTATGTCTATTAGTGTTTTCTTCTTTGAATGTAAAAAGTACTAGAGAGTGAGCCTGTGAGGATGGGGCAAACTTTGTCCCCTGTCACTTTGGACTGTTAATGTTTGATGCAGATATTTTTATTTTTTGGAAAAAAAGCAGCAAACACGCTGGCCACAGCTAGCAAAATTTGCACAGGGGATCCTGTACATCCTGCTACCAGCACATCTTCTAACACGACATCTATTGCAGGAGGGATTGTGGAAGACCGAGCTAGACAATCCCAAGATTGTGGATGACATTCATCCACAGATTTAAAAAAAAAAAATCAATAGTGCTTCATAGGGCATACAAAACAGGTTGTATTTTGTACCCTGGGAATATTTAACAGGGTGGATTAGGATTCCTTGGGGTAGTAAGGGTAGAGGTGGTGGTGGGAGAGTTTATAGCTGCTAGTTTTTTTTTTTTTTTTTATTTGTAACTTAGACAAGAGCTGCACATCATACTGTTCCTTTTTATACATTTAATAAAAAGATGAATATAAAAAGCATTTGAGGCTTCTGCAGATGAGAACAGAACCTACAGAGATTGTGTGGGAAATGACGAACTACAGACATGGGGACTGTCACTCAAGCACTCTTCCCTTGTTATCCCAATTAGGACTGACTAGGAATGAAGAATTGTGGGTAGGATTGAAGACTTGGCCCTACTGCGCCTTCTAGAAGCTGTTTGTTGTAGGCTGTGGCAGAACTATTGAGCTAACTAAGTAATCAGATTGCCCTTAACCTTTGCAAATATTCTACTTCAACACCAATTCAGTCAGTAGCTGTGCTACCTCTGCAGCCAAAGAGTGGGAAATACTTAGAACAAAAGTGTTCTTCGGCTATTTCTATGGGAGAAAAAAAAAGGCTTCTCAAGTTGTACACTATGAGGCATATTTTCAAAGCACTTAGCCTCCCAAAGTTCCATAGAAACCTATGGAACTTAGCCTCCCAAAGTGCTTTGAAAATATGCCTCTATGTGAACTTGTTAATTTGTTCCCTCCCAAGACTGAACTAGGCTCTGCAGTGCCTGCTAGAGTATTAATGCTGTACTGCAAATAGACCCTTTCAAGCTGTGATTTGATTGCCCTTAACCTTCAAATCTACTTCAGGTCAGCAGCCCCAAGAACAGAATTAGAACAAATTTAAGCCCTTAGAAAGCCAGTAATCAGGCCTCTATCCACCAAGCTAGATACTGTGCAGGGTCCTTTATGGGAAGGCACTAGCCTTTGTTTCTAGTATTAGCCCCCAATAATTTTTTTGTCTTAGCTTCTTGGGTCTCTGGTCTAGTTCCTATTCCCCTCTACCATATCCAGCTTCACCTTTCATCCACTCAGATACCACTCTACTAGTCATCCACTGTGTCCACATTTTTTCCCTACTGCATGTTTTATTTCATGCCATTGCCACTGGCCTGTTGAGATGCTGCATTTCCTTCAATTTGATAAGTTGAAAGAAAATCATGGCAGGGCTAAGACTCCAAAGAGAAAAAGTTTCATGTTAAGTAAAAAAAATTTTTTTTTTAACTCAGACTTGCATGCAAGATGTAGTTACCTGCAGAAAACGATCAATAATGCCAACAGTCATAAACATGGTCTCCTGTAGTAGTTTGAATTTCATTTGAACTTGTACAAGCCAGTCAATTAGTATAGCTCTCATGTTTCCATTAATTTGTTGACCTTCCAGGTATCTTGGTTTAACAGCTTGTTCCTCCTATATTAAAAAAAAAAAAAAAAAGGAGTAGGAGTGAAGGGGTGAAATGGTAAGAGGTAATTGAATTTTAGCCCCTACAACTGCTTCAGGGAGGTAAAATGATGTATCTGAATTTTCATCGCACCAGATGAATCCGGGAACTGGTGGGTTAAGTCAGTTTACCAGCAGGTGGAGATTACTGAAGGCAGTGATGCCAGATGGCCAGCCCCTCTCTCAGTATGTCATTTGTAAGCAGTAACCAAAGCAAGATAAGAAAACATCCTCACTATTAAAACAGAGAACCAAACACTTGAATCAACTTCCACGTCCCCATATCTGTCTGAACTCTGCAAACAAAAGAACCCAGAAGGAAAACCATCTACTCCCCGTGTAAAACGAAAACAGTCTGAGCTAGGTAGGGATCCTGGATTCATATGCTGCGGTTAAAGGAAAGAAAACCAGGTAAGAAATTTTACTTTGTCACCTGCAGCAGATGAATCCAGGAACTGGTGGGATGTACCAAAGCAATCCCTAAGTAGGATGGGAAGCCAACACTCCTCTTCCCAGACACGTCTAATCTGTAATGCTTTGCAAAAATGACGGGATGCCCCCAAGTAGCCACCCGACAAATCTCTTGCAGAGATAAGGCAGATGCCTCCTATGCTCTAGTAGAATGGGCCTTCAGGGCCACTGGCCGTGTAACACACGCCGCCCCAATGGCCTCCTTAATCCATCAAGCAATGGAAGCCTTAGAAACCGCCTCCTCTCCTCGAGCCAGCCAAGAGCACAGATGATCCAAGCGATGAAATTAAGTTAGAAACCTGCAGGTAGCTAAACAAGGCTCTTGCACGTCCCAAGAAACGAAGTTACAACTCTTCCGGATAATCCTCTCTTCAAAAAAGATAAATAGCCTGACATGAAAAGCCGAAACCACGGCACTGTCCGAATTGACACTCCTGCTGCAGAAAACTGGGGAGGAAAAAACCCTCTGCAAGAGCTTGAATCTTTGAAAGCCTTCAAGCTGAAGTTATGGCCACCACCAAAAACACCATCTTAAGTGTAAGATCTTTCTCAGCGGCCTTGCTCAAAGGGTGGGGCCTGCAGGGCTTGCAGCACTAATTTCAAAAGCCACAATGGGCATGGCTGTTGTACAGGTCTGACAGCCCCATGTAGGAAAAGAACCACATCTGTGTCAGCTGCCAACAAGGAACTGTCCAGTTTCCCTCAAAAACAGGCTAGTGTAGCCACCTGAACTCAAAGGGAATTGTATGCCAATCCCTTTTGAAGGCTGTCCTGAAGGAACACCAAAATAACCGGAATGGATGCCTGGAAAGGTGACTTGGCATGCAGACCACACCATGCTGAGAAAGCTTTTTGCTTTCCACACCCATGTGTATGCTGTCAAAGTGGATTGCTTCCATGCCCCTAAAAGAGTGGCAATGACTGGTCCTGAAAATCCCTTCTTCCTCAGTTGCTGCCTCAATAGCCAGGGCATAAGACCAAAGCGGGAGGGATTTTCCATCTGGGCTGGTCTTTGATGCAGAAGATCCAGAGTCACCGGCAGTCGCAACAGTGGCTCTGAGAGCACCCGAATGAGGTCTGCATATTTATAAATGACCTGGAGATGGGAATAACTGAATAACTATCAGCAAATTACCAAAGTCAAGTCAAGTCTCGGGAGGATTGTAAAAAAAATTACAAGCGGACCTTACGAGACTGGGCGTCTAATGGCAGATGTTTAATGTGAACAAGTGCAAAGTGATGCATGTGGGAAAGAGGAACCCAAATTATACTTATGTCATGCAAGGTTCCACGTTAGGAGTCATGGCCAAAGAAAATTTCTCCAAAAGAAATATTAAAATATATGAAGGACATACTTTCAATTCCTTTGCTACAGTATATTACCTACCAGTAAAGGTAGGAGAAGCACATGAGTTTTCAGACTGCCCCTTGGATGTGTCAGCACTATTAGAGTGACTCAGAAAAAGTTATTCCTTCAACACTGATAGCTACTGTAGTTCTAGCACCTGACAAGGTGTGGATGATGAAACTTCAAAAACAGAAATAAGACTTTTGGATTAAAAATAAGGATATTCCACGATGTGTCGAGACCCAAAAAAGAATTTCTACATAGACCTGGAGTCCAACAGTTGGGAGCTTCCTTCTTTCTGTACTATCCATGCAAATGTATAGTTAGATATCAAGCAATTAAATATGTTTTCTTTGAACCAACACATCTCACTGAGTTCCTAGCTACCAGGAGAATTGGACAAAAGAGTCCTAATATGAAGAAAATTCTAGTAGCTATGCAGGTTTCTTTTTGCTTAATGTAATTTCCTAGTTTACTCCAAAAGTAAATCTTGAATCATATACTGTGGACTTGTGCAGTGGAATATATAAATAATGAAGCTTAATTAGTATTCATTATTTTTTCCTTCTATTTTCTTTTTTGTAAAATGAATATTTTATTTCAACTGCTTTTCCAAAGCGTTTTTGCTTGAATTGTAAGTTTGAAATTATAAATAAAATGGGTGCAGAGAAGGGCAACAAAAATGATAAAGGGGATGGGAAGACTTCCCTATGAGGAAAGGTTAGGGCGGCTAGGGCTCTTCAGCTTGGAGAAAAGGCGGCTGAGGGGAGATACGATAGAGGTCTATAAAATAATGAGTGGAGTTGAACAGGTAGATGTGAAGCGTCTGTTCATGCCTTCCAAAAATACTAGGACTAGGGGCATGCGATGAAGCTACAATGTAGTAAATTTAAAACGAATCCGAGAAAATCTCACTCAACGTGTAATTAAACTCTGGAATTTGTTGCCAAGAGAGTGGTAAAGGCAGTTAGCTTAGCAGAGTTTAAAAAAGGTGGACGGCTTCCTAAAGGAAAAGTCCATAGACAGTTAAATGGACTTGGGGAAAATCCACTATTTCTGGGATAATCAGTATAAAATGTTTTGCACATTTTTGGGATCTTGCCAGGTATCTGACTTGGATTGGCCACTGTTGGAAACAGGATGCTGGGCTTGATGGACCTTTGGTCTTTCCCAGTATGGCAATACTTATGTACTTATGGACACTGGGGCCAATCTGGGCCAACCCACTCACATCAAGAGTCACTCGCTAGATGCTCTTAAATTCTCCACTGACCATAGCTTCATTATATCCAATATTAATTGGTCTCACCATTACAAAGCTTTCCTAACCTTACAATGGCGTAAAAAGGGTCAGTCCAAATCACATGACCCTATAACGATCTTCACCAGAGGAAGAATTGATGATTAGACATATCTATGCCAATAACCGTCAACAACTTAACTCAGATCTCTTCCTTACTATATGGGATAATAGATGCAAAATGATTTGACAAAATTGCACCACTACACTCCAAAGACTTATGTAAACGCAACCCCTCACCATGACAACAATTTACTGAAAAACCCGAAGTCAACCAGAAAACTTGAAAAAGCATGGAGCAAATCAAAAGGATAGCCTTAACTTTATAATGCATGGAAACAATCACAAAAGGAACTACAAATATGCCAAAGAGATCCATTATACACAAAAAAAAAAAAAAAAAAAAAAAAAAACTCCTAACAGATCCAGTAACAACTTCACCTTCAAACTGTCCTTCAGCTGACCAATTACTACTACTATTTAACATTTCTAGAGCTCTACCAGGATTATGCAGTGCTGTACAAAAAACAAAGGACAGTTCCTGCTCAAAGGAGCTTACAATCTAATTAGCTAAATACTTCAAAGACAAAATCACCAATCGATTCTCAAGACAAATTCTACTGCAGACACCTTTCTTGATGAACTGGACCCTGGATTTGATAAAGTACCGGCAGACCAATATTGAACCAATTTTACCCTCCTTACCACTAGGTCACTAAAACCATCTCTAAACTCTCCAGGTCTTATTGCCAACTTGACCCTTGTCCCAACTATCTTTTGGGAGGTGCTCCAACATGTTATTTCAGATCTCACCACCCACTTAAACTTCCTACTTCAGTGAGGCTCCTTCACCAGAGATGGCAATATATTACTAACACCTATACCAAAAAACCTGCAAATGATATTGCCAACTACTGTCCAATTGCCTCCATCCCTCTAATCACAAAACTGATGGAAACAGTGATCTTGCAACTCCCGAATATATTCAGAAATTCTCCATCCTGCACGTCACAAGTCGGGTTTTCGTTCCCATAGCACTGAAACTGTTACCTTTATATCCAAATTCAAATAGCAACTGGAAACCATAGCCTTCTCCAGCGCTTTGACATGGTTGATCATACTATCCTAACTTCTGGACAAACTTGGTATCGGTGGCAATATCAACTGGATAAAAAGCTTTACCACCACAAAATCTTACCAAGTCAAAGGAACTACAAACATATCTTCCCCATGGTCATCTGAATGCGGGGTACTGCAGGATCTCTGCTTTCCCCAATATCATGACTCTTCAACCTTATGATTCCCCTAGCCAAACATACTACTTTCTAAAGCGCTACTAGGGTTACGCAGCGCTGTACAATTTAACATAGGACAGTCCCTGCTCAAAGAGCTTACAAATGTATAGTCAGTCAAAATTTCCTGAAAGGTATAAAGGTTAGGTGCCGAAAGCAACATTGAAGAGGTGGGCTTTGAGCAAGGATCTGAAGATGGTTAGGGAGGGGGCTTGGCATAGGGGCTCAGGAAGTGTATTCCAAGCATAGGGTGAGGTGAGGCAGAATCTGGAGTTGGCGGTTGTGGAGAAGGGTACTGAGAGGAGGGATTTGTCCTGTGAGCGGAGGTTTCGGGCGGGAACGTAAGGGGAGATAGGTAATGAGGGGCTGCAGATAGAGTGCATTGGTTCAGGCGGAATATAAGACGTGCAGCAGAATTCTGAACGGATTGAAAGGGGGATAGATGGTTAAGTGGGAGGCCAGTGAGGAGTAAGTTGCAGTAGTCAAGGCAAGAGGTAATAAAAGCGTGGATGAGAGTTCAGGTGGTGTGTTCAGAGAGGAAAGGGCGAATTTTGCTGATGTTAAGAGGAAGAAGCGACAGGCCTTGGCTGTCTGCTGGATATGTGCAGAGGAGAGGGAGGAGTCAAAGATGACTCCAAGGTTGTGGGTGTTAGAGAGTGGAGGAATAAGTGGGTTTTGGTGGAAAGACGATAAGCTCGGTCTTGGCCATGTTCAGTTTCAGGTGGCGGTTTGGACATCCATGCAGCAATGTCGGATAAGCAGGCTGATACCTTGGCCTATGTCTCCACGGTGATGTCTGGTGTGGAGAGATACAGCTGGGTGTCATCAGCATAAAGATGATACTGGAAACCATGAGATGAGATCAGTGAGCTCAGGGTAGAGGTGTAGATTGAAAAAAGGGGTCCAAGGATAGATCCCTGGGGAACTCCAACAGAGAGCGGGATGGGGTGGAGGATGATCCATGAGTGTACTCTGAAGGTGCGGTGGGAGAGATAGAACCAGGAAAGGACAGAGCCCTGGAACCCAAATGAGGACAGTGTGGCAAGAAGTAAATCATGATTGACTGTCGGATAGATTGAGGATGTAGTGGCGGCCTCTGGATTTGGCAAGGAACAGGTCATTACAGACTTGAGTGCTGATGGGATCAGAGGAACAAGTTGTGCATTTCGAGGAGTAAAGAAGGCAGGCGGTTTCCTCCTCGGTGATATCAGGAAAAAAGGAGAAAGTTGGTTGGTTGAGGGAGAGGGTTGAAGGGTGAAGAGGAGGAGGTGGCTTGGTAGTGAATTCAAGGTTGATTTTTGCACCTTGGCCTTAATCCCCTTATCTATGCTGACGATGTCACTATATTTATCCCCTTTAAATCCAATCTGAAATCTCCGATAAAATAAATATAGGCATGACCACCCTAACCTCTTAGGCTAATGCTTTCAAGATGAAATTAAACAGTCTAGTCCTTCCATCTCAATACTCTCCACTTCTCCCGACTACTTAGAGAACCACAGACACTAAACTCTCCATATGACAACCTAAAAATACTTGGGAGTAACGATTGATAATCATTTGAAAACCATGCTACATTCCATCACAAAAAAAAAGTTAATACAATGTGGATTTTTAAACGAGTGAAATCATACCTTCCCCTGGACTCCTTTTGGAACCCAGTACAATCCATAGTACTCATGCACGCAGATTACTGCAACAGTGTTTTCTTAGGATGCAAGACCCTAATCCTGAAGAAACTTCAGACTACCCCAAACACGGCAGCCAGACTTATCTATGGCAAGTCTAGATTTGGCAGCACAACACCTCTGAGAGAAGCTTCATTGGCGCCCCATCAGAGAAAGAATTTTAAAAGTCCACACTCTTGATTCATAAGATCATATATGGAGAATCCCTTAACTTGACCTCCCAACCAGAAAGATTTATACTTGCCTCAATTTACACTTTCAATTGCAAAAGGTATTAAATACAAGACCTCCTATGCATCCAGTTTCTCCTTTTTGGGCAGCCAGCTTTGGAAAGCTCTGCCAAGATCCAGCTGAACAATCAACGACCATCTACCATTCAAAAAAATGTTGAAGACCTGTCTCTAAGAAAGCTTACCCTAATGACCCAACTTAACTTTAAGCCCACCCACATGATTCCTGCCCCAACGATTAAAGCTTTGACCATGTCAAGCTCGTTATGCTCATTCCTCAATCTCTTCCTCTCCATCCTTACCCCTCCCAATCTCTTCTCCTTTTGCTCATCCTATCTTTGTTTACCTCTCCATGCTCAATTTACATATCCCCAAAACCCTACTACAACTTGTAACATTCTCCTTCAAGACTTTGTAATTTTATTTACTATGTAAGCTGGATTGAACCTGCTATGTGTGGGAAAGCGCGGGGTACAAATGTAATAAAATAAATCTAGAGCTACTAGAATGACCGGCCCCCCCCGATACCACCCTACACGGAATAGAATCCTCCCTATCACAGGCCACGGAGGAAAAACACAGCGGTTTGTTCTGGCCAGGGCTGAAAAGCGTCTAATCCTGCGGTTCCGGGCTGTCTTTTGTGACTGAATAACTGGGAAACTTGGCATGGCAAGCTGTGGCCATGAGATCCATCACTGGCATTCCCCAATGCTGACAGATCAGATGAAAATGCCCAAATCCAACAGCATCCACTCTGCTGCGTCCAAAAGATTCCAGCTGAGAAAATCCGCTTGAACATTGTCCTGACCCACAATGTGTGCTGCTGACAAAGAGCATGTGCTTCTGCCCACACCAGACAAGATGCTTCCTCTGCCAGGGGAAGACTGCGAGTTCCTCCCTGCCGATTGATGTAGGCCACCGTCATGGTCTGAACATGAACTGCCTGACCTTGCAGAAGGTCTTGAAAACTCAGCACATTCACAACTGCTCACAACTCCAGGCAATTTATCGGCCAAGTTGCTTCGAGTGGTGTCCCAAGATCCCTGGGCTACCTGATGTAGACAATGGGCCCCCCACCCTGCAAGACTGGCATCTGTCACGACCACCACCCAATTGGGAGAAGCCAGAGGAATGCCCTTCTGTAAATTAGCTGGCCAGAGCCACCACACAAGACTGTCCCTGGCTCGACCAAGGAAGGCGCCACTGATAATCTATTGACGTTGGTGACCATTTGCTCAAAAGGAAGATCTGAAGAGGCTGAATGCGAGCCCTCGCCCACGGAATGACCTCTTAAGGTTGCTGTCATGGAACTGAGGACCTGAACAGTCCCACAGGTTTGAGCGCGATGACTCAAGGCCCGGACTTGGGAAAGTAACTTGGTCCTCCGACCCCCGGGGAGAAACACCTTCCCCTGCTTCATATCAAATTGCACTCTGAGGTACTCCAGGCTTTAAGAGCCAGATGACGTCCATATTGACCACCCAACCTAAGGATTATAGGACTGCAATCATGCAGTGTGACCACTCGACTCGTCCGCTGTCGTTGCCTGAATTAGCGAGATGGGGACCCAAATCCCCTCCTTCCACAAAAATACTGCCACCACCACAACCTTTGAGAAGGTGTGTGGGGCAGTGGCCATTCTGAAAGGGCCCGAAGTGCTGCTGACCCAGCACCGCAAATCTGAGAAAAATCACTGATGAGGCTGCCAAATGGGAATGTGCAGGTAACCTTGTAGCAAATCTAGAGCTGTCAAAAACTCGCCTGGTTGAACAGCAGCAAACACTGTTCTCCATGCGGAAGTGTCCAACTTGTAATAACTGGTTTACATGCCTGAACTCAATAGGTCGAAGCGCCCCTCCTTTCTTTGTAACCATAAAGATGGAGTACTGGCCTGTGCGCCGCTCGAGGGGGACAGGCACAATAGTGTCTATCCGCAGAAGGTCTCAAACATTGCAGAACAGCTGTCCTCTTGGCCTGCAATATACAGCGTCAAAAAAAAAAAAATCTGATGGGAGAGAAGAATTCTAGCTTGTAGCCTTCCTGCACCAGAGGACCCACTGGCCCAAAGTAATTCTGGCCCACTCTGGAAGAAAGACAGCTGACCACCGATCTGCTCTCCTCCTGAGTGGACCTGTGCCCCATCATTGGGTGGCTCGAGGAGCCCCGTGTGTGTTGGAGGGGGGGGTCCGGCTGGATGTTTCTCGTTGCAAAAGGAATAACACTGATCAAAACGAGGACGCTGAAAGGCAGAGTTAGACCGTCCTGGCCAATACGGTTGAGTCTCTCTGAAATGAGACCTCGAAGTTCCCTGCCTGGAACCAGACCTGGGCCTATCCTCCAGGAGATGCTGAGATTTGGAATCTCCAAATCTTTAGCAATATTTTCTAGGTCCTCCCCAAAAAGCAATTCCCCCGGTAAGGCAATTTAATAAGCTGCTGCTTAGAGGCCATATCTGCGGCCCAATGACGGAGCCGCCAAGGAGACAGCCAAAGCCATGAGCTTGGCCAAAGCATGGACCAAGTCATACAAGGCATATGCCAAGTACACCGGGCCTATCAGACTCTGAGACCAAATCCATGACAGAGTAGTCTTTAGTGACCGCCATCACTAGGGCATCTACCTTAGGCAGAAGTACACCAAACTACTGAAACCAGATACAACCGGACATAGTCCTGGTCACTTTCAGCCAGCCGGGTCTGCCCACTGGGCTGAAATCAACTTCTATAGCTTCATGCACCAGAAAGGCCTAAGAAGGCTGCCTGGTACTGGTCATCTTGGGGTTGACCGCCTGAGAAGCAGGGACCTCCCAGGTCCTCTATTTAAGGCTTCCAGCACCCGAGAGAGTACTCCTCCTTATGAAAAATCCTCACAGCCGAAGAGTCCTCTGCCTGGTCAGTAAGGACAGTCCTCCACCTCATCTAGCCTGGTCTGCTCAGATAGAGCCACCACAGGAGGCTGCAGGCAATTGTACTATGGACCCCTACTCAGAACCCAAAAACTACGCTTTTTAAAGGGATAAATCCTCTGGGGAAAAGCCCAATATCCCCTGGCTACCACCAGACCCCCCCCCCCCAAGAGGTTCAATGCCAGAAGCTGCGGGGGGCTCCCTCAAGTCCTGCCAAGTCAGCATATCGGAACACCTCTTAAGACCACTACCATCTGTCCCCGTACACAACCCTGCAGCACTTACCCACAGCCAGGAAAAGCACAGGACCTGCAACACAAGCGAGGAGAAATGCTCTGACTCCAACCCCAGGAAGGGCTCAGCCAGCCAGGAAAGACAGCTCCCCCCCCCCCCCCCCCCCCCCCCCCGTTTTGGCTTTTTTTTGTTTTTTTTTTTTAATTTATAGTAAGGAAAACAGCAAAAGCCTGTTCAGAGGGAATTTGAGGTGAAGCAGGGATCCAGAATCTGGGTATGCTCCCAAAAGGGGACACCTTCAGTCCACCATCCCCAGCTGCACCCTCAGAAGCCTTGGATCCAGGAGCTGGAGAAAAGCTGTCCACCACCTGCTGTAGAAAGAGAAACTGAAGGCAGTGATCAGCCCCTAACTTATCTCCACCTGCTTGTAGACAAGACTAACTCACCAGTTCCTGGATTAGTCTGCTGCAGGTGACAAGGAATGTGGCATTAGGTTTTTTTTTTGCCATGTGTCAAATGGCTTGAAGAAATAGTACCTGAGAAAGCAATACCAACCTCAAGGGTTCTCATGTATTTGTAGATGTCCTTCACATACTCGCTGCAAAACATTGGGTTGTCATCCTCTGCATCTACATCTTTAACTTGTAGTAAGACATCAGAAAAAGCCTGGCACAGTTCTTCCTCTTGAAGACATCCAGATGTTTCCATTGGAGTTGGGGACTGAGGTTCAATCTACAAGGAAAATTTCAGAACTTGACAATACAATTTGTACTAGTAAGCATGCAAGAGTGCACACTTCTTACTTTCACCTGATCTTGTGTACCTCAAGTTTACAACATTGCAGCATCTGTGGCTAACCTGGTAAGATGGAATATGAATGGTTATTTGGATTTTGCTCACATCTTTTCAGTGGTAGCTCAAGATGAATTACATTCAAGTACACTGGGTATTTTTTTTTTGTTACATTTGTACCCCACGCTTTCCCACTCATGGCAGGCTCAATACGGCAATGGAGGGTTAAGTGACTTGCCCAGAGTCACAAGGAGCTGCCTGTGCCGGGAATCGAACTAAGTTCCCCAGGACCAAAGTCCACCACCCTAACCACTAGGCCACTCCTCCACTCGTGAGGCTCAATTTAAGTTTGTACCTTAAGCAACTGAGGGTTAAATGACTCACTTAAGACAAGGAGCAGTAGTGGGAATTGAACCAGGTACTTCTGAATGTCAAGACCAACATCACAAGAATGCTACCTGGTGGCCAGATTGCAGTCTTGATAGACAGACTTCCCAGGTGCCATGAACACTAGCCAGCCTAAAACTGAAGATCTGAACAGGAAAGATGAGTAGATGTGAATTCAGGCTCAAGGCAGAAGATCTTAGCCCAATTATGATCTGCTCCTAGGTTTGAGTAGCCAGGCAGCAAAGACCTACCTGGATGTTACACTATATAATCATACTCTGCTCATTCAAGAGAAACCGAGAATCAAGTATTGCTGTCAGTGTTTAAGCATCACAAAGTGAATTCAAAATCAATACAAGAAAAGGTGTGTACAGACCTCAAGTGTATATATGCTATGGCATTTTGAATATGTGATTAGTACCTTTCAAGTGACACTGTAAATTAGTGGAATTATGGCATTCTAATTCGCACAATTAGTAGTTCAGTGTCTGAAGCACTTGAACACATTATAGACAAACATGAGTATGACTTTTGGGGAGGTTTTTCAGACCAGTGATTACTTTCTCAACTGAGGGCTGCAAGAAAAAGTTGCAGATACACCATCTTTTTAAAAAGTTTTAATGAAAAATAACCTTAATTCAAGTCAGAGCTGGTATAGCATGACATCCAAAGTAGTACCTTGAACATGTTTAGTGACAACCCTTGATAATTTTTTCCCCACATTAGTTCTTTTAAAACCCTACCTTTACTTCCTCTTGGACTGGTTTCACTTCTTTCACAGGTTCAGCCACCTTATCTGTTTTTGTTGATTTTTTAATAGGCACCTTTTCTGGTATTTTTTCCTATAAGTAAAAATAGAAAAAAAAAAGTTAATGGTGCTGCCTAAATTATATCAGATTAAGACCAAGCCTAAATTATATCAGATTAAGACCAACTGCTTTCTTACCTTTTTTGAAGGCACTTTAGCTACACAGGCTTTGTTCCCAATGTCTCCCAATGCAGTCCTGGATCTTAAAGCTGGTTTTGAAACAGCTCGCTTGCCTGCCATAGCCATATTGTTCTCAGCATTCGCCTGCATATTCTAACAAAAGATAAATATATTGCTAATCAGATTAGAAGTCAACACCTAGCCACCCAGCTGGTGTTACCCCACAGTCAGTCACTTAGAGGGCCTATCCCCAGCTCAGGTCAGCCTGCACCTACCTGCTGCTTGTGCTCTACCTAGCACTCTTCTCCCACTGACTGGATCACAACCACCTCTGGGTAGTCTCCCGCTCAAAATTCTCTCCCGTGATTGCTAGATTACTGGGGCAACACTCCCAGAGGCCCCAGTTCCCAGAAAGCACTCACAGACCCAACACAAACAACCATGATTCTATCAGTAGAGACAGAGGCAATAAACTAAATATTGTTTTATTGTCTAAGATTTAATGGTATTTATTCAGGATCAAGGAAAACCCAACAGCACACAACAAAATCAAGAAGTTACATAACAAAAAACCATGATCCTTTTTGTATTGTTTATGATACCCCTCCCACCTATCAACCCCATTTTCTGTTCAATTTTGTTGAATATTCAAAATCCCCCCCCCCCTTACCTGAACCTTGTCAGACTACTAAAATGGCTGGTGTCTGGACATCACTCCAGGCCATCTTGGGAAGGATAACATCCAATACTATTATTCCCTCCCTACCCCAGCTATTAACTCTGGAAATAGTTGGGGTCCCAGAAAACAAGGCAAGCGATCTGCAAAATCCAATGTGGAAAACAAACTGGCAGATCAATATAATATCCAAACCACTTTATTGAAGATACCATATGCAAGACAAATGCCCGACACAGGCCGTGTTTCGCCCAACAATAGGGCTGCGTCAGGGGCTAATCTTCATTAAATGACAGCGGTAGTAAATCATATATCAAGGCAAGGATAAAAGGAATTTCCTTTATAAAAAAAAAAAAAACAGCAAAAGCAGCATAAACCAGCGTGTTCTCTGACGCCAAATGCTCGATGAGCAGTCTTATCAAAAGGTGGAAAAAAAACACGCTGGTTTATGCTGCTTTTTTTTTTTTTTATAAAGGAAATTCCTTTTATCCTTGCCTTGATATATGATTTACTACCGCTCTCATTTAATGAAGATACAGATTAGCCCCTGACGCAGCCCTATTGTTGGGCGAAACACGGCCCGTGTCAGGCATTTGTCTTGCATACGGTATCTTCAATAAAGTGGTTTGGATATTATATTGATCTGCCAGTTTTCCACTCTGAAAATAGTTTACATAACCGTACTTACTAAGGTAACTGAAACCTATTCGGTACAGCACTTCTAAGCTTTATGGGAGATACTATGCAAAGGGAGTCTCTGCTTGTATCCAAGGCTTTAAGTATGCACTTAATGCATAAGCTTTTCTAAGAAGTAAATGGGAATTTTATCTGAAATCCCATATGCCTCCCATTTATTCAGCAAAACTCCCACACAAGAATATACTACATGCCGACCAAAAGGAATCCCTAAATCTGATGGAAGTGGCAACACTTGGATGCCACTACATTGCCAAAAAAAATGAAAGGTACTGTCCCCCTGCTGACTACTTTGTGTGCCAGGCTGCCTTTCAGTGCTAGCACTGAAGGCAGAAAAGAAACAGGGTACTGAAAGCAGCCCTTGCCCTAGGGTGCCATTTTATTAGCAATACCCATGTTAAATATGCAGGTTAGCATCAAAGCCTAGTGGCCCATAGAGTTTACACTTGTAAACTACAAGCCACCAGGTTTTTTTTTCCTAGCTCATTTGCACAGGAACTTTACACACCTCTGGTACACTACTTCCCAGTGGTGCGGCTACAGGTGGGGACCCAGGGCAGAGGCCCACCCTGTCTGGCCTCCAAACCAATTCAGTAGCTGCCTCACTCCTCTCCTCCACCCTTGGACTTTGCATCCCCCCCCCCCCCAGCGCAGCAATTTTCACAGCAGCGATGCAATCTGCTGCATGTGCGAAACTTGCAGTATTCCCTTTGTCATATCCCACCCTCGATGTCGCTTCTTGTTTCCTCTCTGGCATAATGTGGCAGAGGGAAGCCTGCAGGGCTGGTGCAGGAAGCAGACATACATCACTGCCATTGCTGCTGTTGAAAGTATTAAGGTATGTGTGTTTCAGAGAAGTATTAGGCTGTGCGGGGGGGGGGGGGGGGGGATTTTAGAAGGCCCACCCCTCTAAACTAAAACAGGTCTGGCTACTCTACAACATGGAAAGCTCCATTGTGTCCACCTTTGTCACCAGGCAAGCTTAGCGGACATTTTCAATTAGGATCCCAGCCATCTTGATGTGGAGGCTTCCACATCCATGGTAGACGTATACCAGCAGAAGATCTGAAGGGCCCGAGGACTATCAACTGCAGCAGTGGTATGGACAGGAACAAACAAGGCCACAATCAATAGCCTTTTCAACCAGCAGTTTTTGGGTCAGAAAAGGAATGGAAGGACACATCTAGATATTTATCCCCCCCCCCCCCCCCCCCCCCAAAAATTCATTTTGCACACCAACCATACTTAAAGGTTGTATGCTGCTTACACCATACATTTTTCAACTGGAAACAATAGCTTGTTAACAATGTGAAAGTCTAGACTAAGAAATAGCCACATGCTCTTTCACTCATTTGGGACATGCTCTTTCACTCATTTGGAGTACCAAGTACTAGTTCTCTCTATGCCTACTCCCTGTCCCTTTCAGCTGAAGTACCAGCACAGCAGCTTTCTGTTATCTTCCACTAGTATGCACCATCCTTATACTACATTAGTACAAGTTACACATCAGAAGCAGCTCAATGTTAAGCATTTTAACAGCATAAGCACGGGCAACCAGCACATCTCACACTGCCCTAAGGCAGATCTACATGTTGGGAGGAGGGGAGTAGAGAGAGAAAGAGGATTATAATATAGCTAGCTTAAGATCATTAAGCTGACTATTTTTGTTGACCTCTATTATGGTACTCATGCTCATTAACTGCCACTATAACTTGGAGAACAAGCTTTTAAAAAAAGTTCTCATTGGAGAGCTTCTCTAAGTCACTTAACCACAGCCTAGTTTTATAGGGCATTTGGTGCCAGATATTACTGGTTTATGACACCAGAACTAGGGCTTAATATCTGGGGAAATGGCCTGAAACAGTTCCACCGCTTTTCAGAATCCAGAACAGTTGGGCTGTTGCTTAAACCTGGAACAGAGCTGAGAACAGTTATTCTACTCCCTAATTCAGCTCATCTTCTCGTGCGCCGACAGCCATTCCCTACCCCAGCTCCATTGCCTTTTTGTGTACAAATTAAGCCTCGACCAAAACCAGTCGTACAATTTTGTGCCTTAAAATAATTAGGACGTCTCAACACTTCGGACATTAAGTGCTATATTTCAGCTGCACAGACAATAAATCGAATCTCTTGGAAACATAGGACACCATCTCCCAAGCAACCAGTAGCATGTGAATCGGGAGGCCAATACAGCAGAGCCCAAATCAGTCTGGGGAGGGTTCTACAAAGCATGCAAGAACTGATGCTTCAGGCGTAGAATCCAAGCATTCATTACATACAGACCCCAAGAACTAGGGAGCACAAATATCAGCCACATCTTCGAAGAACCCACTCCCATAACAGGCAGATTCAAAAGAGAAATTGTAAATACAAAGCAAGACGTTAGCCTCACCCGGGTAACACGGAGCGACATGATGATGTACACGCACAGCAGCCGCACCGCTAGAACAAGACAAGAATAGCAGTACACTGACTGTCTGTCTCTACAGCCTAGTATATCCACTGCAGCCACGCCTCGAGTTTAAATCTCGCACGCCTTCCTTCCTATTCGCTCCTTCATGCTGCTCTGTATCTTCCTATTGGTTGTCGGGTATTCCACATTGAATGCGTTCCCAAGGTGACGAAGCCCTTTACTTCCGTTGCTTTTTTTTTCTTTAACAAAGCTTTATTAAGAGGTGCAAACTGCAAACAGATGACAGTTTTCACAAAAAAAGCAATTATGACACTTATGCCAATATCATAGCTGCCAAGGGGGCCCAGTTTTTGAGGGAGATTTTAATACATAGTAACATAGTAGATGACGGCAGAGAAGGACCTGCACGCTCCATCTAGTCTGCCCAATAAGATAAATTCATATGTGCTACTCTATGTGTATATTATTATTATTATTATTATTTGTAGCATTTGTATCCCATATTTTCCCACCTATTTGCAGGCTCAATGTGGCTTACATTTGCCGTAGTGGCGATTGCCATTTCCGGACTACAGAGTTGGACATGGTTTTACATTCAAGTGCGAACATACATATTAGAAGAATACATTGTAATCTTGCGTAGGTGTCAGCATTATGTTGTTGCTCAGGTATCGACATTAGGATGAGAGTGATAGTGTTTGGCAGTGAGGTTAGTCAGCATTATGTGGTTATATAGTAATCGATTTTAGATTAGAAGTGGTATTGTTTGTTCATTAAGAGCATTGAGGTTACTCGGTCGTGTGGTTAAGGTCGATCCAGTCTTATTCTTCATTCTTATTGTTTAGTAATTAGGAAGGTTGTTTATTGTATGCCTTCTTGAATAAGTCAGTTTTCAATAGTCTTCGGAAGATAGTTAGGTCTTGCGTTGTTTTTCTGTTCTTCGGAAGTGCATTCCATAGTTGCGTGCAAATGTAGGAAAAACTGGTTGCGTATATGGACTTGTATTTTAATCCTTTGCAATTGGGGTAGTGGAGGTTGAGGAATGTGCATGCTGATCTTTTTGTGTTCCTAGCAGGTAAGTCTATAAGGTCTGTCATATAGGCCGGAGCTTCCCCTTGTATCATTTTGTGGACCATGCTGCAGACTTTGAATGCAATGCGTTCTTTTAATGGGAGCCAGTGTAGTTTTTCTCTTAAGGGTTTGGCGCTTTCGTATTTTGCTTTCCCGAATATGAGTCTGGCTGCTGTATACCTGACCTTGATTTGTATCTGTCATTTTCAGGGCACAGACCGTAGAAGTCTGCTCAGCACTAGCCCCGCCTCCCCCCACCAGCTCTGCCACCTAATCTCCACTAAGCTTCTACTACGACTACTACTATTTAACATTTCTATAGCGCTACAAGGCATACGCAGCGCTGTACACCATACACAAAAAAGACAGTCCCTGCTCAAAGAGCTTACAATCTAGATAAGACAAGTAAACAGAACAATTAAGGGGAAGGGAATAAATAGGTGAGGTTAAAGGACAGGGCAAGTGAGTAGTGGTTAGGAGTCAAAAGCAGTGGTAAAGAGGTGGGTTTTAAGTTTGGACTTGAAAACGGCCAGACACACAGGCTCAGGAAGTCTATTCCAGGCGTGGGGTGCAGCAAGACAAAAGGAACGGAGTCTAGAATTAGCAGTAGAGGAGAAGGGGACGGATAAGAGAGATTTATCTACAGAACGGAGTACTCGAGGGGGGCGTAGGGAGAGACAAGAGTGGAGAGGTACTGGGGAGCAGCAGAGTGAATACACTTATAGGTCAATAAGAGAAGCTTGAACTGAATACGGAAGCAGATAGGGAGCCAGTGAGGGGGCAAATGTGAGCGTAGCGACTTTGGCGGAAAATGAGTTGCGCAGCAGAGTTTTGGAATGATTGAAGAGGAGAGAGATGGCTAAGAGGGAGGCCGGTGAGAAGCAGGTTACAATAATCAAGACGAGAGGTGATAAGAGTGTGGATAAGGGTTCTGGTAGAGTGCTCAGAGATGAAGGGACAGATTTTGCTAATGTTATAGAGAAAGAAACGACAGGTTTTGGCAATCTGTTGAATATGAGCAGAGAAGGAGAGAGAGGAGTCAAAGATGACCCGAAGGTTATGAGCTGATGAGACAGGGAGAATGAGAGTGCCAGCCACAGAAATAGAGAAAGGTGGGAGAGGAGAGGTAGGCTTAGGGGGAAAAATGAGAAGCTCAGTTTTGGCCATGTTAAGTTTTAGATGATGTTGGGACATCCAGGCAGCTATGTCAGATAGGCAGGCTGAAACCTTGGACTGGATGTTAGTTGAGATTTCAGGGGTAGAGAGGTAAATTTGGGAGTCATCAGCATAGAGATGGTATTGAAAGCCATGAGATGATATCAGCGAGCCAAGGGAAGAAGTGTAGATGGAGAACAGGAAAGGACCAAGAACAGAACCCTGAAGTACACCGATTGGTAGAGGGATAGAAGTAGAAGAGGATCCACCAGTTTGTACACTAAAGGTGTGAAGCAAGAGGTAGGAGGAGAACCAGGAAAGAACAGAGCCCTGGAATCCAAATGAAGACAGCGTATCAAGAAGTAGGCTGTGATCGACAGTGTCAAAAGCGGCGGATAGATCGAGAAGGATGAGGATAGAATAGAGAACTTTGGATTTGGCCAGGAACAGGTTGTTGGAAACTTTTGCAAGTGCAATTTCAGTTGAATGAAGAGGGCGGAAGCCAGATTGGAGTGGGTCAAGAACAGCATGAGATGAGAGAAAGTCAAGACAGCGGCGGTGAACGGCGCATTCAAGTAACTTGGAAAGGAAGGGGAGGAGGGAGATGGGTCAATAGTTGGAAGGACAGGTAGGGTCAAGCGAAGGCTTCTTCAGGAGCGGTGTGACCACAGCATTTTTGAAGGCATTAGGAAAGGTCGCAGTGGAAAGAGAGAGATTGAGGATATGACAGATAAAAGGGGTGAGAGTAGGAGAGATAGTGTTAAGAAGGTGTGTAGGAATGAGATCAGAGAAGCAGGTAGTTCGTTTTGAGGAGGAGAGAAGATGAGATGTTTCTTCATCAGTGACCTCAGGAAAGGAGGAAAAGGATGGAGGGGTTGAGGAAATAGGGGAACGGACAAGGGGAGGGACAAGGGGAAGGAGAGGCGGGGGTGGTTTGGTAGAGAATTAAAGATTTATCTTGTGAACCTTGTCATGGAAGAACTCAGCTAGGGTCTGGGGAGACAGTGAGGGGGGAGTTGGGGGTGGAGGCACCTTGAGGAGTAGTGTGGCAAAGAGAAGTCGAGAATTTGAGCCGAGAGAATTAGTCAGCTGGATGTAGTCGTCTTGTTTGGCAAGCAAAAAAGCAGATTGGAAGGAGCTTAACATGAACTTGAAGTGTGAGAAGTCAGCAAGGGTATGAGATTTCAGCCAGAGGTGTTCGGCGGAATGGGTACAGGAACGTAGGTAGCGGATTTTAGGGGTTAGACAGGGCTGGGGTTTGGTACGTCTTATAGGATGGGGCATGAGAGGTGCAAGCGTGTCTAAGGCAGAGGATAAAATAGTATTGTAGGAAGAGACGGCGTCATTGACAGATTTGGATGGTGTAGTGGTAGAGAAGAGGTTCAAGACATTGGAGGATATGGTAGTAGGGTCGATGGTCTGGAGATTTCTAGATAAGTTGGTTAAAATAGGACACGCTTGGGCGGGAGGAAGTTTAAGAGTAAAGGTTATTAGATGATGGTCAGAGAGGGGAAGATTTGAAGTAAGGGAATTGGAGGGAGAGCAGTTATAGGAGAAGATAAGATCAAGACAGTGACCATTTTGGTGGGTAGGGGAAGTGGAGCATAGTTGTTAAGGTGAGGAACTGGGAGACGTAAGAGTTGGAAGGATCATTGGCATGAATGTTAAAGTTGCCAAGGATGAGGGAAGGGGACGAAGGATCATGAAAGAAGGAAAGCCAAGCGTCAAAGTCACAAAGAAAGGATGAAAGGGATTTATCAGGGGGACGATAAATAACTGCTATTCGAAGAGGAAAAGGAGTGAATAGGCGGATGGAGTGGACTTCAAAGGAAGAGAAACAGAGAGACTGAGGTGGCAGAACAGATTGAAATTTGGAAGAGGGCGAGAGTAATAGGCCAACACCACCACCAATAGGGCGAGGAGTATGGGAGAAGAGGTAACCACCATGGCAGAGGGCTGCAACTGAAGCAGAGTCTTCAGGGGAGAGCCAAGTCTCAGTTATGGCGAGCAGATGGAGGCTACGAGAGATAAAAAGGTCATGGATATAGGAAAGTTTGTTGCAGATGGAGTGGGCATTCCATAGGGCACATGAGAAGGGCAGAGAAGAGGGAGGGAGGAGAGGAATAGAGATGAGATTGGAAGGGTCGAGGTGCACAAATAGGATGAGGGTTGGTAAGGGGGACCAGGATTGGGATTGATGTCTCCAGCAGACAGAAGGAGTAAGAGAGTGCGGAGGAGAGTGGGAGAGGAGTGGCGATGGAGGCAACGAAGGCGAGATGAACTCAGATAGAAAGGGGAAGGTACAATGGAAGGGATGAAATGTTGAATGCAAAAATCAAGGAGGGAGGAAGAGGACAAGAGAGACGGTGAGGTAATAAAATCAACAAGGGGACAATGTGTGATTGTAGTGTACAGGGGCTTCGGGTGAAGGAGGAGATTGGTGCGTAGGAGTAGATTGGGAAGGAACAGTACTAGGAGAATGAGTAATGGAGCCATATGTAGTGACTCAGGCAGTCCCAAGTGCTAGGTAACAGTCATGAAAAGGTGCGGCACAGGGCAGCAGGGCAGATGAGCAGATGATGCAAGCTGGAGGAGAGGATGCAGGCTGAAGCAGATGCAGGCTGGGGCAGGTGATGCAGGCTGGACCAAAGGAAGCAGGCCTGAACAGAGGATGATGCAGGCTGGAACAGAGGATGCAGGCTTCTGAGGATCCCTTCCTTCTGAACAGGATTCCTTTATGTTTATCCCATGCATTTTTGAATTCCGTTACCGTTTTCATCTCCACCACCTCCCGCAGGAGGGCATTCCAAATATCCAACACTCTCTCCGTGAAAAAATACTTCCTGACATTTTTCTTGAGTTTGCCCCCCTTCAATCTCATTTCATGTTCTCTAGTTCTACCGCCTTCCCATCTACGGAAAAGGTTCATTTGCGGACCCCTTCCACTCTGCCCAGACCCTGTCCATTCTGGCTTCATCCTCTTATATACCTGAATTCCACAGCTATTCCAGAAAATATGTTATTTACATCAGTGACAAGAGGGATGGAAGAAAACAACATAACCTTTCCCCTATTATTTCTGTAATCCCCTCTCAAAACTCTTCTTTTAACGTAGCTTCCATATCAGTTTATTAGGGTGTAGGATAACAATGTAAGTATTAGACCAGGCTCTAGAGCACCAATACAGACAGCTACACATCCCTAAGAAAGAACTAAAGCTCACAAATACGGAACACATAGATAGACTCATCCAATATAGACTACTGAGGCAGAAAATGAGTTGCCACCCCTGCTCCTTCACTGCCATCCCCGTCTTCCCTCCCATCCCCAACCCCTTCCCCAAAATTATCTTTTCTTTTCTTGTTTTTCAAAAGAAGGTGGTGGCAGCAGCAGCTTCCAGTCCCATAGGCTGCCCTGCTGCCTGTCTGGGTCCTTCTCACTATTGCAGGTGACCCACCTCTCTGACATAATTTTCTGTTTTCTTGGAGGCAGGCTGCCCGCAGTAGAGAGAAGGGGCCAGGACCGGCAGCAGGGCAAGCCCATGGGAGTCCCTTCCACCATTTTCTTTTAAAAAAACAAGAAAAGAAAAGACAAAGGCAATTTTGGGGAAGAGGGGTTGGGGAGAGAAGGGCGGGGGGGGGGGGGGGGGGCAATGCCGCCTCACAAGAGTGCCACCTGAGGCCCCCGCCTCAGGTAACCTAATGGTAGGGCCGCCACTGCTTAAGATCATCAGATATGATCGCATCCAAGTTCCCCTCTTGTGCACAGAAGTACTTCACCCCCTATACTGTACTACTAACTTTTTTTTCCCCAGTCCAAATAGATGAGCTTTTTTTTTTTTTTTTAGCATTAAAGCATATCTGCCAAATTCTAGACCATTCTTTAAGCTTTGCTAGATTCCTCCTCATGTTATCTACACTATTAGGGGTATCTTCCCTATTACAGATTTTGGTATCATCTGCAAAGAGGCAAATATTACCAGGCAGCCCTTCCACAGAATTACTTACAAAAATGTTAAAAATAACCAGACCAAAAACTGATCCTTGCAGCACACCACTGGTAACGCCCTTTTCCTCACAGTGAATTCAATTTATGACTACACTTTGTCGCCTTCCACTCATCCAGTTTCTAAGCGAATCAGTCACTTTGGGGCTCATATTCGAAAGAGAAAAATGTCAAAAAAGTCTCATAAAGCACCATTTGACAGGTATCTTCTCAAAGCATCCAAATTGGTATTTTTGAAACCTGTTTTGCAGACTTCTACCGATGCATTTAGTCTGCAGTACGTCCAAATCACAATGGGATGTGTCAGGGGCGTTTTGAAGGTGGATTGGGTGGGCTTAGGGCGTGCCTAACATTTGGACATGTTATAACCATAATGGAACAAAACCAAAACGTCTAAGGTGAAAACTTTTGACATGTTGGTCTAGACCTGTTTTTATCATGAATAAGACACAAACAGTGTCCTAAATGTCCAGATGACCACTGGAGGGAATCAGGATGACCTCCTCTTACTCCCCCACTGGTCAATGACCCCCTCCCACCCCCCAAAATGTGAATAAAAATATTACTTACTAGCCTTTATGACAGCCTTAGATGTTATAGCCAGTTCCATTAGAGCAGCATGCAAGATCTTGGAGTACTGTAGTGGTGGATGCAATGCACTGTAGAGAAGTGGACCCAGGCCCATATCTCCCTGTTACACTTGTGGTGAAAACTGTGAGTCCTCCAAAACTCACCAGAAACCCGCTGTACCCACATATAGGTGTCCCCTTCACCCATAAGGGCTATTGTAGTGGTGTACAGTTGGGGGTAGTGGATGTTGGGTGGGTTTTGGAGGGCTCAGCAGACAAGCTAAGAGAACAATGGTGAGATGTGTACCTGGGATCATTTATATTTCAACATTTTTATTGATGACAGTTCATAATAAACATCTCCAGATATTATAAGTATACAGAGGTTCAAATAAGAAATTATACTCAGCTTATACAAACTTATATAGTCCATCATCAAAAATTTTTTTAAAACATTTTCCTCCCCTTCCCTCCCCTACCCTCTTTGCTAGATTCCACAGTGTTCATTGATATTTAAACAGTTGTAAAATGTGTAATTAACATTTGACATTTGGTATTATACTTCCTCCTTATGTATATACAACCTAAACTGTTATCCTCAGTGTTTTAATTCCCCTCCCTCCCATCTTCCCCTATGATGACCCAAGCGTTTACAGATATCGTGAAACTAACAGCACAATAAAGTGATTAGATCAACTAATGTTCCGTGTTGTGTGATAGATGTTATTGTTGTATCTGAGTTAGGCTATTAGTCAGTATAATTCTTTAAAGCTTGTTCAAAAATGGACATTCTTCATGAACTTTCCCCCCCGTCCCCTCTTCCCCTTATCCCTACCTCCCCCTCCCCACCCCTCCCCTATGATCCATTAAAGTTTTACTGTGGTTGTTGTCCTATCAATGTATACCCACATCTCAAAGTGTATTAAGTATTAGGCTCCGGCCTCTCTGAGACAGCGTATCTATCATAGGTCCCCAGATTTTAAGAAAACATTTTTTCCCCCGGCAGCTACCTTTTGCTTCTTTTGCTTCCCATGTCAGCAAGAGGTGTATCTGGTTGCGCCAATGCCAATATTCAGGGGGCCTATCTGACGTCCAGTGTTGTAAGATGCATTTTTTTGCTACTAAGCAGAGCTTACGACATAGCAGCGTCTCATCTGCCGTAAGGCCTCGAAAAGCCCCTGGGCAGTCCAGTATTAATTGTAGGGGGGGTGCCCACTATTTTCCGTGATGTGGTGGAAGTCAAAAAATTCACTACTTTCCTCCAAAATGACCTCACTTTTGTACATTCCCAAAATGCATGATAAAAGGAATTTTCAGCTAGCTTGCATTTCAAACAGGTTGGCGTGTCGATCCCTCCCAGTCTAAAGAGCTGGAGCTGAGTAAAATATGCTCTATGTATCACCCGGAATGCGCATTCTCTATAAGTTGCACCACTGATCAGTTTGGGGATGCTTCGAATATAGGCTGTTATATCCCAGTTATCTAAATTTGCCCCCGTATCTGCCTCCCATCGTGCACGGAGTGGCGACCATTCCCTTTGTGTCGTCAGTGTCCACAATTTTCTTTGGATTTGGGAGATCGAGGGGGCCTCATCTGATATGTCATCATAAAATTGTTTGACTTTTTCTCCCAGTTGAAACTTTAGCGCTTCCTCATCTAAGGAGTGGACATAATGTCTTACCTGTCCATACCCAAAAGCATCCCCCCAGCCCCCACCCTCAGCTGGTATGAGTGCCCGTAAGCATGTGATACCTCTAGCTGTCCATTGCTGAAAAACAGTATTATCCATACCCGGTGCGAACATCGGATTTCCTCTTATGGTCAACAATTCTGATGTATGTGGCTTGCCCCCTATTTTCTTCCCCAAAATTTTCCATGCCTCTTGAAGGGGGAGTAATAGAATACTACTTCTAAAAGTCTTGGGTATCCAAGTAGTAGGGAGATGCAGCAGGGTGACTAAATTATAAGGACTAAAGTATGTTTTTTCCAACTGTAGTGGTGAATGTGTGTCTGTGGAAAAGATCCAATCTCTCACCAGCCGTAACAAACTAGCTATATTATAGTATTGCAAGTTAGGCAAGCCAAGACCGCCCTGTTGCCAGGCTCCCAGCAGAAACTGAATCTTGAGCTTAGCTTTTTTTTGTGCCCAACAAAACCGCCCCACTAGCTGATAAAAACGCTTGATATCTTTCTGTAATAATTTCAGCGGCAAAACTTGTAGCACATATAGCCACCTGGGCAGAATTACCATTCGTATAAGACAGACCCGACCTATCAACGGCACCGGAAGCAACCTCCACTTTAGCAATTGTTGTTCTGTTTGGCTTAACAGCTCGGTGACATTTATTCTATAGATATCCTTTGTCTGTGAAGCCAAAAGGACTCCCAAATAGCGGAAGGGGCCTACCGTCCATCTCAAAGGGAAATCATTTTCCCAAAGGGTTTTGGTATGCAATGGAATCGCCAAGGCCTCAGATTTATCGAGATTTAATTTGAATCCCGAGTAGTCCCCATACTCCTTAAATACTTCTATAAGATCTTCAAGTGATTGTTTGGGATTAGTAAGAATCACTAATAAATCATCAGCAAATGCTGCCATTTTAAATCCCATTGCTCCTATCGCGACTCCCCTAATGGATCTAGTTGAGATTATGTCTCGAATCAAGGGGTCTAAGTATAATGCAAATAATAATGGGGAGAGAGGGCAACCCTGTCTGGTCCCTCTAGAAATCTCGAAGCTCGCAGACCACCTCCCATTGACCAAGACTTTTGCCCGAGGCGAAGTATATAGGGCTTTAATTGCTTGTACAAACCAACCCGAGAAGCCATAGTTGTCCAAAACTGAGAACAAAAAAGGCCACTCCACGCGGTCAAATGCCTTTTCGGCATCAAAGCTGACCATCAGTGCTTGTTCTGAATTCCTCCTGAGGTGTTCTAGGGCCAGTAAGATACTTCGCATGTTCTTAGTTACCGAACGTCCCTGAACAAATCCCACTTGAGCTTCATGAATCAAATGTGGTAATATTTTTCCTAGCCTCTTAGCTAATATTTTTGCTAGCAATTTGACCTCATAATTTAATAAGGAAATAGGTCTATATGATGTCACGAGTTGCTCATCTCGTTTCGGCTTCGGCAGCACTATTATCTGGGCTAAATTAAGATGTTCCGGCAGCTTCCCCTTTATCACCCATTCATTGAAAACCTCCGCTAATATCGGGGTAATGTGGTCTTTCAATAATTTGTAAAATTCGGTTTTTAGCCCGTCTGGCCCCGGTGCTTTCCCCAGTTTACTTTGGGTAATTGCCCAAGTGACTTCATCACAACTTATGGGTTCATTCAGGTGTTCCAACTCTATCTGGTTCAGCGATGGTATGTCGATATTCTGCAAATAAGAATCATTTTGTACTCCTTGGTTATCCCCAGCACTATATAATTGTTGATAATATTCCTGAAAAATATTGCTAATTTCTGTATCCTTATTAAGTATCTTGCCTTCCTTGCCTTTAATAGCAGCTATATGTCTTGATGTAGATGGGGGGTTTATCAGTTTAGCCAAAAATTTGCCACTCTTATTACCATGTTTATAAAGTTGAAAGCGGTAATAGGTTTGGGACTTCGCTGCCCTCTCATGTAATATTGAATTTACTTCGGTCTGAATCGAGATTAGTTCTTTGTGTCCCCCTAAGGTCGGATTCTGCCCATATTGTTTTTTCAAGCGTGCAAGTTGTTTTTCCAACCGCAGTAGTTCTCTATCCCGTTGTTTTTTATAGTTACTGACATAACTAATGACTTCCCCTCGGAGGACTACCTTTGCTGCTTCCCAATATGTAGTCGTCTCCAATACCGACCCCTCGTTAAATTGTCTATATTCGCCCCATTTAGCTATTAGGTATTCTTTAAATTTCCCATTCGAATAGAGGAAGCTAGGGAATGTCCAACCTCCCTCTCTCTGGGGATTGTCGCCCCCCTCTTGCCAGGTCATCCACACTGCAGCGTGATCAGATATCACGCAAGGACTTATCTCTGCTTTATCTATATACGTAAACATTGTACGTGAGATTAACAGATAATCTATCCTGGAGTGGGTCTGGTGAGCTCTAGATTGGTGTGTGTATTCCCTTTCTGTTGGGTGCAGAGTACGCCAAACATCTATCAAATCTAATGTATTGCACATATCCGGCAGCCCTCTAGTACTAGGGTTCTTTCGCACCAATGGCGGATGTGATTTATCAACTAGAGGATCCCATGTCATATTGAAGTCTCCCCCTACCATTACCGGGAGAGCCTCCATTTTGGCTATAGTCGCAGTTACTTTTTTGTAAAATTTGAGGTTCAGCGTATTTGGGGCATACACACTACCTAATATTACTTGTTTTCTAGCAATAGTAGCTGTACAAAAAACAAAACACCCTTCTGTGTCTTTATGTATGTTATGAATTTTGGTTACTACCCCCTTTCTCAAAAGAATGGCCACGCCCCCTTTGTTGCCCACTGCTGGTGAGGCGATACAGTCCCCTACCCACCATTTAATCAACTTGGCATGTTCTTCATCCGATAAATGGGTTTCTTGCATTAATACTATGTCTGCTCTTAATCTTTGTAAATATTGTAAGATTTTTGATCTTTTGATGGGGGAGTGTATTCCCCCCACATTCCATGTCATTATTTTGATCATCTTACATGGTGTAAGTTCCCCTTATCTTCAGATGGAAAAACTTTTTTAATGTGTGAAAGAAGCCATCCCAACCTATGGCTTCCCTCTTTCTTATATTTTAGTAGCCTCGTTCGTCTGGGTACCATATGTATATTGGTACATCGTGTATGCTCAACAGCCACAGTCACAAGTGTAATCCCCTGCATTGCCCCCCTTCGTCATCGGTTTTCCCCCCCCTTTACCTTCCCTTCCCAAATCCCCCCTCCCCCCTCCCCCCTCCTCCTCCATTCCCTCCTTCTGTGTGCTTCCTTGTATGAAGCCGTCACTTAATAACGCTAACCCGCCTTGTCCCCCCGTCCCAAACCAGTAAATTCCCAAATCTTAAACTCCCCTCTTATCCCTGCGGCGTATCAATATAACATTTTAACAATCCCTAAATGAATTATTCTTTATAGTCTCTGTCTTGAATTCCCCCAACATTCTACTCATTTTAACTGCAACATCATTAACAGGTGAATTTAGTTACCAACATGAACAGTCAATAGAGCTGCCATCTTCAGTTCCAAAGGCACTTTTTGTTTTCCGTCAAAGGACTTCCCAGGCATCATGTGCAGTGTTGCAGTAAATCATGTCCATCGCCAGATTTATATCATTCTGTACTCATTACTGCCACATCTTGTTGGCTCATGCAGGGTCTCCATCCTCCAAATTATTATTGTCAGAGTGTTCCAGCTTTTTCAAAAAGTCTTTGGCCTCCTTGTCTGATATAAAGGAGTGAAGTTTACCTTTGTGTGTTATTTTCAGGATAGCTGGGTACTGCAAGGTAAAACGAATCTTCATTTCAAAAAGCCTTGTACACACCGGTGAGAATGCCCTTCTCTTAGCCGCAATTCCAGCCGAATAATCTTGAAAGCAGAGTACTTTGTTATTTTCATATGCCAGAGCCTTATTTGATCTTGCTGCTTGCAATATATGTTGTTTGTGCATAAAATTAAGCACTCTGCAGATAATTACTCGTGGCTTAGGATTATCCATCTGGCGCACTCCCAACCGGTGTGCTCGTTCAATTCGTAAGGGGCCAAGCTCTGCTGGGAAGTCGATGACGTTAGTCAGCCATTGTTCTAGGACTTTCTCCAGCTGTTTTCCACCCAGCGCTTCGGGGAGACCTATTAAGTGGATATTATTCCGCCTGGAGCGGTTTTCCAGGTCTTCAATTTTGGTTTCTAGATCTGATACCTTTTTTGTAGATTTTGTTGCGTTTCTTCCACTCCTGCCATTCTGTTTTCCACCTCACTGGCTGTGGATTGAAACGCCATGCATTCCTTGGTCAGGCTCTCCAATTTTGCATCTAGTTGTTCCAATTTACTGTCTAACTTCCGGTCAAGCGGGGCCAGTCGGCGGTCCAACAATTCTTCCATCACTCCCGTTAATTCGGAAGTGATCTCGGCGATCCATGCGGACGATACCGATGGGCTAGTTTCGGGGGAAGTCGCCGCCATCTTGTCTTCTGTTATCCGTCCCCGCTGCCTTTCCTTTTGGGCTGATTTTGCTGCCATGACCGCGTTTTCGCCCGTTCTAGGTAGCCAGTAACCGTCACGAATTCCTACTCGATGCAGCAATGCGATTTTGGTGGGAATGATTCTCTCGCAGCTGTGGGGATTAGCAGGCAGGTTTCGGAGAGACGTTCACCGGCACCCTCTCTCCACCATAGCGTCACGTGACCCCTGGGATCATTTATATTAAGTACACAGAAGTGCCCTCAATGGTGCCCCATTGCTTTCCTGGGATGTCTGGGGGGCCAATCTGCTAAAAATGCTGGCCCTTCTTACATCTCAGTGGCTTGATTTTCTACATTCTTCACTTGTGTGTTTTATTTTTTTTCAAAAATGGCCTGAAAAGATAAATGCACAGAGCACAAAACCTTGTTACAACTGGTATTAAAAAAAAAAAAAAAAAAAAGACGCTTTGCTTCTTCGAAAATGGTTACATTTGCTATTCATATTTGGGATGTTTAGCGCACAATGCCCAAAGTTCGACTTAGACTTCATATCAAAAGTGCCCCTCTATAGCACCCACACCAAGTGAGCTCAGTTTATTTATAAGTAGCTTATGTCAAACTGTGTCAAAGGCTTTGATGAAATCTAAGCATACTGTGCCTGGCGCTCTCCCTCAGTCCAAATCTTTGGTCACCCAGGCAAAGATATCAAATTCATCTGAGAAGACCTACCTCTAGTAAAACCAAGCTGCCTCTGGTCCTGCAATCCATTGGATTCCTAAAAGTGTACTGCTTTCTGTTGTAGAAGTATTTCCATTGATAGGCTTCTGGTAGTGTCATAAAGTCGAACAGATGTGGTTAACTTCTGCTCCTGAGTCCAATATCCAACTACCCTTGTTCAGCATCATAATTTGACTGGATTTGTGCTTACCTCTTCGGTGGTGCAGGTTGGGGACACCAGGACGAGTGGCATGCCTCGTGTATATCAGAAAATTGGACGATGACCACAAAGCTGCCGTGAAGAGACAAAGAAAAATCGCACTTGGTGGATGGTAAAATGTCAGAGCACATGCGATCATCGTCACCCTCAGTGGGTGCTGAGTGGGCATCAGAAATATCTGCAGAAGTTACAGCAGTGGTGGAACACATCACTAATAAAAATATTACAACTGATACTTGACAAATTCGATGCGCTTGAAGCCTATTTCCATAAAATGTCAATGGACATGCATGAGACCTAGCAGCATGTAGGCAGGGTGGAGGACAGACAACAGCAGGCAGACACTGAGTGGGCCCAACTTTGTACCCAAGTGCAATAGCTGATGGAAAAACTCAAAGGGCTTGAAGAACATTCAAGGAGAAACAATCTCTGGTAGGATTACCTGAATCTTTGGTAGCTGCGGAGAAGCTCTGAAGTTTTCTGGAAACTTGGCTGGGGGCTTTTCTGCAACTGTCAGCCTATGCAGGTCCACTGCAGATTGAGCAGGTGCATTGGGTTGGCCCGCTGTGTGAATCTGAGGGGTGGCCAAGAGTGGTCATCCTGAAGCTGACCAGCTATACACACAAGATGCTGAGAAGTGGTAAAACATTGGAATATAATGGAAAGAAGATTCTGTGTTTTCAAGACTATTCAAGCAAGGTGGTCTTGCAAAGTAAATATTTCAGCCCTCTGTGTGCAAGTTTGGCAAAGAAAAATTTCAAGTGTGGCCTAGAGGTTAGAGCACCGGTGATGGTTCAAATCCCACTGCTGCTCCTTGTGATCTTGGGCAAGTCACTTAACCCTCCATTGCCTCAGGTACAAACTTAGATTGTGAGCCCTCCTGGGACAGAGAAGTATCCAGGGTACCTGAATGTAACACACCTTGAGCTACTACTGAAAAAGGTGTGAGCAAAATATAAATAAATATTATAACATTTTTTACTAAACTATTGCAGCAATCCTGTATATTTTACCTTCAATCTACTCAATACCTTCAATTGATAAAAGTAGTTATTACATGATTAATCTGTGGTTGCATACTCATATTTCTAAACATTGGGTTTTATTTTAGACTGTTCTACCCAATAATTAATTTCAAGCCTTCTTGATTCATCATACTATGTTCTGTATGATAGTCAAGCCCTATTATTCTAGTGAGCACTTGCATTTTGTTTAGCTTAATGGTTTTCAATTATGTCCACCCTCTACAGTGCTGAGAAAAAGTTTGTAAACTATTGAGGATGGTAAGCATTTTAGCACAATTTATACTCAATATTATTAGAATCCTATCTATTTTTATTTTTTGTCACATTTGTACCCTGTGCTTTCCCACTCATGGCAGGCTCAATGTGGTGGGCAATGGAGGGTTAAGTGACTTGCCCAGAGTCACAAGGAGCTGCCTGTGCCAGGAATTGAACTCAGTTCCTCAGGATCAAAGTCCACCACCCTAACCACTAGGCCACTCCTCCTTCTATCTAAATTAATATCAATGAGTAAACCAAGCAAAAAAAAAAAAAAAAAAACCCAAAACAAAACCATACTGGATTATTTATTAAAAAAAAAAAAAGCCAATAAGAAACATACTTATGTGAAATCCTTCACTCAGTAATCAACAGCACCTCCTTGAACACAATAACTTCCAACTAAACATTTTAACTGTTGACCAGACTCTCGCACTACTTTTGAGGAATTTTGGCCCATTCTTCCATACAAAGCAGTTTCAACTCCATGACTTTTGAGAGCATGAAGATCTCGTCAAATGTTGCAAGAAAATTCAATAGGGTTTAGGCTGACTTGCTAATCCAAAGCATCTCTTCTTTAGCAGATAGCTGATATTTAAAGCTGCTGTCTTGCTGCTTAACCTGTTTTGAGCTGAATTTGACTGTGCCGGATGGCCTGACATTCTTATCTAGAATTTTTTGATACAAAGCAGAACTTGGGATTCTATTATTTGTGTAAGCTACGGAAAATGTATTTTTTAATGGATCTATATGCAGTGTAATATAAATAAAAAATGAAGTCATGCATTTGGACTTAAAAAACCCAAGGGAATATTATAGCATACAGGGTGATGTTCTGTGCAAGGAAGAGCAGGATCTTGGAGTGATTGTATCCAATTATATTATGGTGGCCAAATAAATAAGATGATGGCACAAACCAAAATGATACTTTGCTTAGGGAGAGGGCTGGACAAAAAGGCGGGGGTGGGGGGAGGTGATAGTATCTCTGTATAAGTCTCTGATGGAATCTCATTTGGAGTACTGTGTGAGGTTTTGGAGACTACCTACACATTTAAAAGACTGGAACTGGACACAGCAGGTCCAAAGGGCTGCTACTAAAATGGTCAACTGACTTTTGTCAGACAGCATATGGTGTTTTAATCCAGTCCTCTGGACATACCAAGCCAGTCTGGTTTTCAAGATATTTACAATGAACATGAATAATAACATAGTAGATGACAGCAGATAAAGACCTGTATGATCCAACCAGTCTGCCCAAGATATGCATGAGATTGATTTGTATACAATGAAACATACATTTAGCTCAAGTTCCAAAATATAAGCTAGAATACAAATATAATTTTGAACATATGTTCTCCAACAGACCTCAGTAGTGCAACTCAAAGCTTGTAAAGTTTTTTAGCTTCAAGAATCAAGCACTTAATTCTTCATTGGTCTCCTTACTTTTTGTTTTTATATTTATTTAAACCTATTAAATTCTAGATTTTCTCCAGTTGAACTAACATACTCTTTACAAACTAATAATTTCAAAAACAAAACTTAGCTTTGTCGGCACAGGGGCAGGCAGTCCGACATGGCACGTTTCACATAAAGTTGACTTTCAAGCTGAGGTTATACTTTGGAAAGCAGTGTTTGATTTTCAATAACAGAATTGTTATTAGGATCTAAGTTCCACTCCTCTGTCCAAAGAACATTATTCCAGAAGTCTTGGGGTCATCCAAATGCTGTATGGTGAATCTGAGACAGGTAGCAATGTTCTTTTTGGAAAGGAGTGGTTTCATCCTAACTATCCTTTCTTAAACTGTATTCTTATCCAATTTTTTTTCTCATTTTGCTGACATACGTGCCCTTACGTCAGCTGTAATGTGAGCACTGCACATCTTTAGATGTTAATGAATTCACAGCTAAGTTTCTAGTTTGTCTTGGGGTGATCTTGGAAGATGACTAATTTTGACAAGAGTCCCCAGAGTTGGTGTTTGATATGCAGCGGCCCAAGGCACAAACTGGGAAGCCCCAAAGCCTGCTTTCAGGCTATTCCTCCTTTAGAATGAGGCAGGCTAGGGGCCCCCTGTGCATAGGGGCATAGGACAATTGCCCTGGTTGCCAGCCTCTAACACTGATCCTGCACGTCTATTTTGTCTGACAGCGGGTGGATGGCACACCAAATATTTGGAAATGGTATTTTAATGCTGTCCAGACAGATAAGTAACTACTCTTTTTTTATGGGCCTTCTGGAATGTCTTTTGCCTGTGGCAAGATGAACTAACTTTAAGGTGGGAAAACCCCCCCTCAAAATATTTTGGACCTTTATTTAGGATAGGATACCCCGACTCAGTCATGCAGATTTACTCTGTTGGACAGTTTGTTACCAAATGATATAAGCACCTATTCTAATTAGCCAATTATTTATGTTAAGGAAAATTGGGGATCACTATTTCATACACAGATTCTGAATTATTATTCCTACTTGGTACACATTTGGGCTCATTTTCAAAGCAGATGAACATCTTAAAATGCATTAAAAAAAAAAGTCCATCTGCTAAAACGTCCAAATTTGGACGTTTCACACTGCAGTTTGTCCAAATAGCAAGGGGATATATTGTGGGTGTGTTTTGGGCAGGTCCAAAAGTAGGTCTCCATGTCTAAAAAGGTGGTTTTTATCTACACCTGCTTCAGTCTCATCCAAATTACAAAACTTTGCTCTAATTGAGCAGTTGACCACTGGAGGGACTAAGGCATGCCCCCTCTTTAATGCCCCAGTGGTTGCTGTCCCCCTCCCTTGAAAGTGAAACTGTAAAGAAAAAACAGACTCTATGGCAGCTGCTGGTATTATAGCCATTCCGAACAAAGCAGCAAGGCCAGAGGAGTAGCCTAGTGCAGTATTTCCCAAATCGTGCGCTGCGGCAAACTCACAGGGGTGCTATGGAAGGAGAGGCCTAATGATTCATGCACCAGGCTTTGATCCTGGTGACCTGGGTTTGATGCCCACTGTAACTCCTTGTGACCTTAGTCAAGTCACTTAACCCTTCATTGCCTCAGGTACAAAAACTTAGATTGTGAACCCTCTAGGGACAGAGAGAGACCATTCTTGTATGATGTGACGAACAGCCATCTATACACGCTAACAACAATTTGACCTCTCTAATGCACATCCCACACAACCAGCCAAAGTACTATCTGTGATAGGAAGGACCTGATCCTGGGCTGGCAGCAGAGCAGAGTTAACGCATTAACACATGATAACCCGGGTCCCGGCACACAGGAGCAGGAAACAGACTGTGTGAGTACAACAGAGGCCTAGATGCACTAAACTTAACAAGCCATTAACGTGGGTTTTAAACTGGTTCTAGCCAGTTTAACGTGCAAGTAGTAAACCAGGACATGCACTAAAGGGCATTTTCCTATCACAGTAGCAGCTAACGAAAATGGAATGCAGATGAGCAAATTAGTATTATAATGTGTATAAATCGTATTGTAATGAGATGCACTACCATTTTCTGATTCCCTTACAGTGGAAACCCTAATGGGAGGTCTGCACCTCTCGTTGGGGCTGCTGCGAATCGGAAGGAAAAAAAAAAAGGTGCTCGTCAGGGATGTCCTTCTAAAGTGCCTAACATAGACGTCCTTCACTCACAAAAACAAAAAAGGACGTCCCTGATGAGCACTTGGACTTTTGCAGCTTAAGTGAAGGGCTACTACTCTGCCTTCTCTCTCCAAAACACTCACGGGAAGCAGCAATCAGATGGGGCTACGAGGATGCTCTCTCTTCCTGCGCTGCTTATTTGTCTTGTCCCCTGGAAATCTGGGTAGTTTGGAGGGTTTGTGTGCCTCGGATTCTGCTGTCCCCACACAGGGTGGTGCTGCGAGGGAATCGGAAGGAAAAAAAAAACATCCAAGTGCTCGTCAGGGACGTCTAACATGAGCTGGACGTCTTCCTGCAGCTTTTGTGATGGGCGTCCTTCTTGGACCTGTTTTTACCTGCAATTAGGAAGGACTTCTCTGAAGAAAAAAAAAAAAGGACGTCCCTGTTTTTCTTACCTGCCTAAACTGACCACAACCACAGTTCTCTCAACAGTCCCCTCCAAGGTTGTTTTCAGCTTGCCCCCCCCCCCCACAACATCTGGATGTGCGAGGACGTCCAAATCAAAACTTTTGGACGTCCCTCACTCCAGGTCTCTCTCAGCCAATCCCAGCACGTTTAGCTGTTACCAGTATCAGCTAAACACACTGGGAGATCCCTGGAGGGAGGGACGTCCAAAAAGTTTTGATTTGGACATCCTCACACACCCCGATCCTGTTGGGGGGGGGGGGGAAGCTGAAAACAACCTTGGAGGGGACTGTTGAGAGAGAACTGTGGTTGTGGTCAGTTCAAGTAGGTAAGAAAAGAGGGACGTCCTTTTTTTTTTTTCTTCAGAAAAATCCTTCCTAATTGCCTGATGTAAGCCTTTAACATGCAAAGCAGTAAACAATGGAAATGTTACACAAGCAAAGAGCAGTAGCACTTAAATTAACTGGGGCTCTTTTCAGCACTCTTTCTCTTCTAAGGTTTCAGGCTGCTGACAAGTTTCCTGCTGGTCAGGGACGTCCCTTTTATTTTTTGAGTGAAGGACATCCATAAAGGACGTCCTTGGCATGAGCAGAGCAGCCAGAATAACGCTTGCTTGACCGGCTGACTGGCTTCAGAGGGAATAGAGAATGTGAGCTACAAGGAGCAGCTCATTGGCATTCCATTTCCTTGATGCATGGCTATTCCCTACCAATTCGCTATGGAATCGGTAAGGGAAGGGCTCTTCCGAGGACCTTAGTGCATCTACCCCAGGGTTGGTAAGCTACTGGAACCAGGTAGATCCATGACAGTGGCAGAGATCAAAGAGGCAAATTAACTAACTCCCTAAACCCCACAAATGAGAGAAAGCGAATGATACATATCTGTAGCAGGTGTTCTCCGAGGACAGCAGGCTGATCGTTCTCACGACTGGGTTGACGTCCACGACAACCCCCACCAACCGGAAGAAAACTTCGTGGGCGGTCCCGCACGCAGGGCACGCCCACCGCGCATGCGCGGCCGTCTTCCCGCCCATGCGCGACCGTTCCTGCTCAGTTGAATGACAAGCAAAGGAATGAGTGAAACGCAACTCCAAAGGGGAGGAGGGAGGGTAGGTGAGAACAATCAGCCTGCTGTCCTCGGAGAACATCTGCTACAGGTATGTATCATTCGCTTTCTCCGAGGACAAGCAGGCTGCTTGTTCTCACGACTGGGGTATCCCTAGCTCACAGGCTCACTCAAAACAAGAACCCAGGTCAATTGAACCTCGCAACGGCGAGGGCTTAACAGAAATTGACCTACGAAGAACAACTAACTGAGAGTGCAGCCTGAACAGAATAAAATCGGGTCCTGGAGGGTGGAGTTGAATTCAAACCCCAAACAGATTCAGCAGCCCCGACTGCCCGAACCGACTGTCACGTCGGGTATCCTGCTGGAGGCAGTAATGTGATGTGAATGTGTGGACAGATGACCATGTCGCAGCCTTGCAAATCTCTTCAATAGTGGCTGACTTCAAGTGGGCCACTGACGTTGCCATGGCTCTAACACTATGAGCCGTGACATGGCCCTCAAGAGTCAGCCCAGCCTGGGCGTAAGTGAAGGAAATGCAATCTGCTAGCCAATTGGAGATGGTGCATTTCCCGACAGCGACCCCCTTCCTATTGGGGTCGAAAGAAATAAACAATTGGGTGGACTGTCTGTGGGGCTGTGTCCGCTCTAGATAGAAGGCCAACGCTCGCTTGCAGTCCAATGTGTGCAACTGATGTTCAGCAGGGCGGGTATGCGGTCTGGGAAAGAATGTTGGCAAGACATTTGACTGGTTAAGATGGAACTCCGACACCACCTTTGGCACTCAGGGTGAGTGCGGAGTACTACTCTGTTATGATGAAATTTGGTATAAGGAGCATGAGCTACCAGGGCTTGAAGCTCACTGACTCTATGAGCTGAAGTAACTGCCACCAAGAAAATGACCTTCCAGGTCAAGTACTTCAGATGGCATGAATTCAGTGGCTCAAAAGGAGGTTTCATCAGCTGGGTGAGAACGACGTTGAGATCCCATGACACTGCAGGAGGCTTGACAGGGGGCCTTGACAAAAGCAAGCCTCTCATGAATCGAACGACTAAAGGCTCTCCAGAGATGGCTTTACCCTCTACACGATAATGGTAAGCACTAATCGCACTAAGGTGATTCCTTACTGAGTTGGTCCTGAGACCAGACTCTGATAAGTGCAGAAGGTATTCAAGCAGGTTCTGTGCAGGACAAGAACGAGGTTCTAGGGCCTTGCTCTCACACCAAACGACAAACCTCCTCCACTTGAAAAAGTAACTCTTTTTAGTGGAATCCTTTCTAGAGGCAAGCAAGACACGGGAGACACCCTCAGACAGACCCAACAAAGCAAAGTCTATGCCCTCAACATCCAGGCCGTGAGAGCCAAAGACTGAAGGTTGGGGTGCAGAAGCGCTCCGTCGTTCTGTGAAATGAGAGTCGGAAAACACTCCAATCTCCACGGTTCTTCGGAGGACAATTCCAAAAGTAGAGGGAACCAGATCTGATGGGGCCAAAAAGGCGCTATCAGAATCATGGTGCCATGGTCTTGCTTGAGCTTCAGCAAGGTCTTCCCCACCAAAGGATAAGCATACAGGAGGCCGTTCCCCCAATGGAGGAGAAAGGCATCCAACGCCAGTCTGCCGTGCGCCTGTAGTCTGGAACAGAACAGAGGCAGCTTGTGGTTGGTCTGAGAGGCGAAAAGGTCCACCGAGGGGGTGCCCCACTCTCGGAAGATCTTGCATACCACTCTGGAATGGAGCGACCACTCGTGCGGTTGCATGACTCTGCTCAGCCTGTCAGCCAGACTGTTGTTTACGCCTGCCAGGTATGTGGCTTGGAGAAGCATGCCGAACTGGCAAGCCCAACTCCACATCCCGACGGCTTCCTGACACAGGGGGTGAGATCCGGTGCCCCCCCGCTTGTTGATATAATACATTGCAACCTGATTGTCTGTCCGAATTTGGATGATTTGGTAGGACAGCCGATCTCTAAAGGCCTTCAGTACGTTCCAGACCGCTCGGAGCTCCAGGAGGTTGATCTGAAGATCTTGTTCCTGGAGGGACCACAGTCCCTGGGTGTGGAGCCCATCGACATGAGCTCCCCACCCCAGGCGAGATGCATCCATCGTCAGCACCTTCGTGGGCTGCGGAATTTGGAATGGACGTCCCAGGGTCAAATTGGTCCGAATTGTCCACCAGTGCAGCGAATTGTGGCAACTGACAGACAGGCGGATGACATCTTCTAGATTCCCAGTGGCTTGGCACCACTGGGAAGCTAGGGTCCATTGAGCAGGTCTCATGTGAAGATGAGCCATGGGAGTCACATGAACCGTAGAGGCCGTATGACCCAGGAGTCTCAACATCTGCCGAGCTGTGACCTGCTGAGACGCTATGGTCTGGGAGGCGAGGGACAGGAGATTGTGCGCCCTCGCTTCTCGGAAGAAAGGCCTGAGCCGTCTGTGAATTCAGCAGAGCTCCTATGAATTCCAGAGATTGGACTGGCTGGAGATGGGACTTCGGGAAATTTATCACAAACCCCAGCAGCTCCAGAAGGTGAATAGTGCACTGCATGGACCGATGAGCTCCTGCCTCTGAGGTGCTCTTGACCAGCCAATCGTCGAGATACGGGAACACGTGCACCCCCAGCTTGCGTAGATACGGCGCAACCACCACAAGACACTTCGTGAACACCCATGGTGCAGAGGCGAGCCCAAAGGGCAGCACACAATACTGAAAGTGCCATGTCCCCAGACGGAATCGGAGATACTGTCTGTGAGCTGGCAGTATCGGGATGTGAGTGCAAGCGTCCTTTAAATCCAGGGAACATAGCCAATCGTCTTTCTGAATCATGGGTAGAAGGGTGCCCAAGGAAAGCATCCTGAACTTTTCTCGGACCAGATATTTGTTCAGGCCTCTCAGGTCTAGGATGGGGCGCATCCCCCCTGTTTTCTTTTCCACAAGGAAGTACCTGGAATAGAATCCCTGCCCTTCCTGCCCGGGTGGCACAGGCTCGACCGCATTGGCGCTGAGAAGGGCGGAGAGTTCCTCTGCAAGTACCTGCTTGTGATGGGAGCTGAAGGATTGGGCTCCCGGTGGGCAATTTGGCGGAGTGGAGATCAAATTCAGGGTGTATCCGACAGCACTATTTGGAGAATCCACTGGTCAGAGGTTACGAGAGGCCACCTTTGGTGAAAAACTTTCAACCTCCCCCCGACTGGCAGGTCGTCCGGAACGGGTACTTTGATGGCGGCTATGTTCCCATGGATCCAGTCAAAAGCCCGTCCCCTGCTTTTGCTGTGGAGGCGCAGGGGGCTGCTTAGGCGCTTGCTGTTGATGGGAACGAGCGCGCTGGGACTGTCCCTGTGCCTGAGGAGGCCTTCGGGCCGGCTGGGTGTACCTACGCTTGCTGTAGGCTTAGGGTGCAGCCTGCAGAGCCCAGGAAAAACGTCCACCTGTAGAGGTGGATGCTGAAGGCGCCCGGTGGGAGAGCTTGTCGAGAGCGGTTTCCCGCTGGTATAGTTGGTCCACCAACTGCTCGACCTTCTCGCCGAAAATGTTATCCCCCCGGCAAGGGACATCCGCCAGCCGCTGCTGGGTGCGGTTGTCCAGGTCAGAGGCACGCAGCCAGGAGAGTCTGCGCATCACTATACCTGGGGCCGCAGCTCTAGATGCCACATCACAGGTGTCATAGATACCCCTGGACAGGAACCTTTTGCACGCCTTCAGCTGCCTGACCACCTCCTGAAAAGGCCTGGACTGCTCCGGAGGGAGCTTGTCGACCAGGTCCGCCAGTTGCCTCAAATTGTTCCGCATGTGGATGCTCGTGTAGAGCTGGTATGATTGGATGCGGGTCACGAGCATGGAAGATTGGTAGGCCTTCCTCCCAAATGAGTCCAGAGTGCGAGACTCCCGCCCAGGGGGCACCGAGGCAGTATCCCTCGAACTCCGTGCTCTCTTGAGAGCAGAGTCCATGACCGCCGAGTCATGAGGCAATTGAGGCCGCATCAACTCTGGGTCTGAGTGGATCCTGTATTGGGACTCCGCTTTCTTGGGGATGGTGGGATTAGATAATGGCTTCAACCAGTTCCGAAGCAGAGTCTCTTTGAGGACATTGTGCAATGGCACCGTGGAAGACTCTCTAGGTGGTGATGGATAGTCGAGGACTTCGAGCATCTCCGCCCTCGGCTCATCCACAGAGACCACGGGAAAGGGAATGCAGATGGACATATCCCTGACAAAGGAGGCAAAGGAGAGGCTCTCAGGAGGCGAGAGCTTCCTCTCTGGTGAAGGTGTAGGGTCAGAGGGAACGCCCACAGACTCCTCTGAGGAGAAATATCTGGGGTCCTCCTCCTCCCCCCACAAGGCCTCCTCCTCGGTGTCGGACATGAGCTCTCTCAGCTCAGACCTCAACCGGGCCCATCTCGGCTGCGAGGAACCACGTCCTTGATGATGGCGCCGAGCGGTGGACTCCTGCTCCGACGGGGACGAAGTTTCCGCCATCAATGTCGACGGGGACTCCACCTGCGTGGCGGTTGACACCGGTGCCGCAAGCGGCGCCGGCGTCCTCGGCATAGGGCCAGAGCACACCGGCGCCTCCATCAACGGCGCCGGGGGCGCAAGCACCCCCGGTGCCGGCAGAGTCTGGCGCATCAGCCCTTCCAGGATTCCGGGAAGGATGGCTCGGAGGCACTCGTCAAGGCCCACTGTCGGGAAAGGCAGGGGGCCGGTTTGGGTACCGGTGCCGGAAGCTGCTCGGGTCCAGGAGACGGTACCGAAGTACCTGCGGCCTGACGTAGCGACACCTCTTCAACCGAGGGAGAACGCTCCTCCCGGCACTGCCGCTTCCTGGGCGTCGAGTCATCCCTCGAAGTACCGGAGCTGGCAGTCCCGTGCACCGTGGGCGACTGATGACTGTGTTTCTTTGCTTTCTTTCGATGCCTGTAATCGGCGCTCGGCGGAAGAGACGAGGAGGAGGTAGAACCTCCCCCCGGCCTCGAGGAATCGGATCCGACAGGGTTCGGTCCCAACGGCCCTGGGTAGAGGGAGTGGCCGGGGCAGACTGCCCGCGCGGCCGCTCACCCCCGCCATCACCGGCAGGCCGGCGAGCCAACGGTACCTGTACTCCTGGGGTCGGTGCCAGGGTCTGCGCCGATTTCGTCAACATCGGTACCGGTACCAAAGACCCGGCCGTCGACACCGATGCTGTCGAGGTTGACGTCGAAGGGCCGGCGCAAGTTCCGAAAAGACGGTCCCGAAGAACTTGCCTCACCACCTGTGTCCACTTCCTCAAGCCGAGACACAAGGTGCACGTCTTGGAATTATGCTCCGGCCCGAGGCACTGGAGGCACCAAGCGTGAGTATCGGTCTGTGAGATCTGCCGGCCGCACCGACCACACTTTTTGAATCTGCTCGGGACCTTCGAGGACATCGATGGACAATCGCGTCGGCGAAGTCAAAGTCGTCGATGGTGGCGGTGAAAAGCACACCCAAAAAAGAAACGACCGCGCGGCCACAAGACCGTGACGAAGCACCCTCGCGGCTAAAAACTATGAGGACACTTTTTTTTTGGATTTCTAAGAAAAAATACGCGAACGCGTACGCGAAACAAGAAAAAAGCCGCGGCTAGGCCGCAATCCGGTTTCCGGGGCTGACAAAGAGAGAGACGATAACACATCTCTCTCCAGTGCGGAATAGAAAAAAACTGAGCGGAAACGGTCGCACACTGGCGGGAAGACGGCCGCGCATGCGCGGTGGGCATGCCCTGCGTGCGGGACCACCCGCGAAGTTTTCTTCCGGTTGGTGGGGGCTGCCGTGGATGTCAACCCAGTCGTGAGAACAAGCAGCCTGCTTGTCCTCGGAGAAAACAAAGGACAAGGTTTTTTTTTAAAACAAATTAATCGTTGGTCGCAGGCTTCACATATCAGAATACCAAACTTTGGAATTGTCTACCCAAGCAATTAAGGTACTTAGAAGATTATCTGAGATTCCACAAATTACTAAAGGCTTTTCTATTAAGTACATATCTTATCAAAAGACAATAAACTAATGCTGCCATCTTACATGTTTCAACATAACCAAGCTTCACGACAAACACACAATTATTCCTAATATGTTAAAATATTATCTGACTATATCATATTTTTGATGTTTTTCTTGAATGTAAGTTACATTGAACCTGAGCTTGTTCGGGATAATGTGGGATACGAATGTCATAAATAAATAAAATAAAACAAAATTAAAAAAAGACAAAACAGAAAAAATATTTTGCATACTGGTAGATCTTCTGTTCCATTTTTATGCAGTGTTACCAACAGTTGTAAAAATACATATATCTATTTAGATACAATAAAAAATGTTGATATCAACCCAATTTTGAAATAGATTCTGGGATATAGAACAGGGCAGTGAATGATTCTGAAAAACAAAATACTCCTTTTTACTTGTATTAATTTTCAGTCAGTCAAATTACAGTTTGGGACCTTGCCAGGTATTTGTGACCTGGATTGGCCTCTGTTGGAAACAGGATGCTGGGCTTGATGGACCTTTGGTCTTTCCCAGTATGGCAATACTTATGTACGTAGGTACACTGAACTTCTCCTGTGCACAGTCAATATTAATGACACTTAGGCTAGTAATAATTACAGATAGAAGTGCAAGGAAAGATAAGTTTGTAAATGAGTTACTGATGTTGCAGGTATCCTAGGATTAAGTGACAGCTATTGAGCAGCCCCCCTGAAATTTTTTCCCCCAGAATACCTTTATTTTTTTTTTTTTGGGGGGGGGGGGAGGGGAATTGCATGGAACTTGCATAGGGTGACATGGACCGAAAAAGTTTTGGAACCACCAGCCTACTGGTTAGTGCAGTGGACTGTGGATCAAAGGGCCAGGATCACATCCCCACTTTTTCTTCTTTTTTTTTTAATTCTGAGCCTTCCAGAAACAAAAAAATACCTACTGTACCTAAATATGTCAGACAACTGCAAACCTGAAGGCTATTGAAATGGTGTATATTCAGTTGGAGGGATCACATTTACAAAAAAATGAGTTATAGTGGAGTTTGAACTGGTGTGTTTTGGTTTACAGTTCACTGCACTAACAACTAAGCTACTCCTCTATTACAGCGATGTCTGGGTGGCCATATTTTTGAAAATGATGACATGTCTCTGGTTTTTGTCATTCAAAAGTTGGACGTTTCACTTTGGAAAATATCTATTCACTTTGGATGTTTTCAGTGCAAAAACGTCCCATCTCAGAGCCATAATCAAATAGGAAATCTAGATGGTTTTCCTGTTTGAGTCAAGCTGTGAGATGGACATTTGTTTTGTTTCAAAAATGCCAGTGTCTCAAGAAAAATAGAATTTTAAATTTACACCCTTTTATTGCAGAAGAAAGAACTGGACAAAGATATCATGGCAACAACTTGGGTTTCTCATTATTATATTTGGTATGCACAAACTTCTAGTAGGCCATTCTTGTATGATATGCCGAACAGCCATCTATTCACACAGACAACAATTTGACCTCTCTTAAGCATATCCCACTCAACCAGCCAAAGTCTGTACGACTTTAAATGAGACATTTATAAATGACTGGGCAACATTAAACCAGTGATACTAGGAAGCATAAAACAGGTAGAAAGTGTGTTACATTCAACACATACCACCTTGATACAAGAATAATAAATAGGGTAATTCATGCTCAGCATATGGAAGATGTGGGCCACACATTACTTTTTTTTCAGATTGCTGGGTGCTCTCACACATTATTACTGTGTATTTTTCATTCTTCCTATCCAACTTTTCATGTTTTTGTGCTGTATGAACTGTCACTTTACATATGATAGAAATATGCCTCTAGCCACCTTATACAGTAGATTGGATGGCCATTTTGGCCTTAATCTGCTGTGTTATTATACTCAGGCTTCAATTCAAAATAGGAATATAGCTCAATCTTTGATCCATCCTGAATAGACACTACTTACATAGTAACATAGTAGATGATGGCAGAAAAAGACCTGCATGGTCCATCTAGTCTGCCCAACAAGATAAACTCATATGTGCTACTTTTTGTGTATAGGTTTGCTTACTCAGTGCTAAGTCCGCCCAGCACTATCCCCGCCTCCCAACCACCAGCCCCGCCTCCCACCACCGGCTCTGGCAGAGACCGTATGTCTGCCCAGCACTATCCCCGCCTCCCAACCACCAGCCCCGCCTCCCACCACCGGCTCTGGCACAGACCGTATAAGTCTGCCCAGCACTATCCCCGCCTCCCAACCACCAGCCCCGCCTCCCACCACCGGCTCTGGCACAGACCGTATAAGTCTGCCCAGCACTATCTCCGCCTCCCAACCACCTCATTAGTTCTCTTTTTTTTTTAAGGCCTCTTCCCTCCCACATTTGGGATTCCAGTTCAATTGCATCTAACATCTTCTGGTGCTACATTTCCATTTGCATATTTTTATAGCCTCTTCCCCACGTAGCTCAGCCATTGCAATGATAGCCCTACTACTACTAATCATTTCTATAGTGCTACTAGATGTACGAAGCACTGTATACATTACATACAGGTATTTGTTTCTGTCCCTAGGGGGATCACAATCTAAATTTTTTGTACATGGGGCAATGGAAGGTTAAGTGACTTGCCCAAGGTCACAAAGAGCTGTAGTGGGAATCAAACCCAGATTGCCAGGGCCAAAGTCAGTCTGCTGCACTAAGCATTAGACTACTTCTCCACATAAGTAAAAGAAGAGTAGTGGAGGAAGCCAGTTGGAAACCACCTTTTTATACCTATTTGTAATAAACGCTTGGTTCAGCCAATTCACTTCTCCTGTTGCTCTTCTTTTGCTTGTATTTGATGAGACACTGCCTCTTCTCTATTTCATGTTAATGACAGTCCTGAGCCGGCTATTATGGACCCTAAATCTGTTCACTAGTGGTCACTACTGAATGATGGCTGAAACACCCTCTACAGCACTCCCAGCTCCAATTAGTTCTTTTAAAACCAATTCTATCAAAAAGGACATTACTTTTTAGAAAATAACAATAAAAGACTCCCTCCCCCAGCAAAAAGAAATATCAAAGAAAGAAGCTTAACTGTTACTTTTGGTGGTGTTGATGCCCCCATTTGAAGCTTGTACAAATATTCCATTTATTAAAACATGAACACCTGAGGCCAGCCCTGAATTACTAAATGTGAAGGATTTCTTATATGGTGGTTTGTCTGCTCCACAGGTACCTTCTTAAACCTTGAATGCTTAACTATTTAGCTCCCTGCTCATAACAGAACACTAATTTTCTTTTACTATTTCATTTAGCTAAAATATATTTAAAATCTATATTCCAATTTGAATGTAATAAAATAGTATATTTAGACATTGCTTTTTATACAGATAAAATCTATAAATATAAATCATTGTTTTCTATTGCATTTTATACTTGATATACATTAGTGGGTGCTGATTTTTGTCTTGTAAAACTAAAATTGTACATAATTTTGAAGAGTATGCAATCAGAAATATTAAGACAAGAACTGTGCAAAATTAGTTTACTGTGCAAATTTTAAGAAATGCATCTTAAAATAACAATCCCCTTTCCTTTCATTAAACCTTCATGCCACAGAGAATACCTAAGAGAAATTGGGCTCATTGCTGGCCTGGAGCACTTAAAGAGTATCTCCTTTGAGACAAATTCTCAATGCTTCCTATGGCATTCTAGGATCAGCTGAACCTTAGGGCAGCAATAAGTCTGCACTGCAGTGTGCTCTATTATGGCCAACCAAAAGTCACTTTTTATTGTTTCCCAATTATAACACCACCAGGTGATTAGAAGCTTCTGGCCAACCAAGAAGGGGTATCTGTAACATGGCCAAACCTACTTACCACCGGAGCGGTACATGTTTGTTGTGTGCACCAAATAGACTTCGCATCCTAAGAACTAAGGGGTCCTTTTACAAAGCCATGGTAAAAAGGCCATTTTTAATGGGCCGAGAAATGGACGTGCGTAAAAATTAAAACTAGTGCGCACTTATTTATGGCCTGAGCCCTTACTGCTAGCCACTGATTTAGTGGCAAGGGCTCACGTGCTACCCACGTGGTAACCATGCAGCACATGCCGTGGCCATGCTGCCGATTACCGCCGGACACACCCCTGCGGTAGAAAATAGAAAATATGTTCTACCATGGAATTCAGCGCATGCCAAACTCAGAATTACCGCCGGGTCCACGTGCTACCCCAGCAGTAGAGCTGATTTGGCACGTGCTATCCATGCATTAGCCCTCCCGCAGCTTTGTAAAAGGGCCCCTTAGTATGTAGTAAAGTGCTTCCATTCTTTTCCAGGATGGACCCTACCTCTACCCAGGCCTCCTTTGCTAGCAAATCCAAAAATACCACAAAATGTCTACAATAGCACACTGATAAATTCTGCTGCTCTCTCAGTACTATTCTAAACTGCATCTTACCAATTGCTGCAAAAAAAAAGTTAGTCATCACTTATCTGTTCTGTAAAACAGTAGTATGAAATAAATGGTTTGTGGATTTATATTTTGATCCGTCTGCAGCAAAGAATCCGTCTGCAGCAACTACATGTGACCTTCATTCATTAGGACACTATGTTCAAAATGGGCAACTGAATGTTTCCCACAGATTACTGTCTACATTATCAATATTTTCTGTGGCAGTGCTGTCCTAAGAGATGAGCACAAATCTTCCCACAATGTGCTGGGATCTGTAGTTCTAGGGTAGTATTACTCAAAATAGTTATTTAAACCTAAAGAATATCACTTTTCCTGCTGCTTTCCCTTGTCATATAAATATTTTTTGCATTATTATATTTTTAATAATGTTTTTGCTGCTGGCATAAATAGGATTGAAATTTTAGAACACAGAAAGGTAACTCTCCCTGGTACCACTTTTCACATTACTAAGTGCAGGGAGATAAGTACCATCATGCTAAATGTGGCTGCCACAACTATGGACTTCAAGTTCATGTGTGCATATCCCTTATTCATTTACTTTACTGCTCATCCCTGTAAAACTGCAACAGGATATGTATCATTTTCCACGGGTCTTCATCTATCCCCTCCATATTGTGTGTTTTGGACAACAGAAGAGTCTTGGCATTAAGAATGTTTTCTCAAAAGTAAAACTCCAACAATGCTGCTTTTCAGAGATCTTCCACAAATTCTGTGAAATTTTACAAGACAAGGTCAACATTTTTGCAGCATATTTCCTGTATCTATTATATAAAATATTTTATAATTATCCTAAATAATGTCAGAATTAACGTGTGAATGGAGAAGACATAAAGGTCCCTTACTGTTGGGGAGGGGAGAAGGTGGTGGCCACCAATTGATTAAGATTTGTGACAGCACAGCTGGTAAGCACAAATGGGCACAGGAAAGATGGAACAACTGGTCCCTTTTCCTTCATCTTCTGATTACCTAGAGAGAGAATTACATTTTGTAGGCCAATTTCTGTTTCCCTCAATTTAAGCATATTTACTGTGTTTTAGTCTTCCATCAATCCTGAGAACTAAAGAACTATGACCAGCTCCTATTCATGGGGGTCAGGGCACAATTGATCTGCATTCATCCACTCAATGTAATAACATTTATATTTAATATACACAAAGTACAGTATCACCTCACACTGCTGTTATCTCCAGATATACAATTTATATTCAGGTCTGGCATAATTTTATATAAAAACATCCGGATCCAGTCTTAACAAAGACGGCATTAAATTGGCTTAAAAAATTTGTATCTATGTACAATTATTTCTATACACATATGTGCAAGTCTTTTTTTTTTTTCCTGACAAAATGCAGTATCAATACTGAGTCATGTAATTCCGGCCAATAACCGGATGAGTGGTTGTATGTTGTCACATGATGTAAGCTCCATCTTTGTAATAGTTCATGGATTCCATTTGTTTTGTCATATCAAGGACTTCATGAAACCCTGTACTGAGGCCAGACATGTGCTGAAAATAAGCTTCCTTCTCCACCTGCACAGTCAGATTGTTTATGCCAGCATCTTTCAGAATGGATGTCACCTGGCAAGGACAAAACAAAAAAGCATTCAGAATTGAAATTAGAGGCTGGTAACTGAACACAGTTCAACCGAGTACCAGTCATTTTCTGCAACTGGAGCTGGGCTGGATGAACAAAATGGGGACAGGGACAAAAGTTGCCAAGCAATCTCACAAGCTACAAGTTCTAAATTAAGAGCCTCTTTTACTAAGCCATGCTAGCAATTCCCGGCGTGGCAAATGAGAGGAAGCCCATTCAATTCCTATGGGCTTTCTCTCATTTGCTGTGCAGGATTCGCTACCGTGGCTTAGTAAAAGAAGCCCTAAATGACTTCATAGTGACTTAATAAATGAGAGCAGAAAAAGAATATCAGGCCCATCCAGTTTTCCCAGTTCTTCTGTTCACATTGCTAAGGATATATCCCATTGTCAGCCATAGAACGTGACCACCTTCAAGATTCTGATATTAAAGTCCTTTTTTTGTCTCATGTCTTTGTAATCCATATTGGTTAGATGAGTCTATAGCAGTGATGGGCAACCTTTTGAGCTTGGTGTGTCAAAATTCGCCAAAAAACCGAGCATAACTTGGGTGGTGTGTCACTTCGAGAAAAAAACCATAATTTCGCGATATTTATAGTTTAAATAACAAAAATGTATAATTGTAATATATAACTGTATTTAATAAACCAAAACCTATTTATTTAACTTACCTGCTTAGTGACTTCTTTGTTCATCTGTCAGTCGGTTTCTTTTGTTGGTCTTGATATTATTTAACTTGTGTGGGGTGCCGTGAACTAAGATAAGTGAGGGGGAGGGGGAATTCTTTAACTAATCTGCCTATTAGTGACTTTTTTGTTGCTGAATTTCATTGGCTAAATCTTCAATTGAAGGTTGGTATTTTGTACACTTCAAGCCCAAGCAAGCACTACTAACTTCATCTTTCAATCTGTTTCTTTTGTTGGTTTTGATATTATTTAACGCTGAGAATAAGGTTTCACAAAACTACGTAGAGGGAAAAATTGTGAGTAAAGCCATTGCTATATTTTTCAGGGTGCTAAAAGTGTCTGGTAATCGGATCCAGGCACTCCAAATTTCCTGGTAACTCAGATATTCTCTTAATAATTGCATCTTTATTCTGCATATCGTGAAATAGAACTGGTGCACATCTTAGGAGAGTTTCTTTAATAAATTCTCCCTCACTGAGTGCTTTTCCATGCTGAGCTATGGAGTGAGCAATGCTCAAACTTGCAGATGTTAAATTTGTAGAACTTTTTACAAATTTAAGGATGGACTTAGATTGGCTCTTATAAAAGTGTAGCTGCCTGGAAATGTATTCCTTCCTTTCATCCTCACTTTTTTTCAAGAGCTGGGAATGATTAGTTTCAAAATGTCTATTTATATTCCACGTTCTGCTTACTACCGTTTCAGTACATAGAACGCAAAATGATCTGCCATTTTTTTCTATAATGCCATACATCTCGGTCCATGTCTCTTGAAAGGGTCGGCTACTGCTACTACCACTTCCTTTACTTAACCTTGGTTTTTTATTTTTTGGGTTCTCCATCAGGGGGGCAGTGACAGAAGATAGAATTATAGATAGCCTGTTAGCCCTGCAGGCAATTAGGGGTTAACTAGCCTAACTGACCACCTTATGTAAATTAAGATGGCTGCCGCTATTTCTAATGGCGGGAAACGGCACCCATAGCACATGCCCTCGCCTCTCCCAGCCTCTCCCTCACCTATCTCAGCAATGATGGTCAATTAGAAATCCACGACACCCCAGAACAGTAGATTGGATGATGGTTGCTGTGGTTATGTGGTAATGGCGATCACAGGGCCCCCAGAGATGCGTCCCCCACGGCATTCCGCTGCTCTCTGCTCCGCCGGCCGGAAGTGAGGTCAAAGATCCCCTAACGGCCGTGCAGGAGCCGGGGCAGAGGGAGCAGCAGGGAGGGAACAAGCGGAGGACTCGGAGGGAGCCAATAGGAGCGCACACGGCACCCCCCCAGCGGGTAAACATGCACCGGGGGGGGGGGGGGGGGTGATTTCGCCGGGGGGGGGGGGGGGGGGGGTGAGGTCGCGCTGCACCTGGGGGGGGGGGGACGCATCGGCGATCCGCCCCGGGGAACGCCGCTGCTTCTCTGTATGCGGCCACATGCGGCCGCGTGTCACCGAAAATGGCTAAGCGTGTCAGTACTGACACGCGTGTCATAGGTTCGCCATCATGGGTCTATAGCATTCTCATTTCATTCCTACCAGCATCCACTTTTACCTCACCTTACGGTTCTACAATAATCCAAACAGTTGGCAATATTAGTCTTGCCAGTGATCAAACATCCAGCTTCCTAGATCTCGACCTCTGTTTCTCAGGCAATATAACATACAGCCGTGCCAATGAACCCAGCTGTTAGCAATTTTATTACCATAGTATCCAAGACAAACAAAGCCATGTGAATGCCTATGTTAATAAGAGGATGTTTAACATTTCATATTAACCACTTTGCCATAATATTGTTAGCTCCAACCCTCATTATTGCATCAGTTACAAAGAAATTGTAAGTATTATAAAATATGTTTCATATATACATCTTCAGTGCATTTTATATAGAATCAAACTGTGCAGAAGTAGAAAGTATTGTCTAGAACAGCTGACAGGTGTAATATCAATTTTCATTAAAATACATATTGAATATTTTGGAGATTGTCATACCTTTTACAAGGCCAAACTAACTTTGAAGCCTTCCTTTGTAAGAGCCGTAAGAGTCAGTGTATGATGACATGAATGTAAAAAAGCATTCTCTTAAGAATCACAAAAGCTATCATTTCATCCAAAACATCTACTCTTTCCTGTGGACAGCAGCAGCAGCAATTAAATGCATACAGCTATTCAAGTTGTTTGTTTCCAAATACAAATGAAACAGACTGGAGCAGATTGTATTAATTGGTACAGATTTAAGTGCTGCAAACATCTGAAATTTCCATTGTAGATTTGAGATTATAGAATAAGTGTGCGGAATGGGGTTACCTGCTGAATGATTCTTTGTTCCACTGTGTCGGAAAGGACCTGTAGGTGAATAGTCCCTGCCACCACGCTGGCAGAGTGACGCCAGAAATGCGGGTCACGATAAGAAATTATACCGTCAAGTCTCTCAATCTGCAAAACAACAGTATTCTATGACTTCAGTGCAACATTTTCAAAGCATAAGTTAAATTATCCTCTGTTTTGGTCCCAACAAATACAGGGGGAGGTTTAAAGAGTGGCCCTAAGATAACTAGAAAGTGTCTACAATTTACTTGAGCCCTGAGGCATAAAGAAAGGATCAAAAGTGAAAACAAAAAGGGCCAAAAAGGAAGCAGTAAAAGAAGGAATTAATGTGCATATCACTACTTCCAAGTATCACTTTGGGAGCTTCTTTTAAGCTATAGATGACATATTGGAATAGAGCACAGAGTCTTTTAAGGTACATAAAATGTAATTCTTACATGGGGGACACAGGATATGGCTTTCTTTTAAGCTACTTGTTTTATAAAACCAATCATACATAACTGGCCACAGACTAAAGATCACCGCTGAAGCATTTTTTTGACCCGGTGGTTTCCTTCTGCTTCTCTGGCCTTCCAGCTAACTGGAACTAGGACTGAGGATCTGGTGTCATGTGTCTGCATTTGCAACTACACAGAACAAAACAGTAGAGAAGACCAGAAGCAACCAATGGTGTAAATCTGGATTTATTAGATGCTTCTAAAATGCCTCAACACAAGTTGTGTTTCGGCTTGTAAGGCCTGCCTCAGGAGTCTGCATACATATCAGTGCATACTAACACACACTTCGATAGCCCTGAAAGTCCAAAACCTACTTTAAAATCCAACAATTTCATACGTGTCCTCCAAAATCAAGATTGTTGAAAATATTTGTTTGTGATTGGCAAGCGCTTTCTCCTTGTCACGTCCCCTACCACACTCTGGCAGCCTTCTTGGGTGGCGCGGTGTTCTCACTGCCAGACTGACACGGTGCTGCATGTCGGAACTCCTGGGGCCCTGCTGTCAGTACTGGAGCGGCACATCGGGGTGTTCCTGGGTGGCGTGGTCCTGACGCTCCGTCTTGCCTCCTGCCCCACTGAGATTGGTTGCTGCGCGGCGTGGTCCTGATGCTCCGTCCTACCTCCTGCCCCACCGAGATTGGCTGCTCTCACAGCTTGCCTCCTTAACTCTTCCCCTCGCGTTGCTCCTGCACTATGGGCTGCTGGCTGCTCTCCTGTTGGGCAGCTGCTTATCTTTCATTCTCCTCCCTGCCCAATGGCTGCTTTCCCTTTCCCTTCTGGCTTCTGCTGACGTCAGACGCCAGCACTATTTCAGCTGATCTTCCTGTTTCACTTGTTGCTTCGGCTTCTACTCCGGTAGGTTGCTCTGGCGTTTTTGTGTGTTATTATCTTTTTACCTTGTCTCTGACCTCTGCCTACTGACCCAGTGCTTAGCTTGACTACTCTTTGTGCCTGCTGCCTGACCCAGCGCTTACCTGGACTACTCTTTGTGCCTGCTGCAGACCCAGTGCATGTCTGTCCTCTGTGTTTGCCGCCTGCCGCTGGCCTTTTGGCCTTCACCAGGTCCCTGATCCCATATGTCCTGCCGGCCGCCCGCACCTAGGGGCTCAACCTCTGGGGAACGGCGATCACTGCGGGTGAAGTCTCAGGGTTGCCCGACTGCCTAGTCAGGACCCGGGCCTCCTCATCATTAGGGCATGTCAGTGTTCTACTCGGCACAAGGAGTCTGACACTCCTTAATATACGCTGGAGGATGCATATGAGATTGTTGGATTTTATGGTAGGTTTTGGACCTACAAGGCTATCGAGGTGTTTCTTAGTATGATCTGATATGTATGCAGACTCCTAAGGCAGGCCTTACAAGCCAAAACACAGCCTGTGTCAAGTCATTTTAGAAAGCATCTAATAAATCCAGCTTTACACCATTGGTTCCTTCTGGTCACCTCTACTGTTTTGTTCTGCATTCTTGTTCTGTGGAGAGTGGTGGTTCTTTCATTTGCAACTACACATGGATTGAGATAGAGGGGGAGATGCTGAACTGCAGGCTGGCAAAGGGAGGGAAAAGGAGGAAGAAATGTCAAACTGTGCCACTTACAGGGATGGGGGATGAGTAATTACTGGTAATTTTATTAGCCTCTATGGAGTATTACCAGTAGATAAGACAACCCTGGTTTATTGAGGGCAATTTAAGGTTAAAATTTCTTGACTAATGGATCCTCATTCAGAACAGCTGTGGGACGGAACTCCTGGAGCTGCTGGCTTGCACTACAGGACAGTCCCTCATTAGGAGCAGCGTGTTTGCCAGTCTGCTTGGGCATCACCAAGTGAGTCAGGAGTCACTGGGAATAGCACAGTTGCAAAGGGGAGTGTCAGGTGTTACAAGGTATCCCATTCTGGAAGGAATATGTAAGCCCACCAAAGTCTTTCCAGAATACCATACGATTCAGATATCATCTAGGTAAAATGGACCCGAGCATCCCTTTTTCTACTTGATGACCTATGCAAAATTGTCCTTCATGTGTATAACTATATACTGATCCAGGTACATACATACACAATTAAATGCAGTATTTCACATGAAAAAATATATGCTTATATTCTTTAAAGCCTGTCTACTATTGCACACTATGTAATTGTATGGTATAACGAACAAATTAAAACCAACACACTGAAACTGATGTTTCTAACCTTTTCCAGCGCAATGTGTATCTCCTTCTCAATTTCTGGTGGTATCCTCAATAAGATGACTTGACAAGCATCCTTAAGGAATGGGATAACACTGGCAAATATTAATACAGCAATAAAGAGGGAGCAGATAGGATCAGCTATCAACCACCCAAACTGCTGTATAAGAATTGTGGATATGATCACACCAACACTGCCAAGTGTGTCTGCCAACACATGCAAAAACACCCCTGTAACAAAAAAAGACATTGAAGATACTGAGTTAAACATGTCTATAGTTCAGGCAGTATCATTAAAAGGACTGCAGTGCCTAACCTGGGCTCACTACAAGGCTGTTACAAGCTTTGCTGGGACTTTTAACAATGCAATACACTTCTTCCAGTCCAATTTTGTAAGATATCATAGAGCAAGTATTTTCAAACAAGCTTTCCCCCAAACAAAATCTGTGGCAAAATTATGTACTTTGGTGCTTTTAAGGATATTCTAGCAAATCTTAATCATGAGGTCTCCACTTAATGACATTATGAGCACCTTTAAAGTAACAGCTATCAGATTAATAACTGTTGCAAAAACACAGTTTTCATAGCCTGATATTGTTTCTACTTTCATTTGTTTTCCCTGGCTGTAATTGCTTCCTGCTTTGTTTGACCTTCCCCATTCCTCAACCAGCCTTTATCTTTTGTGCTATTGGCCTCTATTTTTGGTGGTGTTATCACACTACTGCACCTACACATTGGCAGCTATCATCATGCCTATTATATACATCTACATTATTTATTTCTGGCTTTTCCTCTTGTTCATTATTATTTTCTATACCCAAGATTTCCTCCGTATTTCTCTACCTCCCTCTCTTTCCTTTTAACTATTGTTTATTGTCCAAGAAGCAGTCAGGTCCCGTTTTCTAATTCTAATTATCTTTGCATCTATCTATTTGCAAATTTGTGCTTAAAATACAATATACAAAAGGAAGTTACTCTTCAGTTCAAATACCTGAAGTTTTTATTTTGTCCTTTGGCACAAATTGTGACCCTTTCCCATAGGATATAATGGAGGAGCTTTATTATCTGCAGCAGCTCATGGGTAGATTCTGAGGCACATTTAAGTTTCTATTTAATTGTGTATTACTTAATGTGTAGAATTTACTCATGTAAACCTCTTTAGGTTTCAAATTCAATTTCCACTTCTGTAACGATAGTCTTCTATGGTGGAATTTAATCCATCTCTTTCTCTGTTCTTCACCATGTCTCCATTGAATGGCTATTTTAACAAGTCCAGTCTAGTATCCAGGGTACAGCAGGGCTGTTCTGGACATTTGAGTCGCGCCCAACAACTCAGCAAGAATTGTCCACAGAGCGGCAATGTTAATTACAGCCACATAAAATAAGAACGAGATGCACCTCCCTACTGACAAGCACCTTGCAAGAAGGGAGGTGAGGCAAATGGTGTGCATGAAATCATTCAAGGCCCTTCTACATTACGCTAATTTTGTCCTAAATGAGAAGAGGAAGGCTTGGGGTGATGAGGAAGCCCCCATAAGAATTCAAGTTAGCCTCTGAAATATGTCTTCTAAGTGCAAGACTTCTCAAGAATTGGCCCTTTGTGGGGAGGATGACACTACAAACAATCCCAAGCTTGCTGATCAATCCTTCTGCACAGGAAATTACCCCAACCAACTCACATGGAGCCTCCACTACGGCTCTTCTAGCCTGCTTACCTCCCATATGGAAGCGTCACCTGATATTAATGCGTCCAGGGACAATAAGTGCCTATATGGGGCTTCACCAGGTCGATGTCCCCTGCAGCCTGATCCTAAAGTGTGGCCACCAGTGTCCTTAACAGAGGATTCGGAATCTTTGAGCTCCTGCTTCTAGCTGCCCAGATAGCGGCTAGAGAACACAATTCACTGAAGGTCAGACTCTAGTTTTCTCCCCAGAGTTGTAGAATACTTAACCTTCCCCCAACTGTGTCTCCCAGTGCTCCTAAGGAGCACCTCCTTAGGAGATATAACTTCCTATGACCAGGACAAAATCTAAAACTTTGGCCTTGGTCACCACAAGGCTAGAAGTGGATATCGCTGCCTGAAGAGAATCTTCCTCTACTGGCAGAAGTATGAGGTGTCCTTGGCTACCCATTGCCCCGACTGTAGAACCTGAACATAAGAATAGCCATACTGGGGCAGAGCAATTGTATATCTAAGCTCAATTACAATAAAAATAACTTATATTCCACTAACCCCCCCCCCCCCCCCCCCCAAAAAAAAAAAAATAGTTCAGTGTGGACTACAATATAAAATAACTAGATAATCTCTAGTGAATTACAAAACAAATTAGGTAAAATTAGAAACTAACAACAGAATAAAAATTTTGAAAGAGAAATGCTTTCAGTAATTTCTTTAACTTTAAATAACATTTCTCAGATCAGACACGCAAAGGGAGTGAATTCCAACAGTGTGCAGCTTTGTAACCAAAAGTCTTAAGCCTCACTTATGGCTATTGCAAAGTAAAATTATCTTTAGAATGTAAATACTTTTCAGCTGATGAAAAGACTAAGCAATGAAATAAATACATTGGAGCCTGACCTTGAAATATTCTAAAAATGAATACACATATTTTAAACTGACAGCATACTTCTACCTGCAGTCAGTGTAATTCAATAAACAAGTGTATTCCTTTCAAATCTACATTTCCCAAAATCAATCTGTAGCAACTACAACTGTTTCATTGTGGGTTTCGTGCATCCTAAATATAACAAGTTGAAGTAATCTAGATGCGACAGTATAGTGTCATTGTCAAATTAGAGTCAATTATATGTTATATGATCTATAGATTGTGAATGCGCAATATGTAATCCACCTAGAACTCTTGGATTGTGCAGAATATAAGATTTTTAAATAAATAAATAATTCCCGCTACCCTCAGAGAAGATTCTAAGAAAATCTCTTGGCCTGAACCATAACCTTCCGAACATCCAAATGTATTGATGGTGGCCTAAGCAATAATACTTCAGTCTTATCAGTATTATGTTTAAGGCAATACTGAATTACCCGGTTCTCCATTTTTTTGAAAGCATGAATGACTATCCTGATCATCATCAAAAGAAATTAAAATCAATATAGTTTTAATTATCTGCATATGAATACAGATTCAATTCAAAAAAATTAAAGAAGTGACCCAATGTGGACATCAAAACATTAATAAAAATGGGGGAAAGAAGGTATCTCTGTGGAACACCAGATGTTGATCTCCATTTAGTTGAGGGTAAAGAAGCTATTCTCAACCTACATTTCAAAAATATTGCAAGATGAACAGAACAGGGCCCCTCACAGTCTCACAAACAAGCCAAACACAGTGAGGGTGACAAAAATACTGAACAGCAGACGATGTCCAATATATGGAAGCTTTATTATAACATTCAGGAGGCGACACAATTCGTGTTTTGGCCAAAAGTGGCCTGCCTCAGGAGTCTAAAAACAAGCAAGATGTGTATATATATATATATGTTGACAGTATAGATGAACGACAAAATATATTCTGAAATGTAACCATGCTTGACTACAGACATAATAATATTGCACAAAAATGGTTAACCTTCTACCTTCTAGTGGATGAACGGACTTTCTAGCTAGACAAGTGCCAAAGCAGACACTGTAAAGTCCAAAACAAGTCTTTTTTAAAGCAAATCCCGGATGTGGCCACATTTTGCCAAAGAGGCTGCATCAGTGGTAAACGTAAACAACTAACCAGGGTTTCTCAGCCTTTGCCCTGGTAATGAAACTAAACATAAGTACATAAGTACATAAGTAATACCATACTGGGAAAAGACCAAAGGTCCATCGAGCCCAGCATCCTGTCCCCGACAGCGGCCAATCCAGGTCAAGGGCACCTGGCAAGCTACCCAAACATACAAACATTTTATACAAGTTAGTCCCAAAATTGTGGATTTTTCCCAAGTCCATTTAGTAGCAGTCTATGGACTTGTCCTTTAGGAAACCGTCCAACCCCTTTTTAAACTCTGCCAAGCTAACCGCCTTCACTACATTTTCCGGCAACAAATTCCAGATTTTAATTACGCGTTGGGTGAAGAAAAATGTTCTCCTATTTGTTTTAAATTTACTACACTGTAGTTTCATCGCATGCCCCCTAGTCCTAGTATTTTTGGAAAGCATGAACAGTCGCTTCACATCCAAGATGACCTGAGTAAACCTTCTTACCAAAGGATGGAAGAAACAGCTTCACCGTGCTGTAGTGAGATCTTTTATAATTCGTCATTGCTGTTTTTATTTTTTACACAAAAATGCAATTTCACATTTGAATCCAGTTTATTGTATATTTGACATAAGAATTGCTGGTACACTGTATGTATATATCATGAACCCAACAGATATATCATTTTTTTCCATCTACATTCCTTTTTTTCATAGTTCTCACTATTTTAGTATGATATATTCTTTATTGATACATATTATTCAATTCAAATTCTACAGATTATATAACATTAGGGAAGCATATTTTAGCAAAACATACAGTGGGTTTTCTAAGTTATTTTTTTTTACTTATTCATGTTCCGTCCAGCAGTGTTTTGTTTACTATCCAAACACCAGCATTAGTAACGTCCAAATCACTCCACACATCCAACTGCGCGTCTGTACACTTTCAAAAGTTGAATACATTCTATAGATGTGCCAATATTTGTTATTAATACTTTTAATTATTCACCATTGTGAGGTTTAGATATGTTATAGTTCTGTTAGCAATGCTAACAGAGTTGTTTTCAGCACGCTAATATTTTATGTTTCACCACATTTTTTTTAAGTGTCAGTGTCAATCTAAAACAGAGTCAAACATGGGGTCTCTGACACATAGCCTTTTTTGCTTCAAAATTATTTTAGTTTTTTTGCAGTTTGCTGTTTTTGCCCTTGTCATTCATTATATATGCAATACTTAAGTCCCCACCACTATCTAATACATTCAACACACACATGATGGTCCTTTTTTTAAAGACAGTGATCATGTGTTTTTAAACTAACCAGTATACACTTTTTAATTCCTTGTTTTTTATGTCATCATCTGCAATCCTTTACATGTTTCACATGTCAGTTCAGCTAGTTATGTCAAACTTGCATTTTGTTTTAAAAAAAAAAAAAATGTTCCTGCCATTATCCGTTTCTTTTCAACTTGTTCTCTTGAGCGTTCTAGCGTTAGCGTCTGTTCACGAAGAATAAGCAGCAAGGTATGGACAATTCATTTATTCCAAGTTTCGCACAGCATTTAAGACATCAAGTGATGCCTTTAGACAGTTTTCTAGTTTTTTTTTTTTTTTTTTTTTAGCTTTGGCACTAATTTCTGTCCATTTTGCACTATAGTTTTTTTCACCAGTCCAAATTGATGAAATATATTTACAAGTAGAATCGTTCATTTTAATAACCGGCTTTTTAATGATCTCCATTGTATCTTGAGTTGTTGGCCAGTGCAGAAAGACAGAAACATGCCAATATTTCTGCATAATTCTGTTTTCAGTATTTTAATATAAGATGGGTCGCGTCTATGATCACATCATTTACTGCTTTGTTTTTTACACAGTTTTCATGCCGTTTCTGCACCTTGTCTTTAAAAAAAAACCCTACAATATCAGATGAGTTTAGTTCATGTGCACTTAGTTTATAACATTCCATAGTAAAGTGTTCTAAGGACCCTTAGCTTGACAGTCACTATTTTATTTTTTGCAGCTGTATACTACAGTCTAATTATAAATTAGTAAATATCTCATCACACATGCTTATTCAAGTTTTTGATCTACACATTCATTCACAATATCCATTTTTGAACATAAGAACAGTTCTTCATTTACTCATTTTATTTCACATGAGAAGATGTAAATGTTATTCAAAATCACCTAGGTATACAGCATTATTAGTACTCATTTACATATCCTTCTTTACATATTTTCCTTGTCTTCATCATCTGTGTACACAACAGATATTTATTCACAATATTCATTTTCTAATATAGCAACATTTTTTTTATTTACTCATTTTATTTCATAAGAGCAGGTGTACATGTTTATTCAAGATATTTTTTCTTCTCTAGGTATACAGCACTATATGTATTATCAAAAGGCTAGCTAGAAAGTCCATACATACAATAGAAGGTTAACCATTTTTGTGCAATATTATTATGTCTGTGGTCAAGCATGGTTACATTTCAGAATATATTTTATCATTCATCTATACTGTGTCAACATATTTATGTACCTCTTATATGTATATATACATTTTGTTCGTTGTAGACTCCTGACGCAGGCCATTTTTGGCCAAAACACGACTTGTGTTGAGTCCTGGATGTTTTAATAAAGTTTTCATATATTGGACATCGTCTGCTGTTCAATCTTTTTGTCACCCTCACTGTGTTTAGTTTGCTTCTTCTACACTTCAAAAAAACCTGCAAACCAATTGTTCTAACATAGTAACATAGTAGATGACAGCAGAGAAAGACCTGTATGGTCCATCCAGTCTGCCCAACAAGATAAACTCATATGTGCTACTTTATATGCATACCTGACCTTGATTTGTATCTACCATTTTCAGGGCACAGACCATAGAAGTCTGTCCAGCACTAGCCCCGCCTCCCAACCACTGGTGCTGCCACCCAATTTCTGCTAAGCTTCTGAAGATCCATTCCTTCTGAACAGGACTCCTTTATGTTTATCCCAAGCATTTTTGAATTCTGTTACCGTTTTCATCTCCACCACCTCAGTGGCCAATCCAGGTCATAAGTACCTGGCAGAATCCCAAAGAGTAGCAATATTCCATGCTATCAATCCCAGGAATAACGATTTTTGAACTTTTTCTCCAGGAACTTGTCCAAACCTTTTTTAAACTGTTACCATATCCTCTAGCAACAAGTTCCAGAACTTTTAACTATTTGTTGAGTGAAAACATATTTTCTTCTATTTGTTTTAATGTTTAAATCATTTTTATTGATGAGGAAATTAGGAATACAGTAACAAGTTGCATTATAACAATCATCATCATCATCAAGTTTCAAACATTAACCCAACCCCCGAACCCCACATCCCTTCAAACCCATTTTATATATTGTACCATTCTGATCTCTGTGTAAATATTTGGGTGTAATCTATAAATATAACAGAATAAGCCCAACAAACCAGCCAAAATATACAAGCTGAGCCAATATACTAAAGCAAATCTGAACAGCATCCTCAAAATGTTCCTGCAGTGCAGATATCTGCTCTAAAACCCCCCATCTGCACCCAGAGTAGACCTACCCACTTTTTCTATTTGTTTTAAAAGTATTACCCCATAACTTCATGGAGCGTCTTCCTAGTCTTTGTACTTTTTGAAAGAGTAGACAATTGATTTATGTTTACCCATTCTACTCCATTCAGGATTTTGTCGACCTGTATCATATCCCCCCTCCCCTTTTAGCTGTCTCCTCTCCAAGCCAAAGAGCCCTAACCTCTTAAGCTTTTACTCATATGAGGAGTTCCATCCCCTTAATCATTTTGGTTGCCCTTCTTTGAACCTTTTCAATTCTGCTATACCTTTTTTGAGATAGTGACCAGTATTGCACACAATATTCAAGGTGATACTACTGTAGCAATACAAAGGCATAATAATATTTTGTCTTATTTTCTTTCCCTTTCCTAATAATTCCTAGCATTGTTTGCTTCTTTGGTTTATGCTGCACACTGAGCAGATTTCACCACATTGTCCATGACATCTAGATCTTCACCCTATGCTTGGAATAAACTCCCTGAGCCCATACGCCAAGCCCCCTCCCTGCCCATCTTCAAATCCTTGCTCAAAGCCTACCTCTTCAATGTCACTTTCGGCACCTAACCATTGTACCTCTATCCAGAAAATCTAGACTGCCCCCAATTTGATTGACTGCACTTTTTTGTCCTTTAGATTGTAAGCTCCTTTGAGCAGGGACTGTCCCTTCTTTGCTAGATTGTACAGCGCTGCGTAACCCTGGTGGCGCTTTAGAAATGTTAAATAGTAGTAGTAGTAGGTAGTGACTCCTAAAGTGCAACCTAGCATCAAGTCACTATGATTTTCATTACTTTTCCCATTGGGCATCACTTTGCACTTATCAACATTAAATTTCATCTGCCATTTGGATGCTCAGTTTTCCAATTTTCTAAGATCTTCCTGCAATTCCTTACAGTCTGAATGTGTTTTAACAACTTTGAATAATTTTGTGTCATCTGAAAATGTAATCATCTCAGTTGTCATTCTGATCCCCAGATCATTATATAAATATTAAATAGAACCGATCCCACCTCCTCCACAGAGAAGTGGCCATTTAACCCTACCGTTTGTTTTCTAATCCGTTAACCAGTTCCCAATCCACAACAGAACACTGCATCATATTCCATGACTCTTTAATTTTCTTAGGAGCCTCTCATAAGGGACTTTGCTAAAAGCTTTCTGCACTACATCAACCAGCTCATCTTTATCCACATGTTTATTCACACCTTCAAAGAAATGACGCAAACTGGTAAGGTAAGATTTCTCTTGGCGGAATCTATGTTGACTCTGTTCCATTAAACCATGTTTGTCTATATGTTAGATAGTTGTATTCTTCAAAATAGTTTCCACTATTTTGCTGGCACTGATGTCAGGCTTACTTTTATGTAATTTCCTGGATCACCTCTTTTTAAAAACTGGCATAACATTAGCAACCCTCCAATCTTCAGGTACTACGGACTGTTTTAATGATAGGTTACAGATCATCATTAGTAGCGCAGCAATTTCACGTTTGAGTTCTTTCAGTACCTTGGGGTGTACACCATCCACTCTAGGTGATTTACTGGGGTCAGCAGACCTTCCCCCTCTTTCCAACCATCACTCATCCATTACAGATGAAGTTGGATAGACTCAGGAGTATCCTAAGGAAATACTTTTCACAGAAAGGATGGTGAATGCGTGGAATAGCCTCACAGTGGAGGTGGTGAAAATGAAGACTATATCTGAATTTAAAAAAGCTTGAGACAAGTACATAGGATCTCTAAGGGAGAGGCATGGATAGTATATGTTATGGATGTGCAGACTGGATAGGCCACACGGATTTTTATGTACCTTCTTTCTCTCAATTTCTAGAGGAGGGAATGTCCCTGTGCCTGCTAAATCTGCTATCTCCTCCTCTACCTGGCCCAAAACACTGCCCAAGACAACCTGCACCCAACCCCCTCTCAAACTGGGGCACATGGCAGGACTAAGGAAGGAACCAGGAATACTCACTTGTTCTTTAACTTCTCCCTCCATATTTTTTAAATGCCTAAGCTGACCTCAGGACACCTTTACATGACAATAGCAGAGAGACAGAACTGCAGGCTGCCCCCATCATCTTTCTTCAGCAGGAAGGTGGGGGAGTGGCAGAGAAATAGAGAAAAGGTTCCAGCAAGCAGAGCATCAGAATTGCCCCAGTCTCACCATGCCTGCAAGGGGAAGTGAAGCTTTCATACCCAACTACCACTGACAAACAAGAGAAAGTAAAGGGGAGAATAAACACCCCACATGCTACATACTAGTGTTTCCCCAAGTCCGGTCCTGGAGTACACTTTGACAATCAGGTTTTCAGGATATCCACAATGAATATGCATGAAGAAATTTGCATATAGCGGAGGCAGCGTATGCAAATCAAGTTCATGCATATTCACTGTGGATATCCTAAAAATCTGACTGGCAAGGGGTACTCCAGGACTGGACTTGGGAAACACTGTACTACACGTATACAATATCCAGTGCCAAGGCAGACTCAAACTGGCTGCCTTTACAAAATGTTTTTTTTTTCATATCTCAGTGCCACCTCAAACTGGGTTCTAGGACTGTTGTTTTGGGCCCCAGTGAAGCTTACAGAAAAATCAAACTGGTACAGTACCTCTCCAGCAGAGGCAGGGTGAGCACAAAAAGGCCCATCTGCTGCTTCAAAATGGCTACCATTCCTATGCACAGGTGCTGCTCCTGTGCCCAGGAATGCAATCGAAGGAGGCCATCAACTAAACACCCAGCATGTATTGCTGCAAAGCCTGATCATCCCAGGAGGCTGAAAACACTTGCACTGCACTCAATTGTGTTGTGTATGGGTAGTTCTATTAATTGTGCCATGTACTCTGGTGCAAGGCCAAAGATTCTATAGGCCAGACAACAGCCTTTGAAGGATAGCAGTGTAGTTTTAGAAATGGTCTTGCGCTTTCGAATCAATTTCTTCTGAATATTAATTAACTGCTGTGTTTTGTGCTGATTGTACTTTCTTTAGTAGTTGTTCCTTGATCTGGTGTAGATTCTGTTACAGTAGTCTGCTTGGGTGAGACCCATGGATTGGACAAGTACTACTACTACTAAACATTTCTAGAGCGCTACTAGGGTTACGCAGCGCTGTACAGTTTAACAAAGAAGGACAGTCCCTGCTCAAAGGAGCTTACAATCTAAAGGACGAAATGTCAAGTTGGGGCAGTCAAGATTTCCTGAATAGAGGTGTAGTGGTTAGGTGCCAAAGGCGACATTGAAGAGATGGGCTTTGAGCAAGGATTTGAAGATGGGCAGAGAGTGTGCGAAATACATCTTTCTCGAAGTAGTTTATGCTTTTCAGTTTCCACATGGTTTGGAACATTATTTTTGTAATGTTTGAGATTTGTTTATGGAAGGATATATTGCGGTCCACAGTGACTCCTAGGATTTTTAAGTTATCAGATGTTGGGAGCGATGTGCCTATGACGCTGATGTTTGGGAAGCGTTCGGTATTGTGTGATGATACGAGTATCAGGCAGTGTGTTTTTTCTTTGTTTAGTTTGATTTTGAAGAATGATGCCCAAGATTCCATTGTGTTTATGCCGTCTGTTATCCTGGACGCAATTTTGTGCAAATTCCTCTTGATGGAGATGCAGACAGACACATCATTGGCGTATATGAAGGGGTTGATGCCTTGTTTGGATAGTTTTCGTGCAAGGGGGACCTCCATCAGGTTGAACAGCATCGGTGAGAGTGGCGAGCCCTGGGGAACCCCACATACCGCTTTCCATGTATGAGAGAGAGGAGAATGATTTAACTTGATAGGATTCTTGTAGTTAGGAAGCCTAGGAGCCAATTAAGCACTTTCCCTCCAATGCCAATTTTGTTGAGTGTTTTTGTGAGGATTCGATGGTCGACCATGTCAAATGCGCTTTACATGTCAAATTGTAGTGGAAGAATGTTTTTTCCTTTTGAGATTTTCTTTTTGAGGTTGACCAGTAGTATAATCATCACTGTTCCGGTGCTGTGTTTGGGTCTAAAGCTTGGGGACTCATGTAGTATGGAGAGTTCGTGTATTCAGTTACTTGGTTGGCTACTATGTCTTCCATTATTTTCATCGTTAAAGTATGGATGCCACTGGCCTGTAATTTGAGGAGTCACTGATGTTTTTCTTGGTGTCCTTCAGGAATGGGTAAGCAGTTATGTTGCCTTTTTACTGTGGAAAACGGCCTTCCTGGAACATGTAGGTCAGGTGGGAGGTACGTTGGCCTATGAATCAGTCAGGGGCAACTTTCAGTATGTAGCTGGGACATGTGTCTAGCAAGCAGTAGGCGGAGGAGAATTTTCTCAACACTTGTGCTAGTCTCATTTGTTGTTTGTGTGAAGGTGGTGCATGTCCTATCTGCTGGGGCTTCTTCTAGAGGGTGGTTGATGTATATTCCTTCCTATACTAGGCCTGTAATATGGCCCTGCTAGCCCTCAGTTTTCCTAGCTTTGCTGTCATCAGCATAATTTTAGTTTCTTCCTGCAGCTGCATGTAAGCTACAGTGCTTTCTCAGTAAATGGAAAGTACATGTTACATGTCAAGGTGACACTTAGGAGGAACTGAGGCTATGCAGCCCATATATGGCAGACACACATGGATATAACCTTGATGGTGAAGAGAGACTTAGGACCCTGCAGAGTCCAAGATGTTTCATCGGAAATATGTGTTTAGAGAGGAAGGACACCAGGTGTTTCATACTACTTACTTGTTAGCTACAATGCTTTACACGCTGGGAGCACACGTTACTGATAAGGAATTAGCCAATGGCCACAAAGTGTGCATGTGAACACAAAAGGAGAGGATGATAGAATGGAGGAAACTGCCATTTTTGTATACATATAAAAAATAACAGAATATTACAGGAAAATCCATATATGATCACAAGTTAGTTAAGGAGAAATCACATGATTTAGGAGAAATGAAACTTACAACAGTATACATATATGATAACTAAGAGAGTTGTGCTGAGCAGACTTTGTTATTCAGTTTTTGCGTCTGGCTTTTTCTGTCTGCCAACCTGCTCCTGAGAAAACAATTATTTTGTATTGGCTTAGAGAAATACCAATAAAGATTTTTACTGGTTGCGCCAAACCTAAGTCTGATGGTCTCTCTTATTCCAGCACCTAGGGCTGAAGTGTCCTCTCCTCCTAAGGGGCACAGGACCAAGATTGACATTACATTGAGTTCATTTATGAGGTTTTCGAGGTTTGTGTCATCTTGTATTAGGCTCTCTCTTAGGTTAAGGAACTTCTCTTTGAAGAATCTGGCAAGCTCGTTGCTGACGGTGGGGGGGGGGGGGGGGGGGGGATCTTCATTTGCCATCTTTAAGGGTTTGGTGTTTATTAGGTTATTTAGCAGTTTATATAATTTGCATCTTTGTAATCTGATTCTACTTGTTCTTTATAGAATTTCATTTTAGCCTAATTTTGATCTTGTACTCATTTCGAGCTTCTCGCCATGCGGTTTTGTTTCATTTTTGTTTTTTTTCAATGCATGTTATAGTCTTCTGCAGAGAGATTTTAGTTCTTTGTTAAACCATGTGACTGATTTGTGCCTCTGTGCAGTTTTTGTTTTCATCGGGGTTATTGTGTCTAGCATGGTGAAGCTTCGTCTCATTCTGTTAAGAATTCTTCTGTGTTACACTTTGGTAACTATTGCTCTTCGTATATGGCAGTCCAAAAGTTGGTTGCATCAATCTTCCCTCATGATTTGTATGGTGTTCGTGCTTGTACTGGGTGGGCTATGTTTTCTTGCCAGTAGAGGATCATGTTTAGCTTAAAGTGATCAGACCAGGGGATTTCCACCCATCTCTGATTCTGTATGCTGAAGTTATTGTCCTGTGAGAAGCTGTATGCTAGTAGGTCTATGGCATAGCCTTTGGCATGGGTTGTGGTCACCAGTGGTCACTGGATGTTCCATAGTTGAAGGAATTTGTCACATTCTTTGGAGTTATTTTCTGGTCTTCGAGATGTAGATTGATATCTCCTAATAACAGGGTATTGGGGTTGGCAACACAAGTGTTTGAGATGAAATCCATGAAGTTTGTTTGTGCCATTTTCCATGTTCCTCGGGATCTGTAGGGAATTCAAGTTGCTACAAAATACTGACTACTCATCTAAGCAGGTAGTTTATGGGTCTGGTGTCCCTGTATCAAATGGTATTTGGGACAAACCAAAGAAACAATTAAACACAGGACTGCTCAACGTCTGAGCAATCTGAGGTTGAATCGGAGTGAGGCACCCCTTGTGGCACATTGACATCAAGCACAGCATGATGTTGAGGATCTGCGCTTTCTTGTGCTTCAACAGATCCAATTACCATAAGGGGTGATGTGTCAGTGGTGTTGATTCGAAGAGAGCAAAGGATGATCTTTAATTGGAATACTATTGAGCCAACAGATCTGAATAAGGAAACTGAGTGGGGACAATTATTAACAATAAAGGGGGTCTTAAAACATGTCATTTCCACTGTGTAGGACAGACACAGTTGGGGTAGTCAATATATTACTGGCTCTCCACGGTGGTGGACCCTTTCTCTGGCCGTGCACAAGCAAGTTTTTGATATACTTTATGGGGTAGGTACATGAGATATTGTTCATGTAGTAGGATTTAATTAGGGTTAGGTACTGATGTGATGTTCTATATACATGTTTTTTATATTGTAGTTTTAGTCTCCTGAAGATGCCACAGTGTGAAACAAGATATCATGTAGAGATTAAAGATTTTGGTGAATGTTCCGCTATCCATTGGCAAAGTTGGTTGAAAGTTCTTATATTCATGCAGTGCGAATTCAGAAGAGCGACAGTGTTGTTAAGTGTTACAACTCTTTAAGTACAACAGACATTTCAGTCAAGGTTTCTATGGTGAGATAACTCTATACAGAAACGTGGAATTCTTTCCATGAAGAACAAAAATTTATTGTGTGCAACAATCATTGTGAATATGGACCGTTATATACAGTTTATTAATTTCAGTGTTTTTCGAAATTTTTGACATTAGCATTCAACTTTCAAAAACGACACTATGATAAAATAGAAGAACGGTGAAAAAACAAAGCAGAGCAGCAGTTTGCAAAGGCTGAAAATTTACATCAGGCAGGGATGCTGTTCAAAAATGCCATCCTGGAAGCCCAGGCCAAATATATTCCGTGTATTAAAAAAGGAAAGAAGGAAGACCAAACTACAGCCGGCATGGTTAAAGAGTGAGGTGATGGGAGCTATTAGAGCTAAAAGAAAATCCTTCACAAAATGGAAAAGGATCTGACTAAAAATAATAAAGAGCATAAGGAATGGCAAGTCAAATGCAAAGAGCTGATAAGGAAGGCAAAGAGGGACTTTGATAAAAAGATTACGTTGGAGGCAAAAACACATAGTAACATTTTTTTTAGGTGTATTAAAAGCAAGAAGACAGCAAAAGAATCAGTTGGACCGCTAGATGACTGAGGGGTAAAAGGGGAACTCAGGGAAAACAAAGCCATAGCAGAGAGATTAAATTAATTCTTTGCCTCGGTCTTCACCGAGGAAGATTTGGGAGAGATACTGGTGCCAGAAATAGAATTCAAAGCTGATGAGTCAGAGAAACTGAATGAAATCTCTATAAACCTGGAGGATGTAATGGGGCAATTTGACAAACTGAAGAGTAGCAAATCTCCTGGACTGGATGGTATTCAACCCAGAGTACTGATAGAATTGAAAAATGAACTTGCAGAGCTATTGTTAGTAATATGTAATTTATCTTTAAAATCAAGCATGGTACCGGAAGAATGAAGGGTTGCCAATGTAACGCCAGTACGTTCCAGAGGTTATCGGGGAAATTATAGGCTGGTGAGCCTGACATCAGTACCAGGCAAAATGGTAGAGACTATTATAAAGAACAAAATTACAGAGAATATTCAAAAGCATGGATTAAAGAGACAAAGCCAACATGGATTTAGTGAAGAGGAATCTTGCCTCACCGATTTATTACATTTCTTTGAAGGGGTGAACAAACGTGGATAAAGGTGAGCCAGTCGATATTGTGTATCTGGATTTTGAAAATGCATTTGACAAAATACCTAATGAAAGACTCCAGAGGAAATTGGAGAGTCATGGGATAGGAGGTAGTGTTCTACTGTGGATTAAAAACTGGTTAAAAGATAGAAACAGAGAGTAAGGTTAAATGGTCAGTATTCTCAATGGAGAAGGGTAGATAGTGGGGTTCCCCATGAGTCTGTGCTGGGACTGCTGCTTTTTAACATATTTATATATGATCTAGAGATGGAAATATCTAGTGAGATAATTAAATTTGTTGACGACACAAAGTTATTCAGAGCTGTTAAAATCGCAAGAGGATTGTGAAAAATTACAAGAGGACCTTAAGCGACTGGGCATCCAAATGGCAGATGACGTTTAATGTGAGCAAGTACAAAGTGATGCATGTGGGAAAGAGGAACCCCGAACTATAGCTACGTAATGCAAGGTTCCACATTAGGAGTCACCAGCCAGGAAAGGGATCTAGGAGTCATTGTTGACGATACACTGAAACCCTCTGCTCAGTGTGTGGTGAAATCTAAGAAAACAAATAGAAAGTTAGGTATAATTAGGAAAGGAATGGAAAACAAAAATGAGGACGTTATAATGCCTTTGTATTGTTCCATGGTGCGACCACACCTCAAATATTGCGTGCAATTCTGGTCACCGTATCTTAAAAAAGATATAGTGGAATTAGAAAAGTTACAGAGAAGGGCGACAAAAATGGATAAAGGGGATGGGACAACTTCCCTATGAGGAAAGGTTAAAGCGGCAAGGGCTCTTCAGCTTGGAGAAAAGACAGCTGAGGGGAGATATGATAGAGGTCTATAAAATACTGAGTGGAATGGAATGGGTAGATGTAAATAGCTTCTTTACTCTTTTCAAAAATACTAGGCCTAGGGGGCACACAATGAAGCTACAAAGTAATAAATTTAAAACAAATCAGAGAAAATATTTCTTTACTCAACGTGCAATTAAACTCTGGAATTCGTTGCCAGAGAATGTGATAAAAGCAATTAGCTTAGCGGGGTTTAAAAAAGGTTTGGCTAGCTTCCTAAAAGAAAAGTCCATAAGCCATTATTAAAATGGACTTGTAGAAAATTTACTGCTTATTTCTAGGATAAGCAGCATAAAATGTATTGTTTTGGGATCTTGCCAGGTATTTGCAACTTGGATTGGCTACTGTTGGAAACAGGATGCTGGGCTTGATGGACCTTCGGTCTGTTCCAGTATGGCAATACTTATGTACTTATGTTATAGCAGGTATTCTTATCAATCGATCAGTGGTTCAATAAGGTTTTAAGGGTGGTTTGGGAAATGTTATACTAATAAAGTTGTACTTGTAATTTTATAGTACAATGACCTGTTAATTGAGTTATGTAAGATTAGTCATTGTTGAGGTTATTAGCCCAGGTTTGGATTATGCATATTCATTAGGGATATTCTGAAAACCTAGTCCGCTTGCAGTCCTCGAGGACTGAACTTGGACAAATCTGTCAGACTGTGTCCCAGGGAGTCAGGCCTAGTTCTGCTGCACCATCTGTTAGAGGCAGAAAAATACTGGCAAATTCCAGGGCTGCGCCACCTCATATACTGGTGATGATAGCACTGAATTGTCAGTGTATCTGCTGGTTGGGGGCCATAACTCGCTCATCTGAAATGGTCTAGCAGGATAAAGAAACTGTTTTTGGTCATTGCTGGCTTTGATATTAGCATACTGACAAGTTCTTGGCTGTACCACTAGCGATGTCACTGGAAAAGTTCAGCTCTCTGCCTCCATCTGCTATAATCAAAATGGTAAAATTATGTATCATACCTGATAATTTTCTTTCCATTAATCATAGCAGATCAATCCATTGACTGGTGGGTTGTGTCCATCTACCAGCAGGTGGAGATAGAGAGCAATCTTTTGCCTCTCTATATGTGGTCATGTGCTGCCGGAAACTCCTCAGTATGTTGATATCAAAGCTCCATCCGCAGGACTCAGCACTTATAGAATTACACCCACAAAGGGACACTCTGCCCAGCTCACCACCGCTGAAGCGGGGGAGGGGAATCCGTCCAGCTCATCCCCGCGGAGCGGGGGAGGGACACCACACCCGCCGATGCGGGGGGGATCTGGCTTATCCTGCTACTGCAACCGCGGAAGAAGCTGGCTTACCCCAAACACCGCCGAAGCGGGAGGGATACAACGCTACCCTACTGCCGCACGAAGCGGGAGGGAGCGCCGGCATAATTTAGTTACCAATCCAGCCACCGCCGAAACGGGGGGGAGAGGAATGCAGCAGCTCACTGTAACACAGAATCGTTTCAACTCGAGGAAAATCCAATTGGAAGAACTTGAACACAAAGTTCTCCTGACCAGGATCTGAAGAATACACTGGAACCTGAAATATAACCAGAACAACAAACAATACAGATATCTGGGGGGACTATGGATTGATCTGCTATGATTAATGGGTTATTAAGAAGGGTATGGAGTCCAGGTGTGCGGATGTTATAATGCCGTTGTATCGCTCCATGGTGCGACCGCACCTGGAGTATTGTGTTCAGTACTGGTCTCCGTATCTCAAAAAAGATATAGTAGAATTGGAAAAGGTACAGCGAAGGGCGACGAAAATGATAGTGGGGATGGGACGACTTTCCTATGAAGAGAGGCTGAGAAGGCTAGGGCTTTTCAGCTTGGAGAAGAGACGGCTGAGGGGAGATATGATAGAAGTGTATAAAATAATGAGTGGAATGGATCGGGTGGATGTGAAGCGACTGTTCACGCTATCCAAAAATACTAGGACTAGAGGGCATGAGTTGAAGCTACAGTGTGGTAAATTTAAAACGAATCGGAGAAAATTTTTCTTCACCCAACGTGTAATTAGACTCTGGAATTCATTGCCGGAGAACGTGGTACGGGCGGTTAGCTTGACGGAGTTTAAAAAGGGGTTAGATTCCTAAAGGACAAGTCCATAGACCGCTATTAAATGGACTGGAAAAATTCCTCATTTTTAGGTATAACTTGTCTGGAATGTTTTTACGTTTGGGGAGCGTGCCAGGTGCCCTTGACCTGGATTGGCCACTGTCGGTGACAGGATGCTGGGCTAGATGGACCTTTGGTCTTTCCCAGTATGGCACTACTTATGTACTTATGTACTTATGAAAGAAAATTATCAGGTATGATACATAATTTTACCTTCCATTTCATCAAGCAGATCAATCCATAGACTGCAGTACTCACCCAGGGCAGGACATGGAAATCCCTGAATGCAACACGGAAGCTCCAAACCGGGCCTCGGCCCAAGCAGCCACATCCAAGCGGTAATGCCGCGAGAAGGTATGAGCCGACGCCCAAGTTGCCGCTTTACAAATCTCTTCCAAGGAGACGGATCTGGACTCCGCCATCGATGCCGCTTGTGCTCTAGTAGAGTGGGCCTTCAGCTGAATAGGCGGAATCTTCCCCGCAGCCACATAAGCTGCTGCAATCGTCTCCTTGACCCACCGTGCCACGGTAGGTTTAGATGCCTGCAGACCCTTACGAGGGCCTGCGAACAGCACGAACAGGTGATCCGACTTCCGGAAGTCATTGGTCACTTCCAAGTATCTGATGATGACTCGTCTCACATCCAGACATTTGAGAGCAGGGTACTCTGGGTAATCCTCCCTGCGAAAGGAGGGTAGACAGAGCTGCTGACTCACATGGAAACGAGAAACAATCTTGGGCAGAAAGGAAGGCACTGGGCGAATCGACACTCCTGCCTCAGTGAACCGCAGGAACGGCTCTCGACACGAGAGTGCCTGGATCTCAGAGACTCTTCTGGCTGACGTGATGGCTACCAAAAAGACCGCTTTCAACGTCAGGTCCTTCAGCGATGCCCTCGACAAGGGCTCAAAGGACGGCTTCAGCAAGGCCTGAAGCACCAGATTGAGATTCCACGTAGGCACTATCGAGTGCAGAGGAGGGCGCAGGTGATTAACTCCTTTAAGAAAGCGCACCACATCTGGCTGTGACGCCAGGGAAGCGCCCTTCAGGCGGCTCCTGAAGCAAGCTAAAGCCGCCACTTGGACTTTCAGGGAACTGAGTGACAGGCCCTTCTCCAGACCCTCTTGCAGGAACGCCAACACTGCCGATATTGGAGCAGTGGAGGATGATAGAGAGCCTGCCTTGCACCACGATGTAAAGGTACGCCAAATCCTGGCGTCAGCAGTAGAAGTAGAGCGCTTCCTCACTCTCAGCATAGTGGCGATGACCTTGTCTGAGAAGCCCTTCTTCCTCAGCTGCTTCCGCTCAAGAGCCAGGCCGTAAGACCAAAGGGGGAGGGATCCTCCATCACCACGGGACCCCGATGTAAGAGGCCCCGCTCCGCTGGCAGCCTCAGAGGGCCGTCCACTGCGAGCCTGATTAAGTCCGCATACCAGGGACGTCTGGGCCAATCCGGACCCACCAGGATTACCCGGCCCGGATGCTTTGCCACCCGGCCTAGCACTCTGCCCATCATGGGCCAGGGCGGGAACACGTAGAGGAGCTCCTGTGTTGGCCACTGCTGGAGAAGAGCATCGACTCCCAGAGATCGAGGGTCCCGTCCTCTGCTGAAGAACCGCGGCACTTGACAGTTGGCCGAGGACGCCATCAGAACCAGGCTTGGCGGGCCCCAGCGCCTCGTGATGTCCAAGAACGCCTGAGCAGACAGCTGCTACTCTCCTGGATCCAGAGTATGGCGACTCAGAAAGTCTGCCTTGACATTCATGACTCCCGCAATGTGGGCCGCCGACAGCTGTTCCAGATTCGCTTCCGCCCACAGGCATAGCTTCATGGCCTCCTTGGCTAGAGGAGCGCTCCTGGTACCTCCCTGGCGATTGACATATGCATTGTCGGACAGGACCCGTACTGGCCTCAGCACCAGGACCGGGAGAAACTCCCGAAGCACCAACCGAATGGCTCGGAGTTCCAGGAGGTTGATAGTCTGTTTTGCCTCTGCAGGAGACCAGAGGCCCTGCGCTTTCCTCCCCAGGCAGTGGGCTCCCCAGCCCGTCAAGCAGGCGTCTGTCGTGACGACCACCTCACTTTGTGAGGGGCATTCCTGCGGACAGTTTGTCTGGCCTCAGCCACCAATCCAGCGCCTTGCGCACCGTTGGATCCAACGGAAGGCGTACAGTGTAATCCTCCGATACTGGAGTCCACCGCCGCAGCAGGGAGTGCTGTAGGGGTCTCATATGGGCCCTGGCCCAGGGCACTACTTCCATCGTGGCCGTCATGGAGCCCAGGAGCTGCACATAGTCCCAAGCTCGAAGAGTGGAGGCTGATAGGAACTGGTCCACCTGGGCCCGAAGCTTGCCGCTCTGGTTGTCCGGTAGGAACACTCTGCCCGCTAGGGTGTCGAATCGGACTCCCAAGTACTCCAGGGACTGAGTCGGGCGCAGCTGACTTTTCTCCCAGTTTATGACCCATCCCAGGGAGCTCAGAAGGGCAATCACCCTGTCCGTAGCCTTCCCACACTCTGCATAAGAGGGGGCCCGGATCAACCAGTCGCCAAGATAGGGATGGACTTGTACTCCTTCCTTGCGAAGGTAAGCTGCGATGACCACCATCACTTTGGAGAAGGTCTGCGGGGCAGTGGCCAACCCGAAAGGGAGGGCTCTGAACTGGAAGTGTCGGCCCAGGACTGCGAAGCGCAGGAAGCGCTGATGAGGAGGCCAGATGGGAATATGTAAGTAAGCTTCCTTGATGTCCAAGGATGCCTGGAATTCCCCTTTCTTCACCGCAGCTATTACGGAGCGGACAGTCTCCATCCGGAAGTGCCGGACCTTCAAGGCCCGATTGACTCCCTTGAGGTCGAGAATAGGTCGAACAGAGCCTTCTTTCTTTGGCACCACAAAGTAAATGGAGTAACGCCCCTTGCCAAGTTTATCTACTGGCACCGGGACCACCGCGCCCAGGCAGATCAGGTTGTTCAAAGTCTGCGGTACGGCAGCTGCTTTGACCTGGGACTTGCAGGGAGAGTTTACAAACCTGTCTCTCAAGGGCCGGCAGAACTCCAGCTTGTAGCCATCTCTGATGACTTCCAGAACCCAAGCGTCTGAAGTTACCCTGGTCCACTCGCCCAGGAATGGAGGACAACCTTCCTCCTATTTGCACTGGGCCATGGACCAGGTCCCCGTCATTGGGTACGCGACCCTGGGGGAGGGCTGGCGGACGAACCTCCGGGTCGGCGGTCCCTGCGAAAGGAATGCTGCTTGGGGGAGAAGTTCCGTTTGAAGGAAGCGGAGGCAGAGGAGCCCGACTTGCCCGGGCGGTACCGACGGGCTTCCTGGAACCGGCACTTGGAGGAACCAGGGCGAGCACTGCTGGCCCAAGTCCTGACCTCCGGCAACCTCTTGCCCTTGGACGTGCCGAGCTCCGTCATGATCTTGTCCAGCTCGTCCCCAAAGAGCAGCTTGCCTTTAAAAGGCAACTTGGCTAGGCGAGATTTAGAGGCATGGTCAGCCGACCAATGCTTAAGCCAGAGCCACCGCCGCACAGTGACCATCTGGGCCATACCTTTGGCCGAGGCTCTCAAAACATCATACAGTAAGTCTGCCAAGTAGGCCAAGCCCGACTCCAGGGTCGGCCATTCCGCCCTCCAGGAAGGATCCGAGGGGGAAGCCCGCTGCAAAACAGTCAGGCATGCCCTGGCCACATAGGAGCCGCAAACCGAGGCTTGCAGACTCAGGGCGGCCACCTCAAAGGACGACTTTAAGGCTGCCTCCATTCTCCTGTCCTGAGCGTCTTTCAGGGCAGTACCACCTTCCACCAGCAGTGCCGTTTTCTTAGTCACGGCAGTGATTAAGGAATCTACCGTGGGCCAGATAAAGGCTTCCCGTTCCCCCTCTGGCAGGGGGTACAGACGGGACATAGCCCTGGCTACTTTCAGGCTTGCTTCCGGGGCATCCCATTGCGCCGAAATTAAGGCCTGCATGGCTTCATGCACGTGGAAGGTTCTAGGCGGGCGCTTCGTTCCCAGCATAATGGCGGAGCCAGCCGAGGCTGAGAGCGGGCCTTCCTCCGGAGAGGCAATTTTCAAAATGCTCAAGGCCTGCCCTAGCAGGTTAGGCAAATCCTCCGAGCGAAAAAGGCGCGCTGCGGAGGGGGTCATCTGCTCCATCTGAGCGAGGGTCAGTCTCTTCCATAGAGTCCGCAAAGGATCTCTGGGAGAACTCAGACACGCTGCCGTCATCCACATCCGAGGAGACCGAGTCACCTAGTGGCTGAAAATCCACCCGAGGGCGTTTGAGCACAGAGGCCTCCTCACTCTTATCAGACAAGGGAGCGGGGGCAGCGTTCTGCATAAGAAAGGCCTGATGCAGCAGCAAAATGAACTCAGGGGAGAAACCCCCTAGCCTGTGCATTTCTGCAGCTTGCGCCGCGGCCCTAGAGGCGCTCTCAACCTGCGATCCCAAGATCGGAGGAGAGGCGCGATGCGCGTCCAAAATGGCGTCCGGCGCGAAACTCCGAGAAGGAGCCGCGCGGGAAGAAGGGCGTTTTAATTTCGCTGACTTCTTACTGTCGCCCGATTGAAGGGCGACCAAGCTGTTAACGTCTCCCATCTCGAGGGCGGCCCAAGAAGAAGCCGACTGAGCCGCGTGGCCGGTCACGACCAGGAGGGTGGCCAGCGCCGGAGGAAAAACCGGTGAACTCTCCCAGCTCCAAAAGGGCGCCCAAAAAGGGCGACTCTACCTTCGAGCCCCCCGCTTCCCCGGTAGGCGCGCGAACGCGTTCCGGGGAGCGTCTTTTCGCGCCCTTGCCATCCGAGGCCATAGCCACGTGGAGACCGTTCAGGGAACCCCCTGTCCGCTAGTAAAAGGTAAAAATTACCTGCTTCTTGCTCCGAGCTGCGACGACTTGTTCCAGTGAGCAGCTGCAAATGGACGTCCTTTTTGAACGTTTAAAAAAAATATATATATTTTTTTTTAACAGAGCCAGCGGGAGGGGGGAGAAAAGGAGGGACCTGGCACCACCAGGTTTGCACTTGCTCACGAAGAGCCCTCAACCCCAGGTACTCAACAAAACCTAAACAATTAGGCTTGGAGACCTAGCCAGAGCTGCTGCTGTGCGACCACACACCTGCTGAGATAGAGAACATACTGAGGAGTTTCCAGCAGCACATGACCACATATAGGGAGGCAAAAGATTGCTCTCTATCTCCACCTGCTGGTAGATGGACACAACCCACCAGTCTATGGATTGATCTGCTTGATGAAATGGAAGGAGGCAATTTCAATACAGATATTTACAAACATAACTGTTAATAACAAATAGGTACTAGCATTTTAGAATGACCCAATCAACAAGTTTACAAAACATTAGAAAGAAAACTAAATTAAAATGTTTGTTCAGTCTGTAAAATGTCTTGCTAAACAAAATCACATTGACAGAACCGTACCTTTCATGTTAGCATTCATGCCTCCTCCAGAAGACCCATGTGAATGACCATGTCCATGCCCGTGGTCACTGTGGGAATGTCCATGTCCGTGGCTGTGCCCGTGGTCATGTGACTGACAGCTTCCTCGGGAAGCCCCATGTGAGTGGGAGTGGGCATGACTAAAGGCACAGATACCAACAAGGTTGACTAGCAGCCCTCCAACGGAGACTGGCTATCAAAAAGAAGGAAAAATATTTTGACAGGCACCCTTAGGGACTATTTATTAAGAAACAGCTAAGCAGTATTATCTAGGATTAACCTCTTATAATCCATATGAACTGCAGATAAAAGCAAAAGCAGCGAGATTTATGCACATAAAATTAACATCAGTCTTAAAATGCCTTTTTTCTCTGATCCTCACAATAAACAGTAACATGCCACAACCTGTAAATTGTACAACTCAATGAGGCACTTAGCTGTCCAAGAGTGTAAAATAACTCTCACATTAAAAAACATAAGTTACTTCTCTGCAATTTAGAGGCTTGCTTCATGTGCTACCCACTTACTACCAAGTCTGGAGCACTGCAGAGGAGGGAAAATTATGTTTTCATCTAACAGGTCAAGTCTCAGTGCATGGAAGTTTTTAATTTAAACCTTATTTTTTTTGAAGAGTATATAGCCCTGTATCTTAAAATTATACATTCTTTGTATTCTTTGACAATATAGATACTTAGAAATTGTTCTGAATTGTTCAAGTATCTTAACAATTCTAGGCAGCCTCTGTCATGATCATTTGGAATATGATAAGGAAGAGGCCAAAGCGAGAGTGATGCTAAGCTGCAGAGAGAGGCATAACCAGCAGATGGTGTTAATGCTCCTGAACAGGTCATTGGTGAGGTCCAACACTGTCCTAATATTGCCTCCACTTTGTCTATATTCTTTCAGAAGCACCAAACAATTTTATTTTCCTTCTTCTATTTGTGAAACTGTTTCACACATAAGACTTTGTAAACTTATGCCACAGACACACTGCTCATAAATCTTGCCCTTGGCATCTCAGGTTGTTTGTAGCAGAGGCAATAGCAAGTGAAATTAACCTGCCTAGCTTCCCTGGTTCTCAGCCCACTGCTCCAAAGTTGCCAAATTCGAGGCAGACTGAAACCGAATCCAAAACTGGCCCAGCCCCCTGACCAGGAACAGTCACCACTCCCTCCCTCCAACTTCTCCACTGCCGCCATCTATCCTCCCCCTGGGCCCAACTGTAGGTTGCCGCTGCCATGGCCACCAGCCCCCCCCACTCGGGCCTACCTTATCACCTGGTGGTCTAGTGGCTAGTCAGGGCAGGATCGATTCTCAGTCACTCCTGTCCATCCCGTGTCCTCAGTCAAAATGGCTGCTGCAACTTCTAGCAGTAGTCTTGGTAGCCATTCTCAGATGAGCGACTGCTCTAAACTCAAAATGGCTGTCACAACCTCCAGTGGTAGTCTCATGAGGTGATAAGGTAGGCCAGGGGACGGGGCAGGGGGGAGGTACTTTGACATACGGGTGGGCCCAAGAACACACATCAGCGTTGTCCTATGGGTATGTCTGGGGGGGACACAGAAGAAAGTTTCAGTTATAGCTGAAAATGTACCACCATTTTCGGCCAAATGCGGATTTTGGGCCGTTTTAGCGCTGAAGCAGAAACTGAAACCAAAATTCAGTTGACCTCTATTGCAAGTTACCCAGTTCCAGAAGAGAGACATTTTGGGCAGTCCTGTTTTTGGACATTATATCCCAGTTTAGTGTGCTATTTGTGGTCCTTGATACTACCAATTGAAATCACTTCGGGTCCCATAATGTACCAAGATAGGGTTGGCAGAAATCTGGGATGGGTCTAGAATTTTCCTCCTGGAACTCAGTAGCTCTCTAGCTCTAACAACAGAGTCACTTCACTCAAGGCATGTGTTTGTGTAGTCCCCATATTCACTCACAAACTATTACTGCTATGAAATTAGACTCTGTAGTTTTCCCTGCTATTTCTTGAGAGGTGAAATGTAATGGTTGGGGGAGGGGGCAGTGGTGAAGTAAATCAGGAGTCGTCGTCCATGGTAGAGGGGCCTACAGTAAATCTGTTTGCCTAGGGCTTGATATAGTGTTAATCCGGCCCTGGCTGTGAATTGGTAGAACTGGGGTAATACTAGGAAATACTTTTCCATGGAGAGGTTGTGGATGTCTGGAATACCCTCCCAGGAGAATTAGTGATGGAATTCAAAAATGCATGGGATAAACACAAAAGATTCCTATATAGAAAGAGCATGAAATAAAAGCAAAATTAAATGGACCTTCCATGCTCTAGAATTTACTTCCACTGGGGCTAAGTATAACTCGAGACTACCTCTACTTAAGGAAGCAGGTGAAAGGCTGGCTCTTCTCCCAAACCTTTAATACACAGGGTGACTGACTATACACACATTCTGCACCTGGACTAGTTTCCTACACACACTGTAACTTAGATCAATTCTTTATCTCTTGCTTAACTATATAATGCTTGCCTTGATTTTAACTAACCATCAAATTATCCCAATTGACTCTGTACCACACATCTTGTTCACATCATATATCTGCTCTTGCTCCCTCAGCTATATGGTAAACCATATTGTAGAAACTTTTTAGCATCATATCTATTTTAGTTGAATGTTCTAATGCATGCTTATTAGGTGTGTATCATCAGTATTATGCTAACAATGTATTATATCTCTGGTATTTGAATTCCAGTGCCATTAAATGTGTATATTTTTGATACTGTTTCACGTAGTTATATTATTAGATTTCAATTTACTGGTTTCAAGTTTACCTCATTTATTGTATTTATGTTTATTCCTGGTTATTTTACTACTAGTAAAAAAAGGCCCGTTTCTCACACAAATGAAGCGGGTGCTAACAAGGTGATCATGTAATGGCGATTATGTTTTTAAAGGAACCGTTAGGAGAAATGTTCTTTTATGATAAGTAATAATTGGGAAGGGTGTATAATGAGTAATATACTCCAGGGGTATGAGATACGGATTGTTTTATCTATGTTTTTATCTTTCTTTTTTGTGATTTTTATTTACAGTATTTTTTAAAAGATAAAGAATACGCAGACTCCATCCACGTCCAGCATTTCTCCTCTCTTCTCTCCCCTCAATCCATATCCAGCATTTCTCCTCTCTTCCCTCCCCTCCCATCCATATGCATCTCCTTCCTGACTTCCCTCCCCTCCATCCATCCATGTCCAGCAACTCTCCATTCTCCCCTGCCCTCTCCTCCATGCATCCATATCCAGCAAATTTGCTCTCTCCTTTGCCCCCTCCATCCATCCATGTCCAGCAATTCTCCTCTCTCCCCTGCCCTCCCCTCCAGCGACCTCTTCTCTTGCCCTGCCCTTCCATCCATGTCCAGCGATTCTCCATGCCCTCCCTCAGCTTCCCGACAGCCCTCCTCTCCGTTCCTCCCCCCCCCCCCCGTGTGTTTAACCCTTTTACTTTCAGGCGTAGCGATGGCAGTGAAGAGGACAACACAGCTTGTCCCTACCCTCACACAGAGTCCCGCCCTCACTGAAACAGGAAATGCATCATCGCAGAAGGCGGAACACTGTGTAAGGGAAGGAAGAAGCTGGAGGCGAGCCCGCTGTGTTGTCTTCACTGCCATCGCTACGCCTGAAAGCAAAAGGGTTCAACACGCGGAAGGGGGGGGGGGGGAACGGATAGTGGTCACGAATAGTGCAAATTGTCATTGGCTAATCCACTCTCAAAAGAATTGAGCAAACCTGCTGATTGAATAGTCAACCCATATCTTTTATGGATGAGAACAGAGTGTGGAGCATGGAGGGGGGAAAAAAAAAAGCATTTGATACCCCCAGCCTTGTATGGAATGGGGGGGGGGGGGGAGAGGGTGCAGACAGTTGAAGATCTGGATAAGTGGCTGGGTCAAGTGCTTTAATGGCAGTGCCAGTTAAACGAAAAGATGGCATTTATACAGGGACTTCTACAGTATGCATGCATTTATAACTTAATTCTGGAAAAGAATCTGAAAGTTAGCAGCTTTTAGGTATTGCTATTCTGTGACTGAGGCTAGCCCACCCTGTAAACAGGCATAGGTTTAGAGGATTCTTAACTTATAGATCCTACAAAGAGAAATTCTGAGGTTCCCTGTCAGATTCTTAGAAGGCTCAATATGGGGTCCCACAGGAATCCTCACTATCTCCAACTTTAATCAATATACTTATGAGATCCTTAGGTAAGGTCCTTGTGAAACCTGGATATAAAAAGTTTATATGCGAATGATATTATGGTTTTACTTCCTACATTGCTAGATTACTAGATTACTGGATAATTGGATCTGCAGCAACGAAACTAAATAAAAGAAAAAACTAAATTTTTATTGGTCAGCCTGATAATATTTGAGACAGGTCTAAAAATATAGCCAAGTTATTTAGCTTTAGCAGCTGCTCTCCGAGGACAGCAGGCATATATTTTCACATATGGGTAATGTCATCCACGGAGTCCGGTGAGGACACTGCCAAGTGCACTGTCACTTTAAATCTCTGAGGCAGTGTCCCCACTGCACTGCTCGAGCGTGGGACCAGCAGTACAGTGATAAAGCTAAGAAGACAACTCCAAGGGGAGGCGGGAGGGATGTGAGAAATTGAATATATGCCTGCTGTCCTTGGAGAACACCTGCTACAGGTAACTAGCTTAGCTTTCTCCGAGGACAAGCACACATAATATTCTCACATACGGGACTCAACACCTGCTACAGGTAACTAGCTTAGCTTTCTCCGAGGACAAGCAGACATAATATTCTCACATACGGGACTCACCAGATATCAGGCTCTCAGAAGAAATGAATTTTGCAGCTTAGGTGATAGTGAGCCTGGTGGGGAAAAAAAAGGCCAGAGGGCAGAGCTGACTTTTAAGTAGTAAAAAGATTCTGCAGGACAGTTTGTCCAAACTGGCTATCCCACCTAGAACGCTGCTCCAGACAGTACTGAGCAGTGAAGGTGTGGATAGAAGACCATGTAGCTGCCTTGCGAATGTCTTCAATGGAGACAGAGTGGAAATGGGCTACTGAAGCCGCCGTGGCTTTTATATTGTGAACAGTGATGTGGCCCTGCAGGATCCGTCCAACCTGTGCATATGTATGATACACAGTCAGCCAATCAAGTTGAGAGTGTATGCATGGTGATGGGAATTCCTAATTTGTTAGGGTCAAAAGACAAAAAGCCGATAGGACTTCCTAACAGGTTTAGTAAATTCTAGATAGTATGCTAGAGCATGTTTACAGTGCTGCATCTCCAGGATGAGAATGTGGCTTAAGGAAGAAGACAGGAAGTACAATGGTCTGATTTAGGTGGAACTCTGATATCACTTTAGAGAGGAATTCTGGGTGGGTATGAGTGGGTTCGAAGCACAACCCTGTCGTGGCAAAAAATAAGAGCTATTAAAGAACAGATATGTGAGGAACTTCAGAGAACAAGAATGAAATGGTTCAAAAGGAGGTTTCATAAGACCTATGAGGATGACATTGAGATCCCAAATCACAGGCGGTGGTTTGGCATGAAATAAACCTTTCATGAATCAGGGGTTGAAAAGAAACTGGTTTATTATTAACTTTGAAGTGAAACGCACTAATGGCGCTCAAAGCACTCTGAGTTAGTTTTGAGGCCAGAATTTGAAAGATGGAGATAGTACTCCATAAAGGTAGGAAGAGAGAATGTAAGAGGGTCAAGTGCTCTGGCTGCACACCAGAGGGAAAATATCTTCCACTTGAACTGGTAACATTTTTGTGTAGATATTTTCCTAGAGGCTAGACTTCCTTCAGGAAAGTTTAAGAAACGTAATTGTATGTTGTCAGGAATCTAGCCATCAGGGGTAGAGAGCAAGGGTCTGGATGGAGAAGGGAGCCCTCATTCTGTTTTATAAGTACATAAGTATTGCCATACTGGGACAGACCAAAGGTCCATCAAGCCCAGCATCCTGTTTCCAACAGTAGTCAATCCAGGTTACAAATACCCGACAAGATCCCAAAAAAGTACAAAACATTTTATACTGCTTATCCCAGAAATAACAAAAAATATACACAGAGTGTATAAATGCAAATGAAATAGCCACAAGGGCTATGATGATAAACTAAGGCGAGGTAGAGTCTCATATATTGTACACGATAATGTTTCTCTCACTTATCAAGTGGATTGCTTATTCGTGTTTGTTTCTTAATCATTGACTCAGCCTCCACCATCCTAAATCTACAAACAAAATCACATGTGGCTAATAACTTTTTAACTTTTAACACCAAAGTTAAAAAGTTATTAGCCACATGTGATTTTGTTTGTAGATTTAGGATGGTGGAGGCTGAGTCAATGATTAAGAAACAAACACGAATAAGCGATCCACTTGATAAGTGAGACAAACACTATCGTGTACAATATATGAGACTCTACCTCGCCTTAGTTTATCGTCATAGCCCTTGCGGTTATTTCATTTGCATTTATACACTCTGTGTATATTTTTTGTTATTTTGTGTAATCGGACAGAGTGACGGTCTGCAATTGTTTGACAGTATCCCAGAAATAAGCAGTGGAGTTTCCACAAGTCCATTTTAATAATGGTCTATGGACTTTTCCTTTAGAAAGCTGTCCAAACTTTTTTAAAACCCCACTAAGCTAATCGCCTTTACCACATTCTCTGGCAACGAATTCCAGAGTTTAATTACACGTTGAGTGAAGAAACATTTTCTCCAATTCATTTTAAATTTACTACTTTCTAGCTTCATTGCATGCCCCCTAGTCCTAGTACTTTTGGAAAGTGTAAAGAAGCGATTCACATCTACCCGTTCCACTCCACTCATTATTTTATAGACCTAAGCTCAGTGGTTCTCTTGATTATCATCTCTCTGGATGATAATTCTAGGAGGAGAGCAAACTAGATTTGATGAGGCCAGTAGGGAGCTATTAGAATCATAGTCCTTGATCTCAATGTAGTTTGAGAAGAGTGTGGGAAAGGTATATAGATTAGAAGGTCTGCCACTCCCCAGTCGAGCAAGAACATAACTGGGGCTTTACAGCTGGGTGTATATATATATATATATATATATATATATATATATATCCTGGAACAAAAGCGGGGAAGCTTGTTGTTCTGAGGAGAAACTAAGAGATCTATCACTGGGCCCCCCCCACTGCTGGAATATTTGACGAATTACAGAGATGCTGAGGGACCATTCACGAGGCTGCACGACTCTGCTCAATTTGTCTGCTGCAGCATTCTGTTTGCTAGAAAGGTAAACAGGTCTCACAGAGATGTTTTGAGAAGCTGCCCAAGTCCATATCTGTATGGCTTGCCAACAGAGGTGGTTAAGAACCTGTTTCCTCTTATTTGTTCAGTTAAATGCAACCTGGTTGTCTGTGTGAACGAGTATTACCCGACTGAGAATGTGGTCTTGAAAAGTCATGAGAGCATTCCAGACTGCCTGCAATTCCAGCAGATTGATATGATGTTTCTCCTGTAGGGTGTAACAAAAGAGAGGGAACAAAGTACAAACTAAAGTCCAAACAAAAAAAAAAACAGCACCACGGGCCTTTAAAAATGGAACACAGTTCTTTAATGAATGAGCCTTGACAATATATATATTCCTCTACAATGGATCCATTTTGATACAGAAAGTGAAAGTGCCTTGGTGCTTTGTAGCTTTTACTACATGAGACGTGGGGTAAGGAATAATATATTGTAGAGGAATATATTCGAGTTATTTCCCCAAGTTTTCCACGTCATCACTGTGACCCCTGACGCAGGTGCTAGTCACCGAAACACGGCCCGTGTCGGGTCTTTTTGTCAAGGCTCATTCATTAAAGAACTGTGTTCCATTTTTAAAGGCCCGTGGTGCTGTTTCTCCTGTAGGGACCAGGAACCTTGTGGGTGGAGTCCATCATGGTGAGCGCCCCAACCTACCATGAAGGCATCCGTAGTGAGAAGGCTGAAAGGGAAGACCCTGGGTGAGATTCTGGGAACACTATCCACCACTGTAAATAGTGGTGCAACTGTGGAGTGACTCGAATTTGAGCTGAGAGGAGGGCGCCACTGAGGATCTCAGAAGTGGAGGCAAGTCAACTGTGCAACAGACTGTTGAAGTTGGAGGAGCATCTAACAAGCAGATACTCAGGTGAGTTTGAAGACCTGAGTGGAAAAAGTCGGCATGTTGTGCGCTCTTTGTTGAGGAAGGAAGGCTTGGCCTTGAGTAGTATAAAGGAAAGCCCCTATGAACTCTGTCTGAACGAGTTGAAAATGCGATTTTGAATAATTGATCACAAATCTGTTGCGTTCTAGGAGCCTTATGGCAGATTGAGTGGAGGTGTATGCTGATTCCTGGGAGTCTGACTTGATTAACCAATCATCCAGGTAGGGGAAGATGTGGATGCCCCACTTCTGAAGCGTTGCAACTACCACTATGAGACACTTTGTGAAGACTTTGAGGAGCTGAAGCCATGCCAAATGGTAAGATCTTGTACTGTTAGTGCAGAATCCCACAGTGGAACTCTCTGTGTGCAGGGATAATAGGTATGTGCATGTAAGCCTCCTTGAGATCTAGAGGGAAAGTCAATCGAGTTGTATCATGGGAAGTAGGGAACCCAGGGAAACCATGAAAAAGCTTTCTTTGGGTAGAAACTTGTTTAAGTCTCACAGATTGAGAATTGGACGTGCCTCCCCCCCCCCCCCCCAATCATTTTTTGGTATGAGAAAGTATCTGGAATAGAACCTTTGAGCCCTGTCTGGCCAGCTAACTGGTTCTACTGCATTCTGCTGGAGGAGGGCTGAGAGCTCCTCTCAAAGTAATTTCATTTCGAGGGAGCTGAAATGAGACTTTCTTGGTGGATGACTGGAAGGTCTTCTTTCCCAATGCAGAGAATAGCCATGCTGAATGGTATGCAGCATCCAACAGTCGGATGTTAAGAGAGGCCACCTCTGTTAAAAGATGTCCTCCTCCGACTGGTAGGTTGCTTGGCACAGTCAACTGTATGGTGGCAATACTCTCTACGAAGGAGTCAAAAGTTTGTTGGCTGTTTAGATCGAGAGGGTGTTTGGGATTTTTGACCCCACTGCTGCCTTGGACATGAGCATTGGGGCATAGTCCTTGAAGGTGGAGGAGTAGGAATGTAATGACACTTAGACATACAGTAACTGAAGTGTCAATAACATCCTGCAAATCTTCTAAAAGAAGCAGAAGATCTGGATACAGTTTTTATAGTATCTATGCTTTTTAGGTCGTTCCATAAGACTCCAAAAAGCCTAAATTATCAAAATAACCACAACAGATAATTCAATATAACTGCGTATCCAAAAACAGTTCTGCTGTATTATATCTATATATACTATGACTTTCTCAGGTTTAGCAGACCTTCAGAGGTGAACTTCCATTGAGTAAAATATTTCATGATTATATTGAAGAATAAAGGGGATTGCCTTGATAAAGTTTGAAGCGAAACACATGTTGGCAGAGCTCCCCTTATGGAAGACATTTGAAATAAGTACTTACTTTTGATAAAGCGAATGCTACATACCTGTAGAAGGTATTCTCCGAGGACAGCAGGCTGATTGTTCTCACTGATGGGTGACGTCCACGGCAGCCCCTCCAATCGGAAACTTCACTAGCAAAGTCCTTTGCTAGCCCTCGCGCGCCCGCGCGCACCGCGCATGCGCGGCCGTCTTCCCGCCCGAAACCGGCTCGAGCCGGCCAGTCCAGTATGTAGCAAGACAATACACTTCAAGGGAAGACACAACTCCAAAGGGGAGGCGGGTGGGTTTGTGAGAACAATCAGCCTGCTGTCCTCGGAGAATACCTTCTACAGGTATGTAGCATTCGCTTTCTCCGAGGACAAGCAGGCTGCTTGTTCTCACTGATGGGGTATCCCTAGCCCCCAGGCTCACTCAAAACAACAACATTGGTCAATTGGGCCTCGCAACGGCGAGGACATAACTGAGATTGACCTAAAAAAATTTACCAACTAACTGAGAGTGTAGCCTGGAACAGAACAAACAGGGCCCTCGGGGGGTGGAGTTGGATCCTAAAGCCCAAACAGGTTCTGAAGAACTGACTGCCCGAACCGACTGTCACGTCGGGTATCCTGCTGCAGGCAGTAATGAGATGTGAATGTGTGGACAGATGACCACGTCGCAGCTTTGCAAATTTCCTCCATGGTGGCTGACTTCAAGTGGGCTACCGACGCTGCCATGGCTCTAACATTATGAGCCGTGACATGACCCTCAAGAGCCAGCCCAGCCTGGGCGTAAGTGAAGGAAATGCAATCTGCTAGCCAATTGGATATGGTGCGTTTCCCTACAGCCACTCCCCTCTTGTTGGGATCAAAAGAAACAAACAATTGGGCGGACTGTCTGTGGGGCTGTGTCCGCTCCAGATAGAAGGCCAATGCTCTCTTGCAGTCCAATGTGTGCAGCTGACGTTCAGCAGGGCAGGAATGAGGACGGGGAAAGAATGTTGGCAAGACAATTGACTGGTTCAGATGGAACTCCGACACAACCTTTGGCAGAAACTTAGGGTGAGTGCGGAGGACTACTCTGTTGTGATGAAATTTGGTGTAAGGGGCCTGGGCTACCAGGGCCTGAAGCTCACTGACTCTACGAGCCGAGGTAACTGCCACCAAGAAAATGACCTTCCAGGTCAAGTACTTCGGATGGCAGGAATTCAGTGGCTCGAAAGGAGGTTTCATCAGCTGGGTGAGAACGACATTGAGATCCCATGACACTGTAGGAGGCTTGACAGGGGGCTTTGACAAAAGCAAACCTCTCATGAAGCGAACAACTAAAGGCTGTCCTGAGATCGGCTTACCTTCCACTTGGTAATGGTATGCACTGATTGCACTAAGGTGAACCCTTACGGAGTTGGTCTTCAGACCAGACTCAGACAAGTGGAGAAGGTATTCAAGCAGGGTCTGTGTAGGACAAGAGCGAGGATCTAGGGCCTTGCTGTCACACCAGACGGCAAACCTCCTCCATAGAAAGAAGTAACTTCTCTTAGTGGAGTCTTTCCTGGAAGCAAGCAAGATGCGGGAGACACCCTCTGGCAGACCCAAAGAGGCAAAGTCTACGCCCTCAACATCCAGGCCGTGAGAGCCAGGGACTGGAGGTTGGGATGCAGAAGAGCCCCTTCGTCCTGCGTGATGAGGGTCGGAAAAACACTCCAATCTCCACGGTTCTTCGGAGGATAACTCCAGAAGAAGAGGGAACCAGATCTGACGCGGCCAAAAGGGAGCAATCAGAATCATGGTGCCTCGGTCTTGCTTGAGTTTCAACAAAGTCTTCCCCACCAGAGGAATGGGAGGATAAGCATACAGCAGACCTTCCCCCCAATCCAGGAGGAAGGCATCCGACGCCAGTCTGCCGTGGGCCTGAAGCCTGGAACAGAACTGAGGGACCTTGTGGTTCACTTGAGATGCGAAGAGATCCACCAGGGGGGTGCCCCACGCCTGGAAGATCTGTCGCACCCCCACGGGAATTGAGCGACCACTCGTGAGGTTGCATAATCCTGCTCAACCTGTCGGCCAGACTGTTGTTTACGCCTGCCAGATATGTGGCTTGGAGCACCATGCCTTGACGGCGAGCCCAGAGCCACATGCTGACGGCTTCCTGACACAGGGGGCGAGATCCGGTGCCCCCCTGCTTGTTGACATAGTACATGGCAACCTGATTGTCTGTCTGAATTTGGATAATTTGGTGGGACAGCCGATCTCTGAAAGCCTTCAGAGCGTTCCAGATCGCTCGCAACTCCAGAAGATTGATCTGTAGATCGCTTTCTTGGAGGGACCACCTTCCTTGGGTGTGAAGCCCATCGACATGAGCTCCCCATCCCAGGAGAGACGCATCCGTGGTCAGCACTTTTTGAGGCTGAGGAATTTGGAAGGGACGTCCCAGAGTCAAATTGGAGCAAATCGTCCACCAATACAGGGATTCGAGAAAACTCGTGGACAGGTGGATCACGTCCTCTAGACCCCCGGCGGCCTGATACCACTGGGAGACTAGGGTCCATTGAGCAGATCTCATGTGAAGGCGGGCCATGGGAGTCACATGAACTGTGGAAGCCATGTGGCCCAGCAATCTCAACATCTGCCGAGCTGTGATCTGCTGGGACGCTCGCACCCGCGAGACGAGGGACAACAAGTTGTTGGCCCTCGCCTCTGGGAGATAGGCGCGAGCCGTCCGAGAATCCAGCAGGGCTCCGATGAATTCGAGTTTCTGCACTGGGAGAAGATGGGACTTTGGGTAATTTATCACAAACCCCAGTAGCTCCAGGAGGCGAATAGTCATCTGCATGGACTGCAGGGCTCCTGCCTCGGATGTGTTCTTCACCAGCCAATCGTCGAGATAAGGGAACACGTGCACCCCCAGCCTGCGAAGCGCCGCTGCTACCACAGCTAGGCACTTTGTGAACACCCTGGGCGCAGAGGCGAGCCCAAAGGGTAGCACACAGTACTGGAAGTGGCGTGCGCCCAGCTGAAATCGCAGATACTGTCTGTGAGCTGGCAGTATCGGGATGTGTGTGTAGGCATCCTTCAAGTCCAGAGAGCATAGCCAATCGTTTTGCTGAATCATGGGGAGAAGGGTGCCCAGGGAAAGCATCCTGAACTTTTCTTTTACGAGATATTTGTTCAGGGCCCTTAGGTCTAGGATGGGACGCATCCCCCCTGTTTTCTTTTCCACAAGGAAGTACCTGGAATAGAACCCCAGCCCTTCTTGCCCGGATGGCACGGGCTCGACCGCATTGGCGCTGAGAAGGGCGGAGAGTTCCTCTGCAAGTACCTGCTTGTGCTGGAAGCTGTAGGACTGAGCTCCCGGTGGACAATTTGGAGGTTGTGAGGCCAAATTGAGGGTGTATCCTTGCCGGACTATTTGGAGAACCCACTGATCGGAGGTTATGAGAGGCCACCTTTGGTGAAAAGCTTTCAACCTCCCTCCGACAGGCAGGTCGCCCGGCACTGACACTTGGATGTCGGCTATGCTCTGCTGGAGCCAGTCAAAAGCTCGCCCCTTGCTTTTGCTGGGGAGCCGCGGGGCCTTGCTGATTCGCACGCTGCTGACGAGAGCGAGCGCGCTGGGGCTTAGCCTGGGCCGCAGGCTGTCGGGAAGGAGGATTGTACCTACGCTTGCCAGAAGTATAGGGAACAGTCTTCCTTCCCCCGAAAAATCGTCTACCTGTAGAGGTAGAAGCTGAAGGCTGCCGGCGGGCGAATTTGTCGAATGCGGTGTCCCGCTGGTGGAGAGACTCTACCACCTGCTCGACTTTTTCGCCAAAAATGTTATCCGCACGGCAAGGCGAGTCCGCAATCCGCTGCTGGATTCTATTCTCCAGGTCGGCGGCACGCAGCCATGAGAGCCTGCGCATCACCACACCTTGAGCAGCGGCCCTGGACGCAACATCAAAAGTGTCATAAACTCCTCTGGCCAGGAATTTTCTGCACGCCTTCAGCTGCCTGACCACCTCCTGAAAAGGCTTGGCTTGCTCAGGGGGAAGAGCATCAACCAAGCCTGCCAACTGCCGCACATTATTCCGCATGTGTATGCTCGTGTAGAGCTGGTAAGACTGGATCTTGGACACGAGCATAGAGGAATGGTAGGCCTTCCTCCCAAAGGAGTCTAAGGTTCTAGCGTCCTTGCCCGGGGGCGCCGAAGCATGTTCCCTAGAACTCTTAGCCTTCTTTAGGGCCAAATCCACAACTCCAGAGTCATGAGGCAACTGAGTGCGCATCAGCTCTGGGTCCCCATGGATCCGGTACTGGGACTCGATCTTCTTGGGAATGTGGGGATTAGTTAATGGCTTGGTCCAGTTCGCAAGCAATGTCTTCTTCAGGACATGGTGCAAGGGAACAGTGGACGCTTCCTTAGGTGGAGAAGGATAGTCCAGGAGCTCAAACATTTCAGCCCTGGGCTCGTCCTCCACAACCACCGGGAAGGGGATGGCCGTAGACATCTCCCGGACAAAGGAGGCAAAAGACAGACTCTCGGGAGGAGAAAGCTGTCTCTCAGGAGAGGGAGTGGGATCAGACGGAAGACCCTCAGACTCCTCGTCAGAGAAATATCTGGGATCTTCCTCTTCCTCCCACGAGGCCTCACCCTCGGTGTCAGACACAAGTTCACGGACCTGTGTCTGCAACCTCGCCCTGCTCGACTCCGTGGAACCCCGTCCACGATGGGGGCGTCGAGAGGTAGACTCCCTCGCCCGCATCGGCGAAGCTCCCTCCGCCGACGTAGTCGGGGAGCCTTCCTGGGAGGTGGCCGCGGTCGGTACCAGCACGCGGTACCGACGTCGGGGACCTCAACCTGGGCGATGGGCCAGCCGGCGCCACGCTCGACGGTACCGGTGGCGCAAGCACCGCCGGTACCGGAGGGGTAGGGCGCAACAGCTCTCCCAGAATCTCTGGGAGAACGGCCCGGAGGCTCTCGTTTAGAGCGGCTGCAGAGAAAGGCTGAGAGGTCGATGCAGGCGTCGACGTCAGTACCTGTTCCGGGCGTGGAGGCTGTTCCGGGCTGTCCAGAGCGGAGCGCATCGACACCTCCTGAACAGAGGGTGAGCGGTCCTCTCGGTGCCGATGCCTGCTGGGTGCCGAATCCCTCGGCGACCCAGAGCTCTCGGTGCCGACACGGGGAGGAGACCGGTGTCGATGCTTCTTCGATTTCTTCCGAAGCATGTCACCGGAGCTCCCCGGCACCGACGAGGAGGACGTCGAATCCATCCGTCGCTTCCTCGGGGCCGAGACTGAAGAAGGTCGATCTCGGGGGGGCTGTACCGCAGGAGCCCTCAGGGTAGGCGGAGACCCACCCGAGGGCTCACCGCCACCAGCAGGGGAATGGACAGCCCTCACCTGCACTCCACCCGATGCACCACCGTCCGACGACATCAGCAGACGAGGTCCTGGTACCACCGACGTCGATGCAGCTATCCGATGTCTCGGCGCCGATGCAGAGGCCCGATGCCTCGATGCACTCGATGCAGGGGCGGCCGAGGAAGATGGTCTGGACGCTGACGACGTCGATGCACTCGAAGATCCCGGTGCCGATGCCGACGAAGAGCCCGAGAACAACACGTTCCACTGGGCTAGTCTCGCTACCTGAGTCCGCCTTTGAAGCAGGGAACACAGACTGCAGTTCTGAGGGCGGTGCTCGGCCCCCAGACACTGAAGACACGACGAGTGTCGATCAGTGAGCGAGATAACCCGGGCGCACTGGGTGCACTTCTTGAAGCCGCTGGAAGGCTTCGATGTCATGGGCGGAAAAATCACGCCGGCGAAATCAAAAGCCGAAATGGCGAAATTTGAAGCACCAAATTTAGAGGGAGAAAAAATCTCGACCGAGGCCGAAAAGAGGCCTACCCCGACGACGAAAGAAAACTTACCGGGGCAAAAAAGCTGGAAGTACGGGGAGGATTTGCACGAAACCCGGCGGGGGGTTTCCGGAGCACTTCCCGACTAGGACAAAGCTTTCCCGAAGGAAAAAAACACGTTCAAAACAAATTGGACGCGCGAGGTCGACTTTCCGGGGCTCGACACGGCGAAAACACGACCGTACCGAGTGCGGACAAAAGAAGACTGGCCGGCTCGAGCCGGTTTCGGGCGGGAAGACGGCCGCGCATGCGCGGTGCGCGCGGGCGCGCGAGGGCTAGCAAAGGACTTTGCTAGTGAAGTTTCCGATTGGAGGGGCTGCCGTGGACGTCACCCATCAGTGAGAACAAGCAGCCTGCTTGTCCTCGGAGAATATGAAGATATGTCATTTAAGTGGAAACAGATGGATAGTGGACAATTGAAAACTTTTTGAAAATAAGATTAAAAAGAAAAACTGAACGGACTGATAACGATATAAGGTGTAATACCTACTTCTATATTCATGAGAGAAAGTATTTTACTCAATGGAAGTTCACCTCTGAAGGTCACCTAAACCTGAGTCATAGTATATAGATATAGTACAACAGAACAGTTTTTGGATATGCAGTTTTAATTAGGTCTGCCACTTCCTCATTACCAAACAGGTTTTCTCCACGACAAGGGACATCCACTAGATGCTCCTGGACAGCAGATTTGAGGCTGGAGACCCTAAAACAGGAGACACATCACATTGCCACTGATAAGGAGGAAATGCGGGGAAAGAGAAATCAAAGACCTGCCGTACCAGATATTTACGACAGTTGAGATGTTTTCTGTAAAGCTTATAAAATTTTTCAGCTTTCTCAGGGGTAAGGAATTCTGCAAGGATAGAGTACCTTTTATTAGAAATTTTAAGTAAATTGTGGAATAAAGTTGATAATCCAATATGTGACTGGTTAGCATTAAAACCTGAGAACTTTTTCTCCCAAAAGAGTCTAATGCTCTAGCATCTCTTCCTGGAGGAGCAGAAGTATGAGATCTTGCACTGTCAGAACGTTTTAAAGTAGATTCCATAACTAGGGAATGAGGAGGTAACTGTGTTTTCTCAAATCCAGTGGATATCTGTATCCTATACATTGTATCAATTTTCTTTGGGATTACCTGAACTGTCAGCAGAATCTCCTAGTTTTTGAGTAGAGTGTTTTTCATAATTGTATGAAGTGGAACAGAGACTCCTTCTTTAGGAGGAGAATCATAATTCAGAACCTCAAAGAGTTCTGAACGAGGTTCTTCCTCTGTCTCTAAATTGAAAGGTATGGCTTGATCCATCTCATTGACAAAGCCAGGACAGGACATACTTTCTGGAGATGACCTACGTCTCTCAGTGGCAGAGAAAGATCAGATGGAATACCATAGGACTCCTCAGCTGAGAGGACCTGTGTGCCCTGATCCGTCTCCCAGACTCAAGACGACTCTTCAAAGTACTGTTCATGGTCCGTACATGGAAGAGTGTCAACTAGAGTGTCAGTTCTGTGTTGAAATGTGTCAAGGCTGAGTCGTCTCCGAAGCTGGAGAAAGTTGCTCTGTTGATGTTGACACATATGTCAGTTGGGTTCGTGCTGCCCCCGACGGTTGGCGCGGAGCTGGCATGCAGGATCTCTCCCAAGACTGCCTCTCCGATGAATCTACGGGCTGGGCTGAGGCTGGCACAAACATGCTGTAAAGCTTGTATAGACTGTGAATACAGTAGCCCTGAAAGCTCCTTCTTGAGCACAGCCTGTATTTCTTCATACAGAGTAGATGTTGGTACCAGCTGAGCAAGTGGTGTGGACGCGGCTTGAATAATAGTCTGTGCAGGCATAGGAGATCTGGAAGAACTCGAAGACACATGAAATATAAGTCAGAGAGAAGAGCAATCACTCTGGCATGGACGCTTCTCATGCATCAAGGACATCGAATAAGGGGAGGTGTTGTCAGAGTGCCTGGAAGGAGAACAATGGCGATGCTTCTTAGGGTTTTTACACTGCAGGCCCCTTGATGCACACAGCACCGATGTAGAGTCCTTATGCTGTTGTAGTACAGAGTCCGATGTTGGACCTTCTCAATGCTGGAGCATCTGATGTTGATGCCAATGTAGGTTCTGCTTCGAGTGCCAAATCTCTTGCCGTGCTCGATGCAGATATCAATGCAGAACCATAAAGTTTTCATGCTGGACAATGTGGGTTTTATTTTTTTTCTTTATTAGATTTCAAATATACATTTACATTAAATAAATGCCAGGAAAGTGAAATAATGAAATATACATCCTTAAGTAAATAACAGGAAAAACAATGACTTTTAAATTAGTCCACAAATATAGATTCAAGATATAAGGAAATACTTGAAAGAGAATAATCCCATTACAGGCAAATGAAATATTATGAGAGGATAGAACACATTCCCAACCAGCAGTTTCAGCTACCCGTTGGAGCAGTCAAGGACCGCTCAGCTGTGTCACTTTCCTTAAGGGAAATGAATTGCATCAATTTAACCGGGTCAAAGAACACATAGAGGCATATTTTCAAAGCACTTAGCCTTCCAAAGTTCCATAGAAACCTATGGAACTTTGGAAGGCTAAGTGCTTTGAAAATATGCCTAATAGTTAACTGAATTTAAAGAAATTAAGCATCTACAAGAAAATTTTAGGATAAAAGGTCCTCCTACTGCTAGAGTCCGTGACCTCAGCGCCAGGAATTCTTTTTTCCGTTTCTGTGTGGATCTACTCAAATCCGGATAAACTTGTATCCTCGCCCCGAAAAATTGTTGGGAAATATTTCTGAAGTAAAGCCTCAAAGCATTATTTCTATCAGACTTGAAGGCGAAGGTTACCAACATAGTAGTGCGTTCAGTAATTACCTCCAACGAGGTTTCCAATAATTCAGTTAAATTTTGTGATACTGTTGGGGCAGAAGGCAATTTTAACCCCGTTTTATAATACGCTTTTACAATTGGAGGAAATAAGTCTGTTGGTATTCCCAAGACATCTAGAAAATACATTCGCAACATTTCTATTGTGGATACCATAGGTGACTTTGGGAAATTCAAAAATCTCAGGTTATTCCATCTTAATTGGTTCTCTAAATACTCAGTCTTCTTCTGCACCTTATCAGTATCTGCCAATAATGTTCCAGAACATACTTGTAGTTTTTTAATCTCAGAATTGTTTAACTCACTTTTCTCTTCTTGTATCTTCACCCTCTCGTCCAACGCCTGATGTTGCAACTTGATTTCGGCCACTTCAGCTTTAAAAGAGTTAGTGGATTGTTGCACAGTCAAACTAAGAGCCTGGATTGCGTCCAACAGGGTTTCCAATGTAACCACGGCAGGTCTCGAAAATCCGCCAGAGGTCATCGCGGGAGTTGCCAAGATAGGAGAAGCCGGGGAAACAACCTCATCCAGACTTCATCCTGATATTAAATTTTCCGGTGTGGAAGATCCTGCTGGGCCTCCTGTAGGCGCGACCAATGCAGGCAGGGCTTCTCCAAGCGGAGTGATCCCTCCGACGGGCCTCAGCGGTGCCGTCTGTTGAGGCGGGCTCAAAGACGCCATCTCGAAGCTAAGGTCTCCTGGAAATCCAGAGGACCCAACCAAGGTCGTTGGCTGTGTTCCTTGCGTTAGAGCGCAAAACGCCTCCATCGTTGTCTGTCGCATAGCTGGGCTACAGGAGGCTTTAGCCCCTGTCTTCCTCTTTCTTTTCCCCATAGATTAGGTAATAAGAAAGAAAGCTAAGCGAAGGCCGGTGGAGGAGCAAGAGCGTTCATAACACACCTCCTCTCATGGACGCCATCTTGAATCCGATTTCTCTGACAATGTGGGCTTTAAGAGTCCTCTCGCTTGCATGGGCAGGCAGAGGCTACATTGTATATCCCGGCACTCTGGACCCAAGCACTGAACACACCAGTTATGGGGGTCTGTACCTGAAATAGTCCTATTGCATCGAGTATACTTCTCGACGTCACTTGGCACCCTCATTGACATGGAGGGAAAAACTGCTGACGCAAGGTCAAAAGGCTCTATGGTCCGGGGAGTTCAAATAGTTGCATACCCGAAAAAGGTTGATACTTTCCAGGCAAAAGATGGGCTCAGAGGCCCCAAAGGCTGAAAATTGAAAAGTAATTGAAGAAATGAGTAAACTTAACAAATCAGTACTGAAAAAGGAAGAATATGAAGAAAACAAAAATCCCCAAAAAGGGAAGGCACCAAAACGGCAAAGTCTGACGCACTGAGGAGAGATTAAAAAACAACCTCTCTGCTCTGTGGAAAATGATAGTCTGCTGGTCCTGTGCTCCAGTGTTGAGTAGGAAGGCACCCATACATGCGCGGTGGGGGAACTGACTCAAAGATTTAAACTGACAGTGTACTTGGCAGTGTCTGCATCAGGCTCCATGAATGATGTCACCCATATGTGAGAATATTATGCTTGCTTGTCCTCAGAGAATGCGAACTATTCTAAATAATAATTTAACTCCTGAACTACAAGTAAATCTGTGTCCTTAAAGGACAGGGTGAGGATCACCATTATTTGCAGGGGAGGAGGGGAAGAGAAAGTAGAGATGATTTGTAATTGTATATCGATCAAAAATCAGATTAACAAATTTATATATTGTTATGACCAGAATTGCTTTTATTGTGGCTTTCAAACTGTACAATGGTAGGTACTGAAATAAAAATACTATTAAAAAAAAGAAAATTAGTGCAAAGTCCATGTACAAAAAGTACCCATGGACTTTTCAAACAAGCCCATGCAAGTGTTTGAAAATTGCCCTAATACAATGCAACCATATTCTACCTTATCCTCTGGTTGCAGGATTAGCCCCAAGTCTCTTTTTGCATAATTTCCCTTATCAACACTGTAGCTGGTCTGAGTTCCTTCATTGTGCACATATTATTCTGATATTGTGGCAATAAAAATTGTACTCCATATCTGAGATTAGATCATCCCAAAGTCTTTATGTCCCTACCTTAGTCCTTCAATCAACTTGCCACTTTAAAGAACCTAAGGAACCTTTATATTTTACCAACAGCCACAATCTTATTGCCACCAATTTACTGTGTATCTGGATGTAATCTTGTATTTATGCTTAGGACCACCCAAAATATAAAAATACAAATTAAATACAACATATTATATGTTCAACACAGGCATTCAGGAGTAGCCTAATGGTTACTGCAGTGGCCTGAGAACCAGGGGAATTTGATTTCTACTGCAGGTCCTTGTGACTCTGGGCAAGTCACTTAACCCTCCATTGCCTCAGATACAAATAAGCAATTGTATATAATATGTAAACCGTTTGTAAATACAGAATGGTGGAAAATCAGATCCCACCCCATTTCTCTTTCTTAATTTTGACTAGTATGGTTATTTTTGTTTTCCAAAAATACAGGTCCTTTCACTGAGCTTCACTGAATTGTGTTTGATAGTTCTGCAACTTTTCTGAATCCTTCTGCTGCCTTTTGATATCCACTAATGTACTACTAATTTTGTGGTATTTGTGAAAGCTGTGGTGGTACTTTTCACCCATGTATGTAAATTATTAAACTGCAACATGGGTACAAGTGCAATCCTTGTGCCAAACCATGCTCTCTGGTCACCAGCTCTGCCTTCCTTTGATCAGCTAAATTGTAAACATTATCATAGTTACAACGTTAGCTAAAATACAGCAATAAAACAAAGAACTGGCAAAAACTTACTGTTAGCATATTGGTATCTATGTCAGGAGGATCAAACAATCGTGTCACAGACTCCGTGAATACAAAGAATGCTATCACCATTAGGAAGAGTCCATTAATAAAGCCTGAGAGAATTTCCACACGGCCATACCTGAAGAGGCATAAAGGAACATGCTTATGGCTACCACAACACTACTCAAAAAGGAGCCAAAAAGGGAGCATACAAATGGAAAGCACTGTTTCTCTCACCTGTAGCAAGTGTTCTCTGTAGATGGCAGGATTGATCAGGTACATAAGTGAGTGACATCTTGCATACTGCTGGGATGACCAACCCCTAACGTACTCCCTGTTGTTCAATCAATACAACTTTACTTAAATTTTCAATTTCTTTAATATATAACCATAAACAATACAAAACATACAACCCCAAAGTACCCTCAGTACTCCTAAAGATCCCCACAAACCAATTCCAATCACTCACACACATGCATACTCCGTGTCCCAGCTGTTGTTAAATACCCACAGATAAATACATTTCATAATCACTTTCTTCTCTGCTTCATATTCCAGAACGCAGAGCTAAAAAGCTCTAATGGCTGTCCTTTTAAATATTCAGCGTGATGACCATAACCTTATATCCGGTATGGTACTATGTCAATTAAGGACTTATTCAGTCAAAAACCAATGTTGGCATCACTCCGTGCTGTGGGGGAGCTTCATAATTTAAGCTTCAAAATATAATCCACTGTGTGATGTGAGCGTCAGTGATTAGGGCACCTTCACAGTAATGTTCTGATTGAGGACGCGCTGAAGGTGCCCTCAGCAGTCGGACCCTCTAATCACTGACACTCACATCACACAGTGGATATAAGGTTATGGTCATCACGCTGAATATTTAAAAGGACAGCCATTAGAGCTTTTTAGCTCCGCGTTCTGGAATATGAAGCAGAGAAGAAAGTGACTATGTATTTATCTGTGGGTATTTAACAACAGCTGGGACACGGAGTATGCATGTGTGTGAGTGATTGGAATTGGTTTGTGGGAATCTTTAGAAGTACTGAGGGTACTTTGGGGTTGTAGGTTTTGTATTGTTTATATATTAAAGAAATTGAAAATTTAAGTAAAGTTGTATTGATTGAACAACAGGGAGTACGTTAGGGGTTGGTTAAGTGTTTGTGCTTTGTTTGAAGGTTTCCCTTTATTAGTTAATACTGCTGGGATGAAACAGCTCTCTCAAAGCTCAGAAATAAGTGTAGAGTTCTAAGCATGTGTATTCCTTTCCACATACAGTGGTCTCTTCAACACTTCAGCTAATTCAATAGCTGAAGAAGGAATGTAACTCCTGGGAAGGTGGGAGGGACTGTGTGCCTCATCAATCCTTGTCTATGGAATAACTGAAGTTACTCACCTGTAGCAGATGTTCCCAGCGGACAGCAGGACTAATATTCTCACATGTGGGTGACATCTCTGACAGAGCCCTGGTGTGAATCCTACCCAGGTTACTGTGGCCTTTAAGAAGCCTTTGGCAGGCTCGCACCTGCAAGCGTGCCTTCCTGCCCATGGTCCCATGCCTTCCTGTCGCATGGGACCACCAGTCTGATCCAAAAGCATAAGAAAAGAATGCAACTTCAAGGGGAAGTGCGAGGGTACGTGAGAATACTAGTCCTGATGTGCCACAAGTGAGTAACTTTGCTTTCTCCAAGGACAAGCAGGACTTAGATTCTCACATGTGGGAATTTCTAGCTACCAGGCTCACCAAAAACAACAAAGAATGATCAACAGAGACTTGCAATAGCAAGGCCAATAAGAACCAATAACTCTAATAACCAAAAACGGGCCTGTTGCAGAGGTGCAGCCTGGAACAGAAACAAATATGCCTAGGAGGGCAGAGCTGGAATCTAGACACCAAACAAATTCTGCTGAACTGTCTTGAACAAACTGGCCGTCATATCGGGTATGCTGCACACGGCATTAATGAGATGTGAACGTGTGGACTAAAGACCACCTTGCAGCTCTGCAAACCTCATCAATGGAGGCTAACCTCAAGTGGGCTACCAATGCAGCTATGGCTCTGACACTGTGAGCCATGACATGGCCCTCTACAGACAGCCCAACCTGGGCATAAATGAAGGAGATGGAGTCTGCTAGCCAACTGGATAAAGTGCATTTACCGATGGCTGCCCCCATCTTATTTGGGGGTGGACTGTCTATAGGCTCTAGTACACTCCAGGTAGAAGGCCAAGACTCGCTTGCAGTCCAAGGAATTTGGAATGGAAGTCCTTGGTTCAAACTGGACCGAATCATCTACCAGAGGAGCAACCAGGCAAGCTTCGGGGTGACTGCGATGATATCTGCAAGGTTCCCTGAGGCCTGGGAAGCAAGGGTCCATTGTGCATCTCACACAAGTGGAGGTGAGCCACGGGAGTGATATTCACTGTAGAGGCCATAAGGCCCAGCAACCTCAAAATCAGCTGAGCCATGACCTGCAGGTGCTCTGAACCTGAGTGGTGATGTCCATAAGGACATACCATGTAAAATGAATTCACATACCACGTAAAATGAATTTATCTTTTTGGGCAGACTGGATGGACCGTACAGGTCTTTATCTGCCATCATTTACTATGTTATCTGCCTGAGCTGGAAGCAGGTAGGCCTGAGCATGGACCGTGTCTAGCAGGGTTCCAAATAAACTCCAATTGTTGAACTGGGAGCAGGTGATCTTGGGGTAGTTGATTGCAAAAACAGGTAGCTCCAACACCCAAACAGTTCTCTGCAATGACTTCTGAGCACCCTCCTTCGAAGTGCTCTTTACCAATCGTTCAGATAGAGAAAGACATGAATTCCCAGTCTGCGCAGCAACACTGCAACTACTGCTAGACAATTTGTGAAAACCTTGGGAGCTGATGTGAGCCCAAATGGCAGGACGCGGTACTTGAAATAATGTTTATTATTTCCTTAGGTCTAGGATAGGATGAAATAACCCCGGTTTTTTTAGGCATGAAGAAGTACTTGGAATAGAATCCCTTCCCTTCATTCCCTGCTTAGACTGGAGAGCTGGTTGGGACTTCTGTGCCTGCTGCTGCCGAGGCTGGGAGTGCTGGGGCTGAGCAGAAAGGGGGGATACCTGCACCTTTGAGAGTAGCAGGAACTCCTTCTGTTCCCACAAAATGGGAAGGCCATGACAGAGACTTGATGGCACACAATATGCTACCACAGAACACCAGTGACATCAAAAAATTCACTGATTGCCTGGACCCAATCCTAGGTGACTACCCAGCAGACCGAATCTGAACTAACTTCGCACTCCTTAATGCTGAAATCGTCACCCATGCGATTAACAGGTTCGCCAAATCCCACTGTAAACTGGACATTTGTCCCAACAACCTAATAAAATCCGCACCACAATGCTTCATAGCAGACCTCACTTCACACCTAAACTACTTGCTACAACATGGACTCTTTCCTAAGGATAAAGGCAACATACTACTCACCCCAATACCTAAAGACTCAAAGAAAAAAGCAAATGATATTACCAACTACCGCCCGATAGCATCTATTCCTCTGGTAGTCAAACTATTGGAAAGCATGGTAACCAAGCAACTTACTGACTACCTGAACAAATTCTCAATATTACACGAATCACAATCAGGATTCCGCTCCAACCACAGCACTGAAACAGTACTAATCACTCTCCTAACCAAATTTAAACAAGAAATTGCAACTGGTAAGAGTATACTTCTCCTACAATTTGACATGTCGAGTGCGTTCGACATGGTTAACCATAAAATACTACTAAACATACTAGAATACTTCGGGATCGGTGGAAGCGTACTCAGTTGGATCAATGGCTTCCTAACCGCAAGAACATACCAAGTGATAGCAAACTCGAACACATCACTACCATGGAAACCAGAATGTGGAGTACCCCAAGGATCACCACTATCACCGACCCTTTTCAATCTAATGATGACCCCCACTAGCCAAATCCCTACACAACCAATGCCTTAACCCCTACATCTATGCAGACGATTTCACGATATACATCCCATTCAAACATGATCTAACAGAAATCACAAACGAAATCCAACTTAGCCTCCAAATCATGAACTCATGGGCGGATACATTTCAACTAAAACTCAACGCAGAAAAAACACACTGTCTCATCCTCTCATCACCACACAACACGAACAAACCCACACACAAAAACAGCCCAGACTACACCCTTCCTGTTTCAGACAGCCTGAAAATTCTTGGAGTTACAATCAACTGAAATCTTACACTAGAGAGCCAAGCGAAAAATACAACAAAGAAAATGTTTCACGCAATGTGGAAACTTAAACGTGTAAAACCTTTCTTCCCTAGGGAAATATTCCGCAGCCTGGAACAATCAATGGTTCTAAGCCACCTAGACTACTGCAATGCAATTTATGCTGGATGCAAAGAGCAAATCATGAAGAAACTCCAAAATGCCCAAAACACCGCAGCCAGACTCATATTTGGAAAAATGAAATACAAAAGTGCAAAACCCTTACGAGAAATACTACACTGGCTCCCAATCAAAGAGCGAATTGGGTTCAAAATCTGCACCCTGGTTCATAAAATTATTTACGGCGAGGCCCCAGTCTACATGGCAGACCTTATAGACCTACCAATCAGGAACACAAAAAGGTCAGAACGCACATACCTAAATCTCCATTACCCCAGCTGCAAAGGACTAAAATATAAAACAACATACGCATCCAGCTTCTCCTATATAAGCACGGACATATGGAATGCACTTCCAAACATCATGAAAACAATGCACGACCTAACAAACTTCAGGAAATTGTTAAAAACCAACCTGTTCACAAAGGAATACCAGAATGATCCAACCTAAGTACCTGAACCCTGCATCACAATCAAAACTCCTACCTGAACTAGACAAAACTTAACTCTCTCTCCTTGAAAGCGAATGCTACATACCTGTAGAAGGTATTCTCCGAGGACAGCAGGCTGATTGTTCTCACTGATGGGTGACGTCCACGGCAGCCCCTCCAATCGGAATCTTCACTAGCAAAGTCCTTTGCTAGCCCTCGCGCGCCCACGCGCACCGCGCATGCGCGGCCGTCTTCCCGCCCGAAACCGGCTCGAGCCGGCCAGTCTCGTATGTAGCAAAAGAGAAACAAGGGAAGACTCAACTCCAAAGGGGAGGCGGGCGGGTTTGTGAGAACAATCAGCCTGCTGTCCTCGGAGAATACCTTCTACAGGTATGTAGCATTCGCTTTCTCCGAGGACAAGCAGGCTGCTTGTTCTCACTGATGGGGTATCCCTAGCCCCCAGGCTCACTCAAAACAACAACCATGGTCAATTGGGCCTCGCAACGGCGAGGACGTAACTGAGATTGACCTAAAAAAATTTACCAACTAACTGAGAGTGTAGCCTGGAACAGAACAAAACAGGGCCCTCGGGGGGTGGAGTTGGATCCTAAAGCCCAAACAGGTTCTGAAGAACTGACTGCCCGAACCGACTGTCGCGTCGGGTATCCTGCTGCAGGCAGTAATGAGATGTGAATGTGTGGACAGATGACCACGTCGCAGCTTTGCAAATTTCTTCAATGGAGGCTGACTTCAAGTGGGCTACCGACGCAGCCATGGCTCTAACATTATGAGCCGTGACATGACCCTCAAGAGCCAGCCCCGCCTGGGCGTAAGTGAAGGAAATGCAATCTGCTAGCCAATTGGATATGGTGCGTTTCCCTACAGCCACTCCCCTCCTATTGGGATCAAAAGAAACAAACAATTGGGCGGACTGTCTGTGGGGCTGTGTCCGCTCCAGATAGAAGGCCAATGCTCTCTTGCAGTCCAATGTGTGCAGCTGACGTTCAGCAGGGCAGGAATGAGGACGGGGAAAGAATGTTGGCAAGACAATTGACTGGTTCAGATGGAACTCCGACACGACCTTTGGCAAGAACTTAGGGTGAGTGCGGAGGACTACTCTGTTATGATGAAATTTGGTGTAAGGGGCCTGGGCTACCAGGGCCTGAAGCTCACTGACTCTACGAGCTGAAGTAACTGCCACCAAGAAAATGACCTTCCAGGTCAAGTACTTCAGATGGCAGGAATTCAGTGGCTCAAAAGGAGGTTTCATCAGCTGGGTGAGAACGACATTGAGATCCCATGACACTGTAGGAGGCTTGACAGGGGGCTTTGACAAAAGCAAATCTCTCATGAAGCGAACAACTAAAGGCTGTCCTGAGATCGGCTTACCTTCCACATGGTAATGGTATGCACTGATTGCACTAAGGTGAACTCTTACAGAGTTGGTCTTGAGACCAGACTCAGACAAGTGCAGAAGGTATTCAAGCAGGGTCTGTGTAGGACAAGAGCGAGGAGCTAGGGCCTTGCTGTCACACCAGACGGCAAACCTCCTCCATAGAAAGAAGTAACTCCTCTTAGTGGAATCTTTCCTGGAAGCAAGCAAGATACGGGAGACACCCTCTGACAGGCCCAAAGAGGCAAAGTCTACGCTCTCAACATCCAGGCCGTGAGAGCCAGGGACCGGAGGCTGGGATGCAGAAGAGCCCCTTCGTCCTGCGTGATGAGGGTCGGAAAACACTCCAATCTCCACGGTTCTTCGGAGGATAACTCCAGAAGAAGAGGGAACCAGATCTGACGCGGCCAAAAAGGAGCAATCAGAATCATGGTGCCTCGGTCTTGCTTGAGTTTCAACAAAGTCTTCCCCACCAGAGGAATGGGAGGATAAGCATACAGCAGGCCCTCCCCCCAATCCAGGAGGAAGGCATCCGATGCTAGTCTGCCGTGGGCCTGAAGCCTGGAACAGAACTGAGGGACTTTGTGGTTGGCTCGAGATGCGAAGAGATCCACCAAGGGGGTGCCCCACGCTTGGAAGATCTGGCGCACCACTCGGGAGTTGAGCGACCATTCGTGAGGTTGCATAATCCTGCTCAGTCTGTCGGCCAGACTGTTGTTTACGCCTGCCAGATATGTGGCTTGGAGCACCATGCTGAGACGGCGAGCCCAGAGCCACATGCTGACGGCTTCCTGACACAGGGGGCGAGATCCGGTGCCCCCCTGCTTGTTGACATAGTACATGGCAACCTGGTTGTCTGTCTGAATTTGGATAATTTGGTGGGACAGCCGATCTCTGAAAGCCTTCAGAGCGTTCCAGATCGCTCGCAACTCCAGGAGATTGATCTGTAGACCGCGTTCCTGGAGGGACCAGCTTCCTTGGGTGTGAAGCCCATCGACATGAGCTCCCCATCCCAGGAGAGACGCATCCGTGGTCAGCACTTTTTGTGGCTGAGGAATTTGGAAAGGGCGTCCCAGAGTCAAATTGGACCAAATCGTCCACCAATACAGGGATTCGAGAAAACTCGTGGACAGGTGGATCACGTCTTCTAGATCCCCAGCAGCCTGAAACCACTGAGAAGCTAGGGTCCATTGAGCAGATCTCATGTGAAGGCGGGCCATGGGAGTCACATGAACTGTGGAGGCCATGTGGCCTAGCAATCTCAACATCTGCCGAGCTGTGATCTGCTGGGACGCTCGCACCCGCGAGACGAGGGACAACAAGTTGTTGGCTCTCGTCTCTGGGAGATAGGCGCGAGCCGTCCGAGAATCCAACAGAGCTCCTATGAATTCGAGTCTCTGTGCTGGGAGAAGATGGGACTTTGGGTAATTTATCACAAACCCCAGCAGCTCCAGGAGGCGAATAGTCATCTGCATGGACTGCAGGGCTCCTGCCTCGGACTTGTTCTTCACCAGCCAATCGTCGAGATATGGGAACACGTGCACCCCCAGCCTGCGAAGTGCCGCTGCTACTACAGCCAAGCACTTTGTGAACACCCTGGGCGCAGAGGCGAGCCCAAAGGGTAGCACACAGTACTGGAAGTGACGTGTGCCCAGCTGAAATCGCAGATACTGTCTGTGAGCTGGCAGTATCGGGATGTGTGTGTAGGCATCCTTCAAGTCCAGAGAGCATAGCCAATCGTTTTCCTGAATCATGGGAAGGAGGGTGCCCAGGGAAAGCATCCTGAACTTTTCTTTTACGAGATATTTGTTCAGGGCCCTTAGGTCTAGGATGGGACGCATCCCCCCTGTTTTCTTTTCCACAAGGAAGTACCTGGAATAGAATCCCAGCCCTTCTTGCCCGGATGGCACGGGCTCGACGGCATTGGCGCTGAGAAGGGCGGAGAGTTCCTCTGCAAGTACCTGCTTGTGCTGGAAGCTGTAAGACTGAGCTCCCGGTGGACAATTTGGAGGTTTTGAGGCCAAATTGAGGGTGTATCCTTGCCGGACTATTTGCAGAACCCACTGATCGGAGGTTATGAGAGGCCACCTTTGGTGAAAAGCTTTCAACCTCCCCCCGACCGGCAGGTCGCCCGGCACTGACACTTGGATGTCGGCTATGCTCTTCTGGAGCCAGTCAAAAGCTCGCCCCTTGCTTTTGCTGGGGAGCCGCGGGGCCTTGCTGAGGCGCACGCTGCTGACGAGAGCGCGCGCGCTGGGGCTTAGCCTGGGCCGCAGGCTGTCGAGAAGGGGGATTGTACCTACGCTTGCCAGAAGAGTAGGGAACAGTCCTCCTTCCCCCCAAAAATCTTCTACCTGTAGAGGTAGAGGCTGAAGGCTGCCGGCGGGAGAACTTGTCGAATGCGGTGTCCCGCTGGTGGAGATGCTCTACCACCTGCTCGACCTTCTCTCCAAAAATATTGTCCGCACGGCAAGGCGAGTCCGCTATCCGCTGCTTGAGTCTATTCTCCAGGTCGGAGGCACGCAGCCATGAGAGCCTGCGCATCACCACACCTTGAGCAGCGGCCCTGGACGCAACATCAAAGGTGTCATACACCCCTCTGGCCAGGAATTTTCTGCACGCCTTCAGCTGCCTGACCACCTCCTGAAAAGGCTTGGCTTGCTCAGGGGGGAGCGCATCAACCAAGCCCGCCAACTGCCGCACATTGTTCCGCATGTGTATGCTCGTGTAGAGCTGGTAAGACTGGATTTTGGCCACGAGCATAGAAGAATGGTAGGCCTTCCTCCCAAAGGAGTCTAAGGTTCTAGAGTCTTTGCCCGGGGGCGCCGAAGCATGCTCCCTAGAACTCTTAGCCTTCTTTAGGGCCAGATCCACAACTCCAGAGTCGTGAGGCAACTGAGTGCGCATCAGCTCTGGGTCCCCATGGATCCGGTACTGGGACTCGATCTTCTTGGGAATGTGGGGATTACTTAATGGCTTGGTCCAGTTCGCAAGCAATGTCTTTTTCAGGACATGGTGCAAGGGAACAGTGGACGCTTCCTTAGGTGGAGAAGGATAGTCCAGGAGCTCAAACATTTCAGCCCTGGGCTCGTCCTCCACAACCACCGGGAAGGGGATGGCCGTAGACATCTCCCGGACAAAGGAAGCGAAAGACAGACTCTCAGGAGGAGAAAGCTGTCTTTCAGGGGAGGGAGTGGGATCAGAAGGAAGACCCTCAGACTCCTCGTCAGAGAAATATCTGGGGTCTTCCTCTTCCTCCCACGAGGCCTCACCTTCGGTGTCAGACACAAGTTCACGAACCTGTGTCTGCAACCTCGCCCGGCTCGACTCAGTGGAGCCACGTCCACGATGGGGGCGTCGAGAGGTAGACTCCCTCGCCCGCATCGGCGAAGCTCCCTCCGCCGACGTAGTCGGGGAGCCTTCCTGGGAGGTGGCCGCAGTCGGCACCGCACGCGGTACCGACGTCGGGGACCTCACCCCGGGCGATGGGCCAGCCGGCTCCACGCTCGACGGTACCGGAGGCGCAAGCACCGCCGGTACCGGAGGGGTAGGGCGCAACAGCTCTCCCAGAATCTCTGGGAGAACGGCCCGGAGGCTCTCGTTCAGAGCGGCTGCAGAGAAAGGCATGGAGGTCGATGCAGGCGTCGACGTCAGAACCTGTTCCGGGCGTGGAGGCTGTTCCGGGCTGTCCAGAGTGGAGCGCATCGACACCTCCTGAACAGAGGGTGAGCGGTCCTCTCGGTGCCGATGCCTGCTGGGTGCCGACTCCCTCGGCGACCCAGAGCTCTCGGTGCCGACGCGGGGAGGAGACCGGTGTCGATGCTTCTTCGACTTCTTCCGAAGCATGTCACCGGAGCTCCCCGGCACCGACGAGGAGGACGTAGAATCCAGCCGTCGCTTCCTCGGGGCCGAGGTCGAAGGAGGTCGATCTCGGGGGGGCTGTACCGCAGGAGCCCTCAGGGTAGGGGGAGACCCACCCGAAGGCTCACCGCCACCAGCAGGGGAATGGACAGCCCTCACCTGCACTCCTGACGATGCACCACCGTCCGACGACATCAGCAGACGAGGTCCCGGTACCACCGACGTCGATGCAGCTATCCGATGTCTCGGCGCCGATGCAGAGGGCCGATGCCTCGATGCACTCGATGCACTGGCGGCCGAGGATGAAGGTCTGGACGCTGACGATGTCGATGCACTCGATGACCCTGGTGTCGATGCCGACGAAGAGCCCGAGAACAAAACGTTCCACTGGGCCAATCTCGCTACCTGAGTCCGCCTTTGTAACAGGGAACACAGACTACAGTTCTGAGGACGGTGCTCGGCCCCCAGACACTGAAGACACGACGAGTGCCTATCAGTGAGCGAGATTACCCGGGCGCACTGGGTGCACTTCTTGAAGCCGCTAGAAGGCTTCGATGTCATGGGCGGAAAAATCACGCCGGCGAAATCAAAATCTGAAATGACGAAAGTGAGCACCAAAACTTTAAGGGAGAAAAAATCTCGACCGAGGCCGAAAAGAGGCCTACCCCGACGACGAAAGAAAACTTACCGGGGCAAAATCTGAAAAATACGGGAAGGGGCAAACGAAACCCGAGAGGGCTTCCGGAGCACTTCCCAAGCAGTTTGGATTTTCCGAAGAAAACACGTCGAAAAAGGACGCGCGAGGTCGACTTTCCGGGGCTCGACACGGCGAAAACATGACCGTACCGAGTGCGGACGAAAGAAGACTGGCCGGCTCGAGCCGGTTTCGGGCGGGAAGACGGCCGCACATGCGCGGTGCGCGTGGGCGCGCGAGGGCTAGCAAAGGACTTTGCTAGTGAAGATTCCGATTGGAGGGGCTGCCGTGGACGTCACCCATCAGTGAGAACAAGCAGCCTGCTTGTCCTCGGAGAATACTTAATATACTCTCTCATCTATGATCATTAACACTTGACCACTCTGTATTTCTCTTACCGGAATTGGCGATTGCCATCACGGTACTATGTAAGCCACATTGAGCCTTCAAAAAGGTGGGAAAATGTGGGATACAAATGCAATAAAATAAATAAATATTTTTGATGAGGTTCGTGACCTCTTCCACCTTGTCTCCTCACAGCAAGGGACTTCTGAACCACTAGTTCTAAGTCCGAGACATGCAGCCATGAGAGTCTACATATCCCAATACCCAAGGAGGAAAGTCCAGATGACACATCAAAAAGAGTTGAAAGTGCCCTTCGTCAAATGTTTTCTGCATGCCTTTTGTGAGCGGCTTGCTGTGAGTGTGGGGGTGGGGGCAAGGGAGCGAGTGTCCGCAAATTCAAGCACACTGCCCACCAAGGACTTCAAGTAAATGCTCACGTAATGCTGGCATATCTGGATGCAGGAAATAAGAACTGAGACCTGGAAAACCTTCCTCCTAAACGATTCCAGGGTCTGTGCATCCCTGCCTGGGGGGAGCCAAGGCATGGGACTTCGAGCTTCTGGCGTCTTTGAGAGTGAATTTGACCACCATGGAATGGAAATTGCACCTTCTTGAACCCGGGAGCCTTCTGGACTCTATTTATGGAGTCCACATCCTTTGGAATGACCTGCACAGAGAGAGGGATCTCCCAATGATTCATCTGTGCATCCCTCAGCACTTTGTAAATAGGGACTGTCAAAGCATCCTGAGGCGGAGAATTGTAACTGAGGAGAGTCATCAACTCCGCCCTGGGCTCATCCTCCATCTCACACAAAAAGCCTACAAAAGGAGAGGTCTTCGAGAGGGGTCTGAGGGGATACTAAGGTTCCTCTCCTTTGAGAAGTCCTTGAACTGCTCCTCAGACACCCAGAAATGGTCCAGCTCAGACTCTGCAAAATACTTATCATGAGGCAACTCAGTCCGCACCTGCCTCGGTCTGCTGGCATGCACAGGCCCAAAATTGGGAGCACAGAACCTCTCTGGAACGCCGAGGTAGGGTTACCATATGGCTCCAGAAAAAGGAGGACAGATTGAGCCAGTCTGGGTTTTACTTCCATTGCTTTCAATGGAAGCAAAACCTGGACTGGGTCAATGTGTCCTCCTTTCTCTGGAGCCATATGGTAACCCTACTCCTAGGCAGCTTCCTCCCCCGAGAATGGAAACGGTAACTGTCCAATTCCACTGCCCTGCGAGGCACCAGCATTGACAACAAGCTGACAGGCAAGGAATGGGCTTCCAGAATGAGCCGGAGCAAGTCCAGAGGTGGTGTAGACGCCCTCGATGCCTCGGTGTCGAGCTACTCCAAGATGCGCTACAGCTCCTTCTAGAGCATGGCCCAGATCTATTCCTTGAGGGCAGGCATCAGCAAAGGCAGGGGTGGTGCTCGTGCGGGGACAGCCTGTGAAGATGGTGATGCTGAATTGAGAGCGGGATTCTGGCCTCAGAGAGGCTGACAGATCAGCACCACTACCGTGGAGGGGGAGCAGTCCTCATGGTGCTGGCGAAGCCGACGTCCTGGAGCTTTCAGAATAAGCTCCAGGCACTGTGCATCGAGGAGGACCAACGCTGGTGCCTCTTTGCCTTTGCTTGATACCCAACATCGGAGTGACGGTGCCAATGAGGATGTCGACAAAATCAAATACTTCCTTGGGGTTGGGTCTGATAATGCTCAGCCCGCAGGCTAACTAACAATGCTCAATGCCGAGGCAGGTGGAGACCTCAGTGCTGATGTTTTGCCAGTGTTCAGTGCAGCTCCAGAAGCCATGGGGACCGATGCTCTCTATGCAAATATGGGGAAGTTGGTCTTCTGCACACCCCTCTCTCTGGATTTCATGGTCCTCTTCTGCATTTGAGCACAAAGAGGACTTGTTAGAGAGTCATGAACCCGTCCCAAGTACTTTAGACAAATATCATGAGTGTCAGTCACAGACACAGTTTGAGTGAAAAGGGAACATTTCTTAAACCCTCTGGGACATTATGAGAAAAATAGCCGCAGTGAAATCAAACCGCTCAATTATGTTGGGGGGGGGGGGGGGGAATAGAAGCAGCTCACCAGAAAGGATGAGGAAACGTGACCGGGAGTCCAGGCCCAAAATGGCTGTGGGCCGTGGGAAAAAAAATAAATAAATAAAGATCCGAAAAAGTCTACGACCTGGGTAGGGACGGAGAAGGAGCAGCTACAAAAACAAAAAAGGACCCTCTCTTAGGTGGCAGAGCCTGACTGCAAGAAGGCACAAAAACTACAACAAGGGTAGAAAAATTGCGCTGTTAAAGGGGCAAGTCTTGTTAGCTCTGCGGACAGAAAGACTGGTGGTCCCGCATGACTTCAGCAGGTGGGAAGGTAGTCACACTTGTGAGGTGCAGGCCTGCCCTGTCATGCGAAAGGCTTCTTAAAGACACAGTACTTTAAGCAGTGTCCGCACTGGGGCTCCTTCGGATATGTCACCCACATGTGAGAATCTAAGTCTTGCTTGTGCTCTGAGAACATCCATTACAGGTAAGGCACAATGCTTTTTTTCGTCACCATGTAGAATTGAGTCAGACACACAAGTGGGTGACTCCCAAGCTCAGGGCTGCTTAAGTTTATGTATAATTTTACAACTGTCCAGAAACAGCCCAATCACAAAGAAAGATACAAAAAGTTGCAATTGTTACAAAGGCAGGTTGGCCAGTAGAGCTCAACTGAATGCAGACTTTGAATCTAGGCTGGTTCAATAATAGTGTGAAGTGAAGGTATCAAGCGAGGACCAAGATGCTGCTTTGCATATGCTGTCCAGTGAAACAGATTCAAGAAAGCCATTGTAGCTGACGTGGTTCTGATCTGATGAGGTTTCACTTTACTGGCAGCAGGATTACTGGCTTGAGAAAACAAGTAGGCAGGCGACTTACAAAATCCAGCACGGAATGAAAAAAAGAAGCAAATCGCCACAAAACTTTCATAAAAAGTCAATTTACTCACCACTTAAAATCATAAATAGTTAAAAGCCCGACACAGCTGCATTTTGCCCTCTTAAAGGCTGTATATGGGCACTGGTAATGAATATCCAGGTCACCAGCAGTGACTGGATGTTATGTGAGTACAGCCGATTTGTTAGTTTGCTGTACCTACATAGCTGAGGCATAATTAGGACCTACTTCTGTGCAGTCTTACATGCTCAGTTAGCTATGTGGGCACAGACACTTCAGTGCTCGCATAACTTTTGCCTCAATCCCGATTCTGCTTTTAGACCACCCTGACACTAACAGAGCCATAACAGTCAGAGCCAATATTCAGTAAGAAGCTTGAATATGTATGTGATTGATGATCACAAAGTACCAAATCTCTCAGCACGGAGAGACTCTGTTCCTCCTTTGACAAATTTTAGAACATCTTTTGCAGGAACCACGAGGCTCTTGCAAAAGAGGTAGTGAAACAAATGGAGAGGAGTCATTAGCAACCATGATTGGAGTGGAAGATAATTGAGGATGAACCATTACTCATTGTCAACTGGGGAGAAATAGGTGGCTTGCACAAGATCTGTACTATCAGGACAAAAGAAACTTTGCACAGAATTGGCCTGCTCATGATCTAGGCTGAACAGTTGTATTAGTGACTGTACTGACGGAGGATGAAACATCAGCAGTACAGCCCTGGCAGTGTCTCTTTGATGGGGTAGACTACATTGGAGACAGATCACAGGTCTGTGCTTAGGGGCTACCTCTCAGAAGATGTGTCTGCTTTTCTAGCGTTTTAGAATGGACCAGCAAAAATGTTTCCACCTCAGTCCAGTATGAGCATTTTATGGCTGTGACTTTGGGCATGGAAACCTCCAAAGAGTTTTGTCCACATCTTGAGGATCTCTGGCGCTGTTCCTCTGTGGATGGACTCAAAGTCAATGTGAAGGGAGGCTGAAGGAACTTCTGCCAAATAAGACATACTAGAATGTGCAGATGTCTTCTTGTCCTGTTTTTGAGAAAACAGAAACCTCTTCTGCATTTCATGATTCTGGAGGTGGTTCACAGGTGGTCTTCTCTGCTATCAGCCTAGTCTTAGCCCAGACAAATTAGACACTTCGAATGGTGGCTGAAGTTCTAGATCTTGGTTGGAAAACTGACTTTGATGAACAAAAAAGGGCAAAAAAAAAAGAGCAACAAACAAATTTTTTTTTTTTTTTGGAAGGAGATGAAAAACAACATTGGAACGCAGAGGTTGAAAAACCTCTCGAAGACAGAAGAGCTTTGTTTTAATGTCTGCTTGGCAAAACAGGAAAAACAAAACTGAACTGCTAAGGAATCCACTGTGGGAAGAGCTGTGCATGCTCAGAACTTTACACTTAGGAAGATATTCTGCAACAAGGCGCTACCTTCTAAGTGCCATATTTGCACATGCAGTGAGTCTATTCTATAAGAACACTTATGCATGTAAGTATAGGTGCCAACTCAGTGGTTGCTTGAGCATCCCCAAAATTGAGCAAACTCGGGATTTGTCCAGTGAGGAGTTACTTCCATTAGGTTTAGCACCCCCAATCACTTTGAAAAGTTAGCTTCTATGCGTGCAAGTCTTCTTATCCTATATAATAAAACGCACCTCCAACATTCTGAAGCTGACGGCATGGCTGAAGCATTCCTGCTCTCTGTATCTATCTCCTGAATTGACATCACGTACTTCCGGGTTTGTCACAAGCAGAAGTGACCAACCACAAGAGGTTTCTCGGCTTCAGAATGTTGGAGGTGCATTCTATTAAATAGGATTGGTCAGTTCCTTGAAGCACAGCCAGAGTTCAGCGTCCTGCACAGTAATGCTCAGACACCAAAGAGAGAGGGGGGGGGGGGCCTGACACCAGAGGGGGGGGGAGGTATCTCTGTCACACACACACTCTCTCTCACAGTCAATGTCCTTCTCTCACTCTCACACACACTCTATTGTCTCACACTATATCACATTCACTCTCTATGTGTCACACAGTCACTCACACACTCTCTTGGTCTCATACACTCAGTCTCACAGAGAGTCTGTGTCTCGCACACACTGTATCTGTGTGAAACACACACTGTCTCTCTCACACTGTGTCTCACATACGCACTTGCACACACTCTCATTCTCACAAACACACTCTTTCTCTCACAGACACACTCGCACCCAGACTCACTCTCTCTCTCTCACACACACTCGCACATTCACTCTCTCTCTCACACACAGTCACTCTCACATACACTCTCTCAAACATACACACTCTGAGGAAAACCTTGCTAGCGCCCGTTTCATTTGTGTCAGAAACGGGCTTTTTTTACTAGTAGAATATAAATTGTCATTAGAATGTCTAAATGTAGGTCTATGCCTGAAGTAAATGGGCGTGCCTAAATGCATTTACATGCATAACTTACAGTATACTGTAAGTAACCTATGATAATGTCAGCACACATGTGCCCTTCCCTGCCAACACCCCCCTTGCATTTATATGCTAAGCCATTTTAACATGTAATTACAGAATAGTGCTTAGGATGCTCCTACCACTTATGCTTGTTAAGAGTACACTTACCCATGTGAAAGGCAGTATTCTATAAATTTAAGTGCACAAATTGTGCTTAAATTTAGGTGACCCATTATAGAAAAGGGGGTTAGTTCTGATCCCTAGAGCAGTTGCATCTCAGTGATGTACAATGATATCACCCACTTGTGTGCTCAACACAGTCTAACCATTTTCATTGTCAAGAACTGAAAATGCAAATGCTTCATTTGCACTGCGGCATATGGTAGGCAGTTATATCACCATGCTATCCACAAGAACAGCACTTTAATAGCTGGATTATCTCAATAAATGCTGGATTCTCTGCAGGCTGTGAAACCTTCAATTTGGCTTGCATAAGACCACACGGGGCCCTTTTTGAATGTGTTCGCAAAGAATGCACAGAGAAAAACACAACAAAATAACCATTCTACACCATATAGCAATTACAATGGGGCTGATATCTGAAGCTACCTAGCCACTTTCAGTTAGGTTAATGAGTGGAGGAGTAGCCTAGTGGTTAGTGAAGCAGACTCTGATCCTGGGGAACTGGATTTGATTCCCACTGCAGCTCCTTGTGACTCTGGGCAAGTCACTTAACCCTCCACTGTCCCAGGTACAAACAAGTACCTGTATATAATATGTAAACCGCTTTGAATGTAGTTGGAAAAACCACAGAAAGGCGTATATAAGTCCCATTCCTTTCCCTTCTTCTTAAAAATATGTTGCTGCGGAGCTGTTAATATACCTACTCAAAATCTGAGTGGTTTTAGGAGCAAGATTAGGTTGAAAGACAAAGATTAGTTGGTTAGTGCTCATTTTGAGCACTAGCTAGCTAACTTAGGCCTGCCACTGGAGCATCTAGCTTTGGGTGCCTAAATATAGTTACTTCAATTTTGGTCAGTTAAATTTTAAACTCATTTTCAGTAGCAGCAGCTAGCTGGGTTGCCTGAAAATTTGCTTAATCAGCCAATATAGAGCTGGCTAAATTAAATGCTCTATTTTATATTGAAAACACAACCTAATGTGTCTATGCAACAGCTTGGTGCATTCTGACAGCCAATGAAAGGCCATGTTCTGAGCTTTAACAAATTTTTTCTGAGTTATATTTCAGCTATTTGTGCTACTTTCATATTTTGCCTACATCAATGAGAAATCTCCATGGATTATCAATGATGATCAGCACAGCAGCAGTTTTTAAAAATAAATTTTATCTTTATTGAGTGGCTAAATAAGAGGAACTTTCATAAACTTATCGGAGTCATCTTGTCATCTGTGAAATAAAAACTGTGATTATATGAATCATTTTTAAAAAATGCTGATACTACTGTTGTAAACCATCAGGTTTCAATTAAGGTCTCTATAGAACTTGACAATGCACTGTTATCTAGATCTGGTCTTGGATTACAATAGTCATTTAAATTAATTCTTACATTCTGTGCTCCATTCTGTTTTGTCACACTTAAGAGGCTTAATGCAAACAGCTAGAAGGAAAAGGTTCCAATTTCATATAGCATCAATCACACAACTTCAAAACAGGCACAATGTGCAGCCATCTTTCGGGTAGTATTCTCATGCAAGCATGAACTGTGTACTGCACCATGGTGGTAGTTGAGGAAAAGAAAAATAAGGAAAGTGTGTGAGAATTAAATAACATAATCAAGATCAGACTAAGTGACACTGATAGGATTAAATTGCAAAGCACTTAATCTACTATCATGTTTCTGTGAGGTGCAAAGAGTATTTATGAGAAAGGGAAAAAGCCTCTGAGACCAGACCTCCACCCGATATTAGCCTTTAATTGGGTATAGAGTAAATAACTTGGGTCTCCTTATCCTCATCGGCATAAAAAAACCCTTTTCTCTTTAACACTAAATTGCTAAAAAACTGTTTTTCTCTTTCTCATACTCTCTTTGTACCTCTCAGAAATATCATAGTAGATTAAGTACTTTGCAATTTATACCGAGAGGTTTTTCTTGTGTTCATATATTAGGACTCTTATCCTTTTGTTGATTAACTGATGGGATTAAACCCACAACTGGTACATTTAATAAATCTGTATTTTAATTAACAGGCAGCACTCTATGTAATAAAAATTACATTAAATTCATGCACTTACCCATATGAGAATATACGGGTTGCTTTCCACCTAGTCATTAAAGCAGCAAGAAGACCCATAACTAAAGCAGAACAGTCAAAAAGCATGTGAAATCCATCAGAGACTAGGCCCAGACTATTGGTCCATGTACCATAAAAAAGTTCCACAAAAGTGAAAGCCTAAAAACAGAGAAAATGAAAGTTACTTTCGTGAATTATTTCCTTGTCACTGCAAACTGAAGCAGTAATAAATCCTTTGTAAGTTATGTATGAGAACATATCTCATCTGAATAGTACAACACACTTAGAAAGGCTTTACATCACAACGATGTACTATTCATGTCAGCCATCATGAGTACAAAGCGAAGACTTGAGAATTTCAGTAGGTTTCAGCTTCTAGACATATTCTGCCATAGAGTATTCTAATTCTACTTAAACTGTCCTATTGGCAGCAATCATGACTTAGTAGTGTATTTACCATGCCATTCTGCTTACCCTCTTAAAGGCTATAGCCCCATTAATAATTTTTGAACCATTCATCCATTTTTATTCAAATTTCTGCTGCACACAGTAAAGCACCCAGAGACCAAAGACTCTCACTTCTCAAGTGCCTAACATGCTCCGTACTCTTCAAATCCATTTTTTTAAATTTCCTATAAGACAATAAGTCAGTGTAGTTAGGTTAGTGCTCTTCAGCTTGGAAAAGAGACAGCTGAGGGGAGATATGATTGAGGTCTACAAAATCCTGAGTGCTGTAGAATGAGTAGAAGTGAATCGATTTTTTTACTTGTTCAAAAAGTACAAAGACTAGGGGACACTCAATGAAGTTACATGGAAATACTTTTAAAACAAATAGGAAGAAATATTTTTTTTTCACTCAATGAATTGGTTAATCTCTGGAACTCATTGCCAGAGGATGTAGTAAAAGTGGTTAGCGTATCTGGGTTAAAAAAATGTTTGGACAAGTTCCTGGAGGAAAAGTCCATAGTCTGCTATTGAGACAGACATGGGGAAGCCACTGCTTGCCCTGAGATTAGTAGCATGCAATATTGCTACTATTTGGGTTTGTGAAAGGTACTTGTGACCTGGATTGGTCACTGTTGGAGACAGGATACTGGGCTAGACAGACTATTGGTCTGACCCAGTATGGCTATTCTTATATTCTTAGTTGGATGGAACTCAGGGTTGGCTGAAGCACACTTAGATATCAGTAAGAATTCTGAAAGCTGCCTAACTCCCCCTCCCCTCCAAAAAAAGAAAAAAAAAAAAACACCACGGAAAAAAAACCAAAACTTAGAGGAGCAGTTGTAAAGGTCAAAAATGTACATCAGAGGCATGATGATTATTCAAAAATACCATCCTGGAAGCCCAGACCAGATATAATTCACATATTAAAAAAAAAAAAAAAAAAGTAGAAGGAAGGACAAACAGCAGCTGGCATGGTTAAAAAAAAAGAGTTGAAGGATGCTATTAGACCTAAAAGAACATCTTTTAGAAAATGACAGAAGGATCCAACTGAAGATAATAGGAAACAGTATAAGGAATGACAAGTCAAATGCAAAGAGTCAATAAGGAAGGCAAAGAGACTTTGAAAAGAAGATTGGGTTGGAGGCAACACACACATAAAGTTGCTCATCTGTAGCAGCTGTAGGACAGCTGGCTCAGTATCTTCACGTGGGTGACGTCATCCAATGGAGCCCAATGTGGACACTGTCTAGCACGCATAACTTTAGGAAAGTTCCAGCAGCGTCCCACCGCATGAGTGGGTGCCTCTCGCCCAACATACGAGTGCAGATACCTCAGTCTGATAGAATAGCTGAAAAAGGGGAGGAGGTAGGGTATATGAGAATACATTGGGCTTGATTGTTCTGAGAGAAACCAAAGTTACTCACCTACTCTCACCTGTAGCAGGTGCTCTCCAAGGACAAACAGGACCAATGTATTCTCACATGTGGGAATTCCTAGCTACTGTGCTCATAAAAAAAAATAATACTAGGACAATAGGGACTTGAAACATCAAGGCCTTTAAGTCAATTAACCTGAAACTATATACAAATTGATTGTGACAGTGCAGCTTCAGGACTGCCTGATTGAACTGGCTGCAAGATGTGAATGTGTGGACTGAAGATCACGTTGCAGCTTTGCAAATCTCCTCAATGGAGGCTGATCTCAAGTGGGCTACCGATGTAGCCATGGCTCTGACATTATGAGCAGTAACATTGTTTACTGTAAAAACAAAGAAAACATGAAGGACCAAAAAAGTAAAAAACAAACAAACAATTAGGGAGGTAAAACAAGGGAAATACAGAGGAAAGTAACTCAAAATAGGTGCTAAACCCACATGGGAAGGTGCTCGAAAATCAAAATAAATATGCGCTGAAGGGAGACCACAAAAATGTGCCCTCAGTTCCATGGAAAAGAAGAAACTGAGGTACCTGCGCAAGTACGGTGGGACGCTGCCAGAACTTTCGTAAAGCTATGTGCACTAGACAGTGTCCGCATTAGGCTTCATCGGATGACATCACCCACATGTGAGAATACACTGGGCCTGCTTATCCTTGGAGAATAAAAACTTTTCTAGGCATATTAGAAGCAGGAAGTGGGTAAAAGAATCAGTTGAACCACTAAATGACAGAGATAAAAGAGGAACTTAGGAAAGACAAGGCCATAGTGGCGAGACTAAATTAATTCTTTGCTTCAGTCTTCACCAAAGATGATGTGGGGGAGATGTGGGGATGATGAGTTGGAGGAACTGAAATCTGAAAGATGTAATGGGCAATTTGATAGAGTAGCATATTGCCTGAACTAGATAGTATACATCTCAGAGTACTGATAGAACTAAAAAATGAACAAACAAAGCTATTGTGGAGGAGTGGCCTAGTGGTTAGAGCAACGGTCTAGAGCAGAGGTGGCTGGTTCAAATCCCACTGCTGCTCCTTGTGATCTTGGGAAAGTCACTTAACCCTCCCTTGCCTCAGGTACAAACTTAGATTGTGAGCCCTCCTGGGACAGAGAAATATCCAGTGTACCTGAATGTAACTAACCTTGACCTACTACTGAAAAAGGTGTGAGCAAAATCCAAATAAATGAATAAATGCGTAATTTATTTTTTAAATCAAGTCTGGTACTGGAGGATTGGAGGGTGGCCAATGTAATGCCATTTTTTAAAAAGGGAAATTATAGACTGGTGAGCCTGACTACTTTTCTGTCCTATTTCCTCTTCTATTTCTATTCTGTCTCATTTGGCTCTTTATCTCTCTATATAAAACACACCTCCAACGTTCTGAAGCCACACTTTCTCAACGTTCTAAAAGTGAGGCGCCAGAGATCAATTTTACACCATGAGTGTCTGCCCCGCCCACGCGTCGAACGTGATGACGTCTAGGGCAGGACACCAACACAGAAGGAATGGCACCGACAACCCCTTACTACGCGACCGCCAAACCGTTGCCACGCAACGAAATGCATTGTAAAGGAACCAATGAAAACAAGCAGAAGAAGGGAAGAGAAAGAACAGCGCAAACGAGCAGATTCTGTGGAGCTGGGACACAAGGAATATCACTGAAGCCCGTGCTCCTTCTCCAGGTATGTAATGCCTACAGCACAAATGCCTCTCACAGCGCTCTGGCCCCCCAAAAAAGCCTCAACCAGCTGCCACAGCCACTCCATCGGTGGAATGGGATGCAAGCAACAGACGCTCAGCAGCACAACATGTTGCCACAACTCCACCCCTCCACCCACACCCCGAAAACACTGCACCCGCTCGCTGCAGCACTTCACTCCCAGGGACGTGCCCAATCGTCCCCGGGAGTACAAAAACTACACGCTGGCTATCGCAGCGCTCCTCAAAGAACCGGCCCCCACCACTGCCTCACCTGTCGAAAAAATGCAAACGGAACATCCAGCCCCGCTCGGGGACCTACACAATCGTCCCCGAGTACAAAAAAAAAAAAGCCCCAGGAAAAAAGATCCACCCAACAAAATATCAGCACAGCAGCAGCAAAACAAAAGGAAAATTTCCACAGCATTTCAGCAACTCTATCTAACCACCCAGCAACAACTTTAAATGAACCCCCTTCAAAATATCGGCACAGCAGCAGCCAAATAAAGGGAAATGCACAGACCCTTCCAGCAAATACATCTAACCACCCAGCTACAACTTTAAACGAACCCCCCTTCAAAATATCAGCACAGCAGCAGCTAAATAAAAGGGAAATGCACAGACCCTTTCAGCAAATACATCTAACCACCCAGCAACTTTAAAAGAAACCCCCTTCAAAATATAGGCACAGCAGCAGAAACACAAAAGGGAAATGCCCAGGGTGAACCCCCCTTCAAAATATCAGCCAAGCAGCAGCAACAACCAACACTCCTGCCCACAAAAGGAGGGGGTCATGGAACTTAAAACTACACACATACACTCACTGACACACTGTATCTCTCTGACAAACAATCTTTCATACACTCAGTCACTCTTACACACACAATATGTCTCCCATACACTCTGTGACACACACTCAGACACAGTCACACTCTCTCACTATCCACACATAACAGCAATAAGAAACCCCCCCCCCCCTGCAAACTCCTGTAACACAATAAAGGCTAACTTCCCTGCAAACAAACAAGGTACAGCTTTATTTAACCAAACAAAAAAAAAAAACCCACTTCAATCAAAAACTGCCCCACACACTCACTCATGCACAGTCACAGTTCCCCAACCCCAAAAAACCACTACTGTGACTCTCACACCCATATACAATTACTGATGTCTCGGCACACACACTCATGCACTCTGACTCATCGCCCACCACTGTGGTCCTGCACACACCAGGGGCGTATCTGCGTGGGGTCACAGGGGCTTGGGCCCCCGCAGATTTCGCCCTGGACCCCCCCTACCATCGACCCTCTCCATCTCCCCTTCCCTCCCGCACGCCCGCCACCAACCCATCGCCGATCTTTGCTGGCGGGGGACCCCAAGCCCCCGCCAGCCGAAGTCCTCTCTTCCGTGCAGGATGCAAGTTGCAACGCTTCCTGTTCTTCTGAGTCTGACGTCCTGCACGTACAACGTGCAGGACGTCAGACTCAGAATTTGGAACTCAGTCTGACGTCCGGTGCGTTGTACGTGCAGGACGTCAGACTCAGAAGAACAGGAAGCATTGCAACTTGCAGCCTGCATAGAAGAGAGGACCTCGGCTGGCGGGGGGTTGGGGTCCCCCGCCAGCAAAGGTAAGTGACAGCAGCGGGGGAGGGTTGGCGGCGGCGGGAGGGGGTGGAGAGTGTCATTGGTGGCGAGGGGGGGTCTGGCAGTGGCGGGGGGATCGGTGGCACTGGGGGGGGGGGGCTAAAATGTGCCCCTTCCCTCTGGCTCTGGCCCCCCCTACCGCCAGAGTCCAGATACGCCCCTGGCCCACACACTCTCTCTCATTAGACAGAAGGAGTGGAAGGGAAGAAAAGGAGGGGGTCATGGAACTTAGAACTACACACACACACACTCTCTGACAAACACACTTTCATACACTCAGTCACTCTTGCACACACAATATGTCTCCCATACACTCTGTGACACACACTCTGACACAGACACACTCTCCACACATAACAGCAATAGGAAAAAAAAACCATGCAAACTCCTGTAACACAATAAAGGCTGACTTCCCTACAAACAAACAAGGTACAGCTTTATTTAACCAAAAAAAAACCCAAAACACTTCAATCTAAAACTGCCCCCCACACACAGACACTCATGCACAGTCACAGTTCCCCAACCCCCCCAAAAACCCTACTGTGACTCTCACACCCATATACAATTACTGATGTCTCGCACACACACTCATGCACTCTGACTCATCGCCCACCACTGTGGACATCTGTATGTTTTTTCAACAGTAAATAACTCTTCTAATGCATTTGAAAAACAGATTAATACAACTCAACAAACACACCTTTTACCTGATTGTAACAAAAATTATACAAAACATATTGTTGACAATGAAATGTTCATAATGTAAGAAACAATTACAATACAAATACAACTTTAAAAAAAAAGTGGGCTTTTTAAAAAACACTTATATCCCTTAATCTCAAACAGAAAAAAAATCCAAAAATAAAAACCACATGCTAGCGCCCGTTTCATTTGTTTCGGAAACGGGCCTTTTTTACTAGTAAGTACATAAATATTGCCATACTGGGAAAGACCAAAGGTCCATCAAGCCCAGCATCCTGTTTCCAACAGTGGCCAATCCAGGTCACAAATACCTGGCAAGATCCCAAAAAAGTACAAAACATTTTACACTGCTTATCCCAGAAATAGTGTATTTCCCCAAGTCCAATTTAATAATGGTCTATAGACTTTTCCTTTAGGAAGCCGTTCAAACCTTTTTAAAACTCTGCTAAGCTAACCGTCTTTACCACACTCTCTGGCAACGAATTCCAGAGTTTAATTACACGTTGAGTGAAGAAAACGTTTCTCCGATTCGTTTTAAATTTACTACATTGTAGCTTCATCGCATGCTCCCTATTCCTAGTATTTTTGGAAAGCGAAAACAGACGCTTCACATCTACCCGTTCCACTCTACTCATTATTTTACAGACCTCTATCATATCTCCCCTCAAGTGGCCTAGTGGTTAGGGTGGTGGACTTTGGTCCTGGGGAACTGAGTTCAATTCCCACTTCAGGCACAGGCAGCTCCTTGTGACACTGGGCAAGTCACTTAACCCTCCATTGCCCCATGTAAGCCGCATTGAGCCTGCCATGAGTGGGAAAGCGCGGGGTACAAGTGTAACAAAAAAAAACAAAAAACAAAAACTCTTCTCCAAGCTGAAGAGCCCTAGCCGCTTTAGCCTTTCCTCATAGGGAAGTCGTCCCATCTCCTTTATCATTTTCGTTGCACTTCTCTGCACCTTTTGTAATTCCACTATATCTTTTTTGAGATGTGGTGACCAGAATTGAACACAATATTCAAGGTGCGGTCGCACCATGGAGCCATACAAAGGCATTACAACATCCTCATTTTTGTTTTCCATTCCTTTCCTAATAATACCTGTGCTTTACTAAACTGCCGTTCTGTGAAGCAGAAATCCCCTCTCATTAAAGATCTTCTGACCTCTAACCACTTGGATCTTTTTGGTCTTACAGAAACCTCGCTTCTTCCTGGGGAAGAAGCCTATCTTTTTCAATGTGGGGGCTTGGCCTTATTTTGCTCCTCTACACTTTGCGCCACTGAAATTACTGCTCACAAGTTTACCTATTCTGAAATCCTCAACTGAAATTTCCTCTAACCCTTCAAATCCTCTTTGATGAAGGCAGATTTATTTATTTGCTGCATTTGTATCCCACATTTTCCCACCTTTTTGCAGGCTCAATGTGGCTTACATTATGCCGCCATGACAGTCGTCATTAGCGAAAGAAGAAGAACGGAGTATTATTTTGATTAAGGTAAATGGAATTCATGAGAATTAGAAATAAAGAAATAATTAATACATTACAAGATATGCAAAGAGTAAAATGACAATATGATTAAAAGTAACCAATTTAAGGAATTCAGTGTTGATTAGGATTGATTTAGTGTTGATTAGATTGGGATCGTGTGTATCAAACCTTAGCAGATGCCTCAGCCAAATTCCCCAATCTTCTTGTAATGGGGCAATTTTACTACTCATATGGACTCCTCGGGGTGCTCTTTACGAATAACTTGGTCTGATCATTGTTATCTTTATTTTTCGCTTTCAATCTCTACACTAGTTTCTTATCCTGCTACTAAAGATTTCTGGTCTACATGTTTTTGGGAGAATTGATCCTCTCACTCTATCTTCCTTCTTTGTGCGATTATCTTCCGGCGAAATTTTCGGATTTACCTTTAGATGAGCAGGTAGATATTTGGAATTCTGCCTTACAGGAAGTATTGATAATATTGCTCCACTCACTTTGATAAAGCATCGGAAATCAGCTCACCAGCTTTGGTTCCATGGTGGTCTAAAACTCTGTCAATTACAAGTCAGGAGAACGGAACACCAATGGCGCAAACACTGTCTTCTAAGAGGAAAGCCAGAAATGCACAACAGCATTATGTATTGCAGTTGAGAGCCACTAAACGATCATTTTATTCCAAACAAATTTAGTAAGTGTCTAGTTCTGTGAAATAATTATTTAGAGTCTTTAACTCCCCTACTACCTCCCCTTCACTAACAGTCCCTAAGGTTCAGTTGCCATCAACTGTCTTAGCCAACTATTTATCTTCTAAAATTACATCTCTTCAGGTAAATTTCTCACCTCTGACTACCTCCAACACCTGTCCCATCTGCCAGAACTCAATCTGCTACCTGGTCCTCTTTCATTCTTCCCTCCTTGGAATCTTTTTGCAAAGTAGTGAAACACTTACATGCCACCTTCTGTTTCCTGAATCCTATCTCTTCCAGCTGGCTAAAGCAACCATACGTAGGGTTACTTTCCTGCCTTCATTCCATTCTCACTAACAGTTTAACATCTGGTAGTCTATCAGTTCCACTGAAGACAGCTCTTATTAAGCCTATTCTGAAAAAAAAAAAATCAGATCTTGACCCTATGCAGGCCAAAAACTATCGTCCAGTCTTGAATCTCCCCTTTCTTTCTAAAGTTGTGGAATCAGTTGTCCTTGATTGAGTCTACAAATGTGTTGCATCCGTATACAGAAACAGTGCTCACAGCTTTACTAAGTGAATGCCATAGTAACTTAAAAAAGGGAAAAATTACTTAGTTTTCCATTTTCTATCTCCACCTGCTGGTTGATGGACACAACTATCCCACAGGTTCCAGAATAATGGGACGTGACTTAGACGTTGCATCTGCTGCCCAATGCCGCAACCAGAGTTGCTGACGTGTCATGACAGTCAAGATAGACTGCGGGCTGTAACACGTAACGTGTCATATATAGAATTGCCAAGTAGGCCAACCCTGCTTCCAGCTGGGTGTTATGGCACACATCTTGTGTTGCTGACTGCTGCTGTCAGACATGCTCTTGACAGGAACAAGCTACACACTGTCGCCTGAAGGCCCAAAGAGACCACACCTTCAAAGGCTTGTTTCAGCGAGCCTTCTAGATTCCTATCATAAGTCTTTTAGGGCAATGCCTCCTTCCACTGGCAAGGTGGTCGCCTTAGTCACTGCCTTAAGCTGGGAGTATACCCTGGGAAGCTGCAATTTATCTTCTTCAAATGGAATGGGTAGAGACGAGCCATGGCTCTTCCCACTCTCAGCCCCATGTCTGGTGAGACCCATTCTACTGTAATCAGCTCCTGAATGTCTGGATGCATCAGGAAGGCCTCAGAACGACCTCTAAGCCCCTTATGATTGACAATTTGGAACTCCTGATGCCAAAATACTCCTGGATCATCCCGAAACGTTTTGGGATGTTCTAGGGACAGACGAGTCAAAAGTGAAATTCTTTAGACCACATAGGAACCATTATGTCTGAAGTAAAGCAAATACAGCATTCCACAGTAAGAACATCATACCAAGAGTCAACCATGGTGGGGGTAGTGTATGATGGAGATGGGATGCTTTGCTGCAACAGAACCTGGAAAAATTTCCATTACTGAAAGAACCATGATTTCTGCAATGTACTAGAAAATTATTAAGGAGAACATTTGGTCATCTAGAGGACCTCCTTTGATATCCAAATATCCTATCCAGATAACGAGTAAGAGGGCTCTACAGGAATTCCATCCGACTCTTTTCCTCCACTGCCGAGAAATGAGTCTTCATATGAGGACAATTCATATCCAAAGTTTGTCAACAAAGCTATTTGTTGTTTACTACTGCACACTTGACATTTTGCTTTGGCAAATAATGCACTAAATGATTTACAACTAAGCAAGGAGAAGGAACACCACTGTGATATAAAAAAAGGGAAAGAAAAGATCAAAGTTAAATAGAATAAAATACAGAAAAGCAGGATACAACAGTGGATCATGTCCCTCTACTGAGCTGCAGCAGTGGTAGTGACCCCACCGAAAGACTTCTTAAACAGATGAATCTTTAAGATTTAATGAAACTTCATTTGTGAAGACACTTGTGCAAACAGCCAGAGGAAGAGAATTTCATACGGCCAGGCAAATGTAGAAGAAACCAAACTATCTGGTGAATACTAACCATTAGCGGGAGACATATGGAATAGAGAGCCTAGATTTGCAAGCAGATTGTAGAACTCGTGTTGGGACACAGACAGTGATGAAGGAAGCGAGATAAGAGGGAAAACCACTTCAATATGGATCTAGCCACATAGCCCCAACAAATGGCGGCCTGCATACCCACCAAAGTGAAGGAAAAAGCCAGGCTGAGCTGCTGTTCCACCTTCTTCTCATGCATCTCCTTGAGAGCCAACTCCCTTCTATGGGGATGACAGTCTTATTGGTCACAGCTGTAACCAAAGCGTCAACCTTGGGAAACCACCTCCTTCCACCTTCTCAGGAGGGAGAGGAAATGGCCTGCCAGCACCATGGACCCCCTGGAAGACTCCATCTGGGGCCTCCCATTCTGCCAACATCATGTGGGAGAGCGCCTTATGAAGGGGGAAATGCTTGGGTGAAGGAGCAGCCTAATGGTTAGTGCTTTGATCCTGGTGACTGGGTTCTATTCCCATTGCAGTTCCTTGAGACTCTGACCTCTATGCTCTATCAGGTCTGGTCCATGAACTGGAAACATGGGAGCAAGGTCATTAGGCTCTACCAAGCAATGAGGCCTTCTTAGCCAGTCCAGTTGGGGGTTAGGCCAGGGACCAGGTGCACCAGCCCACACAAACTACCATCTACTGCGTTAAGAAAATACTAGAGTATTCCATAGAGCGGAGTAGAAAATACTGGAGTATTCCATAGAGCGGAGTATTCCATAGAGCACTAGCCCTTATACCTGTGATGTCACTTGGAAAAAATCAGTTTCTCTACCTCCATCTGCTGGTAGGAAGGGGATATAACCCTAATGTACAGGATGGTACAGTTGAATGCTAAGGAAAAAGAATTTTGAATTTTAGAGAAATAGATGGAGCCAAGATAGCATCCAGGCTGGGCAGACTGGATGGACTGTGCAGGTCTTTTTCTGCCGTCATCTACTATGTATATGTTACTATGTGTGTGCATAAGTTTCCAAGTTCTAGCATTTTCCTTGTAGTCTCGCCAATTACCTTGATTCCCGGGGCTTCCCTCCTAATTCTGGGTGAGGTCCGGCATCGAACCAGGCAATGCTAGAAGGTTCAACATAAAAACATAAAAGTAGCCATACTGGGTCAGACCAATGGTCCATCTAGCCCACTATCCTGTTTTCTAAACAGTGGCCAAGCCAGCTCACAAGTACCTGACAGAAACTCAAATTGTGGCAACACTCTATATTACAAATCTCAGGGCAAGCAGTTGCTTCCCATATCTGTCTCAATAGCAGACTATGGCCTTTTCCTCCAGGAATTTGTCCAAACCTTTTTTAAACCTTGATATGCTAACCACTGTTACCACATCCTCCAGCAAAGAGTTCTAGAGATTAACTATTTGTTGAGTGAAAAAATATTTCCTCCTATTTCTTTTAAAAGTATTTCCATGTAACTTCTTCGCGTGTCCCCTAGTCTTTGTACTTTTGGAATGAGTAAAGAAAATCGAATTACTTCTACTTGTTCTACGCCACTCAGGATTGCGCAGACCTCAATCATATCTCCCCTCATCCATCTCTGAAGAGCCCTAACCTCATTGGAGAGGAGTTCCATTCCTTTTACCATTTTGGTTGCCCTTCATTGAACCTTTTCTAATTTCGCTGTATCTTTTTTGAGATATGGCAACCAGAACTGAACGCAATACTCAAGGTGCGGACACACCATGAAGAGATACAAAGGCATTTAGTATTTTCGGTTTTATTCACCTTCCCTTTTCTTGCCTGCCGTCGCACACTGATCAGATTTTGGCATATTATCTACGACACTCAGATCTTTTACTTGAGCGCTGACCCCCCCCTCCCAAAGGTGGACCCTAGCATCAGGTAACTATGATTCAGATTATTCTTTCCAATGTGCATCACCTTGCATTTGTCCACATTAAATTTCATCTGCCATTTGGATGCCCAGTCTTCCAATTTCCTAAGGTCTTCCTGCAATGTTTCACAGTCCGCAAGTGTTTTAACAACCTTGAATAGTTTTGTATCATCTGCAAATTTGATCACCTCACTCGTCGTTCCGATTTCCATATCATTTATAAATATGCTAAATAGCACCGCTCCCTGTACAGATCTCTGTGGCACTCCACTGTTCACCCTCCTCCACTTAGAGAAATGACCATTTAACCCTACCCTCTGTTTTCTGTCCAATAATCAATTCCTAATCTACACCAGAATCTTGCTTCCTATTCCATGACTCTTGAATTTTCTCAGGAGTCTCTCAAGACGAACTTTATCAAAAGCTTTCTGAAAATCTAGATACATCAACCAGCTCACCTTTATCACAAGGTTTCAGGATTCAGCCACTGAAGGTGGCCGCTACTATTTCAGCGGGCCTACCAGCTCTTCGAAAGACCACAGCTTGGAAGGGGTTTCGCTCACCCCCTTCCTGAGAGTAGCTCTGTTTCAACCTGGAAGTGATGTAGGTGAGGTCAGCATGCTGTGAGCATCTTCAATTGTTACAATCTCAGGGTCTCTGTCTTGAAGATCCTAAATTTCCAAACCATGGTAGAAATCTAGTCACAATAGTCACAAAAGGAAGTCAGATGCTGTATTAGAACTTGCAAGCATGCTCAGAAAGACCTTCTACAGCAGCTGTCTTCCCACTTCTTAGTAATAACAGGGATCCTGTTTTTTCCCTTTAGCACAGTCTATCTCGTGTTTTGGGATCATCTTCTCTCCCCCTTTCTTTGTTGCATTTCTGACAGACTGGAGTCTGTGTTGACACCGTCAGAGGATACCACCCCCCAGAGTGGTTGGTTTCATCTTGATTGCCAAAGGAGAATGACTAATTTGTACATACACATGAATCAATGTACTTAATAATCCATAAAAACAATGTAATAAATGGAAAACGTGACAGTCTTTATTGAATTTAAATAACCCTATTTAAACCATATATGTGGAACAGTAGTGATTAATATGCCTAAATCAGCTGTTTGAAAATAATTCTGTAAATGGCGCTTTAAATTCCACATGCAAGTTTTGGGAATGCACCCAATTTGCACGGTCAACTGAGTCAATTACCACCAACAATTGGGAGCTAATAATCATCAGTGCTAATTGGCATTAATAAAAATTATGCCCATATTTACGCACCTGTGGCTCTAGAAAGGGGGTGTGGCTATGGGGCAGACATGGGCGGATCAGGGGCATTCCCACAATTTATGTGCACTGTTATAGAATAAGGGGGATCCGTGCCTAATTTAGGTGTGGGGATTTACACCGAGGTTTCACTGATGTAAATAGTCTTGCCTAAATGTAGCCATGGTTCCTGGTGCTTCACTGTATTCTACAAACGGTGCCTGAGCGCAAGCACTAGCTTTTTTTGGCACTGATCTTTAGGTGCTGTTTACTGAATTTACCCTCATGTGCACTATTAGCCTACATTCAGAGGAGGCATGCCTAAAGGTGGGTTTATTTCAAGGGAGGAAAATAATGTGTGTTATTTTCAATGAAAAAAAGTACGCCTGCAAAAAAGGAGTGCTAACGTCCATGGGTATGTGTAGCCACAGTAAGTTTCACAGGGAAAGTACATGTATAAAAGGTACCTGCTGACTTTGTCTTTATGAGCTAAAGCCAAACAAACATGTGAACATTTTGAAAATTGCTCCCATATTGTTATGCCGGGCATATTCTACTAAGCTTATTTTCCCCATAGATAGAGAATGAGAAAACAGCATCAGTAAATTACATCCATACTTGAGAAATGAACTTTAAAAATACTACAGTCCTTAACACTGTAATATTACTTACCAGATTTAAACATAGAAAGTAGAAAATATGCCTAGAGTCAGACTCTTCAAGGATCTGTTTTAAGGAATCTTTAATAAATCTTGGTAAGGATGGAGAGTTTCGTTGTAGGGCATCTCCCATGAAGTTATACAAAGGCGTGCCTTCAGGGGAATATCCCACTAGGGTTCCCTTATGTCCTCTTCTAGAGCTGGAAGATAAGATGTTGGCAGCTGAATAGAGAAGGAGAGGGAAAAAAAACAAAACAAAACAGGCATTTATTTCATGTCTGTTTCATCATAAAGAAGGCAATTACAAAAAGTCTTTTCCACAGGTAAAACAGTGTTTTACCCATGGAATCGGCACTTATAAAACTACATTTCTGATGTGTGTGTACACAACACACAGCTTTATCCATACCAAGTGCAGGTATTCTTGGGGTGTAGTTTCCATTTCTGCACATATTTTTGAAAATGTATGTATGTACGTTATATATAAGTACATAAGTACATAAGTAGTGCCATACTGGGAAAGACCAAAGGTCCATCTAGCCCAGCATCCTGTCACCGACAGTGGCCAATCCAGGTCAAGGGCACCTGGCACGCTCCCCAAACGTAAAAACATTCCAGACAAGTTATACCTAAAAATGCGGAATTTTTCCAAGTCCATTTAATAGCGGTCTATGGACTTGTCCTTTAGGAATCTATCTAACCCCCTTTTTAAACTCCGTCAAGCTAACCGCCCGTACCACGTTCTCCGGCAACGAATTCCAGAGTCTAATTACACGTTGGGTGAAGAAAAATTTTCTCCGATTCGTTTTAAATTTACCACACTGTAGCTTCAACTCATGCCCTCTAGTCCTAGTATTTTGGATAGCGTGAACAGTCGCTTCACATCCACCCGATCCATTCCACTCATTATTTTATACACTTCTATCATATCTCCCCTCAGCCGTCTCTTCTCCAAGCTGAAAAGCCCTAGCCTTCTCAGCCTCTCTTCATAGGAAAGTCGTCCCATCCCCACTATCATTTTCGTCGCCCTTCGCTGTACCTTTTCCAATTCTACTATATCTTTTTTGAGATACGGAGACCAGTACTGAACACAATACTCCAGGTGCGGTCGCACCATGGAGCGATACAACGGCATTATAACATCCGCACACCTGGACTCCATACCCTTCCTAATAACACCCAACATTCTATTCGCTTTCCTAGCCGCATCAGCACACTGAGCAGAAGGTTTCAGCGTATCATCGACGACGACACCACCCAGATCCCTTTCTTGATCCGTAACTCCTAACGCGGAACCTTGCAAGACGTAGCTATAATTCGGGTTCCTCTTACCCACATGCATCACTTTGCACTTGTCAACATTGAACTTCATCTGCCACTTGCACGCCCATTCTCCCAGTCTCGCAAGGTCCTCCTGTAATCGTTCACATTCCTCCTGCGACTTGACGACCCTGAATAATTTTGTATCATCGGCGAATTTAATTACCTCACTAGTTATTCCCATCTCTAGGTCATTTATAAATACATTAAAAAGCAACGGACCCAGCACAGACCCCTGCAGGACCCCACTAACTACCCTCCTCCACTGAGAATACTGGCCACGCAATCCTACTCTCTGCTTCCTATCTTTCAACCAGTTCTTAATCCATAATAATACCCTACCTCCGATTCCAAGACTCTGCAATTTCTTCAGGAGTCTTTCGTGCGGCACTTTGTCAAACGCCTTCTGAAAATCCAGATATACAATATCAACCGGCTCCCCATTGTCCACATGTTTGCTTACCCCCTCAAAAAAATGCATTAGATTGGTGAGGCAAGACTTCCCTTCACTAAATCCGTGCTGACTTTGTCTCATCAGTCCATGTTTTTGTATATGCTCTGCAATTTTATTCTTAATAATAGCCTCCACCATCTTGCCCGGCACCGACGTCAGACTCACCGGTCTATAATTTCCCGGATCTCCTCTGGAACCCTTCTTAAAAATCGGAGTAACATTGGCTACCCTCCAGTTCACAAAACAAGTTAGAAAACTTGTGCCGCCAGAGGAACACTTCCATTGAGCTTCTGTGGGCCAGAAAAATGAAGTTGGCAGGCCAGGTTTTATGGATTGGACAAGCCTGATCTATTTAGTACACTATTCCCAATGTATTTCTGAGTTAAGTTTGTGATAATGATGCAGTCCAAGCCTGAAGATCTGTAAGGTGATACTGGTATACAGAGGACTGACTGCATGCAAGTGTCACCCCTGCGGTCTGGCACACCAATCAAGGCTCACACCTTGAAGGGAGATCAGGTTACACACTTCAGGGGCTACAGCTTACTCCACACTTGAGCACAGCTGCTGGAAATAGGTGTGCTGGAATCATACCAAAGAGGATTGTTCATTTTTTTTCAGCTTTTTTCTCCTCTTCAACATTATGGTCAACCAATATAAAAAAATGAACCAGTTGTGCTGACTCTGGCAGGGGTACATTATGAGAGAAAGAGAAAACTGATGAAAGCAGGAGGGTACATATGAGGAAGAGAGAATGAGTGAAGGCAGAAGGGGCACATATGAGAGTGTGTGATTCTTAGACAGTGTGTGCATGTGCACATACGCACACATGTTTTGGCCAATCCTTGTAATCTTATAATAAGCATGAAAAAAGAAGAAAGTTTACAATTTTATTAAAATGTGATATACTGCTCTAATATAAATCTAGGCAGCATACAATAATAAAAACCATTAAAAGTCAGAAAGGCACACAATTATTAATAGTGCTCCCTGCTATCGAAGGGGACTGCAAAGTGGGTTCCCCCCTCCTGGCAAAGAGATTGTAAGCTCTTTGAGCAGGGCCTGTCCTTCTATGTTAAATTGTACAGCGCTGCGTAACCCTAGTAGCGCTTTAGAAATGTTAAGTAGTAGTAGAATGCCAGAAGGCTTCTCCCGGTTTAATTTCAAACCTTGAGAACCTACCCTAGTTGCAATAAGATCCAATTTACATGACAGACCAGCAACAGCCTGAGGAAAAGTAAGATCAATAGAACTGAAAATTTGTATAACATCTAAATATACATAAGGCACGAGACCAAGAGACTGTCCAGGTAAAGTAAAGGGGAAAGAAATATATTGAATAATATGGGGGCACCTAGAAGAAAGAGTATACGGATGAGATTGAGAACCACGCCAAACAAACAACATTAGAAAGTAAGAAGCAAACCAAGCAAGAATCATATCAGCTACACCTATGTCATCTAGACGATGACGCCCTGCCTCACCAATTTGCTTCATTTCTTTGAAGGCGTGAATAAACATGTGGATAAAAGTGAGCCAGTTGATGCAGTGTATCTAGATTTTCAGAAAGCTTTTGATAAAGTTCCTCATGAGAGACTCCTGAGAAAATTAAAGAGTCATGGGATAGGAGGCAAAGTTCTGGAGTGGATTAGGAATTGGTTATTGGACAGAAAACAGAGGGTAGGGTTAAATGGTCATTTCTCTCAATGGAGGAGAGTGAACAGTGGAGTGCCGCAGGGATCTGTACTGGGACCGGTACTATTTAACATATTTATAGATGAGATGGAAATCGGGACGGCGAGTGAGGTGACCAAATTTGCACATACTGGCTGGCACTGGTATTTTTCATGTGATGTCTATGTAAATTAAATCTTGTTTTTAGCATCTGGCTTGTTTCTCCAATATAGCATCCTTCATCACATTTTTTACACTGAATGATGTATACCACATTGGAAGATAAGCATGTAATGGATTCCTTTGTTGAATATTTTTTCTTTGTGAATGACTGTGGGGTCCTGTGAAATGTTTTGGCATAGCTTGCAGCTGGATATATTGCAAGGATGTGTGCCATTCTCTTCTTTTTGAGTCTGTGCTGGGAGCTTACTTCTGATTAGCTTGTGTTTTAAGTTGGGTGGCTGTCGAAAAGCCAGCACTGGTGGGGATGGGAATATCTCTTTCAGCAATTCATCCTCCTGGGGTAGAGGCTGAAGATCTTTTATGATTTTTCTTCATTTTTCCAGCTCTGGGTTGTATGTCACTATAAGGGGGATTCTGTCTGTGGCTTTTTTTTCTTTCTACTGTAGCAGATTTTCCCTGGGTGTTTTGAGGGAGGAGGCAATATTCTTGGAGATTTGGGGGTTGTATCCTTTCTGTCCGAAGGATGCAGTCAGGATTTCAAGGTGTCTGTCTCTGTCCCTTGGGTCAGAGCAGATACGGTGGTATCTTGTGGCTTGGCTGTAAATAATAGATCTTTTTGTATGTGAAGGGTAGAAGCTGGAGCTGTGGAGGTAGCTGCATCTGTCTGTGGGTTTCTGGTATATAGATGTTTGTATATAGGCATCGCTGATTGAGACCGTGGTGTCCAAAAAATCGACTTTTTCTGGGGAGTAGTCAATTTTGAATCTGATTGTAGGATGGCATGTATTGAAGGAATTGTAAAATTGTTTCAGAGTTTCTTCCCCCTCAGTCCAAATCATAAAAATGTTGTCGATGTACCGGTAGTATTTTAGAGGGTTGGTCTGGTATGCATTCATAAATGTCTCTCTCAGCTCAGCCATAAAGAGGCTGGCATATTGGGGTGCTGTCCTGGTTGGTACTGGAATGTGAATTACCCTACACAGGGTGATATCATGAAACCAGTGGTTCTCAGTCTCCACATACTGAAGGTAAAATTAGGTTTCATACCTGATAATTTTCTTTCCATTAATCATAGCTGATCAATCCATAGACTGGTGGGTTGTGTCCATCTACCAACAGGTGGAGATAGAGAGCAAACCTTTGCCTCCCTATATGTGGTCATGTGCTGCCGGAAACTCCTCAGTATGTCGATATCAAAGCTCCATCCGCAGGACTCAGCACTTAGAGAATTACACCCACAAAGGGACACTCTGCCCAGCTCACCACCGCCGAAACGGGGGAGGGGAATTAACCCAGCTCATCCCCACACAAGTGGGGGAGGGGAATCCGTCCAGCTCATCCCCGCGGAGCGGGGGGATCTGGCTTATCCTGCAACCGCAACCGCGGGAGGAGCTGACTGACCCTACCACCGCCGAAGCGGGAGGGGTACAAAACTGCCCTACAGCCGCACGAAGCGGGAGGGAGTGCCGGCAGAATTTATGTCTCAATCCAGCCCCGTAAAACGGAGGGGAGAGGAATGCAGCAGCTCACTGTAACACAAACTCGTCTCAACTCTTGAAGAATCCAAGTGAAAAAACTTGAACACGAAGTCCTCCTGAAGGAACTGAAGACTAAACTTGAACCTGAATTGCAACCAGAATATAAACAGTACAGATATCTGGGAGGGGCTATGGATTGATTAGCTATGATTAATGGAAAGAAAATTATCAGGTATGAAACCTAATTTTACCTTCCATTTCATCATGCTGATCAATCCATAGACTGGTGGGATGTACCGAAGCAGTACTCACCCAGGGCGGGACATAGCAATCCCTGACCGCAACACTGAAGCTCCAAACCGGGCCTCCGCCCGAGCAGCCACAGTCAAGCGGTAATGCCTGGAGAAGGTATGGGCCGATGCCCAAGTTGCCGCCTTGCAAATCTCTTCCAAGGAGACGGACCCGGCCTCTGCCATCGAGGCCGCCTGAGCTCTAGTGGAGTGAGCCTTCAGCTGGATAGGCGGCACCTTCCCCGCGGCCACCTAAGCCGCTGCAATGGCTTCCTTGACCCATCTTGCCACTGTAGGCTTAGCAGCCTGCAGACCCTTACGAGGACCTGCAAACAGGACAAACAGATGATCCGATTTCCGGAAATCATTGGTCACTTCCAAGTATCTGATAATGACTCGTCTCACATCCAGAAACTTGAGAGCAGAGTATTCCTCTGGGTAGTCCTCCCTACGAAAGGAAGGGAGACAGAGCTGCTGATTCACATGGAAGCGAGAAACAATCTTGGGCAGGAAGGAAGGCACTGTGCGAATAGTCACTCCTGCCTCAGTGAACTGCAGAAAAGGCTCTCGACATGAGAGTGTCTGGAGCTCGGAAACTCTTCTGGCTGAAGTAATAGCCACCAAAAAGACTGCTTTCAACGTCAGGTCTTTCAGAGATGCCCTCGCCAAGGGTTCAAAAGGCGGCTTCTGCAAAGCTCTCAGCACCAGGTTGAGATTCCACGCAGGCACCACTGAGTGCAGAGGAGGGCGCAGGTGATTAACTCCCTTGAGAAAACGCACCACATCTGGCTGCGAAGCCAGGGAAGCACCCTTCAGGCGGCCCCTGAAACAAGCCAGAGCCGCTACCTGGACTTTCAGGGAACTGAGCGACAGGCCTTTTTCCAGACCTTCTTGCAGGAATGCCAGCACTGAAGAAATTGGAGCAGTGAATGGAGAAAGTGAGCCTGCTGCACACCACGCTGCAAAGGTACGCCAAACCCTGGCGTAAGCAGTAGAAGTAGAGCGCTTCCTCGCTCTCAGCATAGTGGCGATGACCTTGTCTGAGAAGCCCTTCTTCCTCAGACGCTGCCGCTCAATAGCCAGGCCGTAAGACCAAAGGGGGAGGGATCCTCCATCACCACGGGACCCTGATGCAACAGGCCCTGCTCCACTGGCAGCCGCAGAGGATCGTCCACTGAGAGCCTGATCAAATCCGCATACCAGGGACGTCTGGGCCAGTCCGGACCCACCAGGATTATTCGGCCCGGATGCTTTGCCACCCGATCTAGCACCCTGCCCAACATGGGCCAGGGCGGGAACACATAGAGAAGCTCTTGTGTTGGCCACTGTTGGAGGAGAGCATCTACTCCCAGAGATCGAGGGTCCCGTCCTCTGCTGAAAAAGCGCGGCACTTGGCAATTGGCCGATGACGCCATCAGATCTAGGCTCGGCTGGCCCCAGCGCTTCGTGATATCCAAGAACGCCTGAGCCGATAACTGCCACTCTCCGGGATCCAAGGTATGGCGACTGAGAAAGTCCGCCTTGACATTCATGACTCCGGCAATGTGGGCCGCTGACAGCTGCTCCAGGCTCGCTTCCGCCCACTGGCATAGATTCATGGCTTCCTTGGCTAGAGGGGCGCTCTTGGTACCTCCCTGGCGGTTGACATAGGCCACAGCCGTGGCATTGTCCGACAGGACCCGTACTGGCTTCAACTCCAGTACCGGGATGAACTCCAAAAGCGCCAACCGAATGGCTCTGAGTTCCAGGAGGTTGATAGACCACTTTGCCTCTGCAGGAGACCAGAGCCCCTGCGCTGTCCTTCCCAAGCAGTGGGCTCCCCAGCCCGACAAAGAGGCGTCCGTCGTGACGACAATCCACTCCGGGGTCACCAGAGGCATTCCTGCAGACAACTTGTCTGTCTGCGTCCACCAGCTCAGCGCCTTGCGCACTGCTGGGTCCAAGGGAAGGTGCACAGCATAATCCTCCGACATCGGAGTCCAGCGCTGCAGCAGAGAGTGTTGTAGTGGTCTCATATGAGCCCTGGCCCAGGGCACTACTTCCATCGTGGCCGTCATAGAGCCCAACAGCTGCACATAGGCCCAAGCCCGAAGAGGAGAGGCTACTAGGAACTGGTCCACCTGAGCCTGAAGCTTGACAATCCGATTGTCTGGCAGGAACACTCTGCCCACTTGGGTGTCAAATCGAACTCCCAGATACTCCAGGGACTGAGTTGGGCGCAGCTGGCTTTTCTCCCAGTTGATGATCCACCCCAGGGAGCTCAAAAGAGCAACCACCCGGTTCACAGCTTTGCCGCACTCTGCATAAGAGGGGGCTCGGATCAACCAGTCGTCCAGATAAGGATGGACTTGTACTCCTTCCTTCGGAGAAGGTCCGCGGAGCAGTAGCCAACCCGAACGGGAGGGCTCTGAACTGGAAGTGTCGGCCCAGTACTGCAAAACGCAGAAAGCGTTGATGAGGAGGCCAGATGGGAATATGCAAGTACGCTTCCTGATGTCCAAGGATGCCAGGAACTCTCCTGCCTTCACTGCCGCTATAACAGAGCGGAGGGTCTCCATGCGAAAGTGCCGAACTTTCAAGGCCCGATTGACCCCTTTGAGGTCGAGTATAGGCCGTACAGAACCTCCTTTCTTTGGTACCACAAAGTAAATGGAGTAACGTCCCTTGCCAAGCTGATTTTCTGGCACCGGAACGACCGCACCCAGGCGGATCAAATTGTCCAAGGTCTGCTGCACTGCCACAGCTTTGACCGGAGACTTGCAGGGAGAGAGTACAAACCCGTCTCTTAAGGGTCGGCAGAACTGTAGCTTGTAGCCGTCTCTGATGACTTCCAGCACCCAAGCGTCTGAAGTTATTGTGGTCCACTCGCCCCGAAACGAGGACAGCCGTCCTCCAATCTGCACTGGGGCGTGGACCAAGGCCCCGTCATTGGGTACGAGACCCTGGGGGAGGACCGGAGGGAGCACCTCCAGGACGGCGGTCTCTGCGAAAGGAATGCTGCTTGGGGGAGAAGTTCCTCTTGAAGGAAGAGGGGGCAGAAGAGCCCGACCTGCCCGGGCGGTACCGACGGGCTTCCTGAAACCGTCCTCTGGAGGTACCGGGGCGAGTACTAGCCCGAGCCCTGACCTCTGGTAACTTCTTGCCCTTAGACGTGCCGAGATCGGTCACGATTTTGTCCAGCTCGACCCCAAAGAGCAGCTTGCCTTTAAAAGGCAATCTAGCCAGGCGGGATTTAGAGGCATGGTCAGCAGACCAATGTTTCAGCCAAAGCCACCGCCGCGCAGAGATTGTCTGAGCCATGCTTTTAGCTGAGGCCCTCAAGACATCATACAGCAAGTCTGCCAAATAGGCCAAGCCCGATTCCAGGGCCGGCCAATCAGCCCTCAAGGAAGGATCCGAGGGGGAAGCCCGCTGCACCATAGTCAGGCACGCCCTGGCCACATAGGAGCCGCAAACTGAGGCCTGCAAAGTTAAAGCAGCCGCCTCAAAGGACGACCTTAAGGCCGCCTCCAATCTTCTGTCTTGGGCGTCCTTTAGGGCCGTGCCACCTTCCACCGGCAACGCCGTTTTCTTAGTCACCGCAGTGATTAAAGAATCCACGGTAGGCCACAGATAGGCCTCACGTTCACTTTCAGGCAAAGGATAGAGGCGGGACATAGCCCTAGCCACTTTAAGGCTCGCTTCCGGGACATCCCATTGAGCCGAAATTAAGGTGTGCATGGCATCATGCACGTGGAAGGTTCTAGGCGGGCGCTTCGTCCCCAGCATAATGGCAGAGCCAACAGGGGCTGAGGGAGAGACGTCCTCCGGAGAGGAAATCTTCAAAATGCCCACGGCCTGCAGTAACAGGTTGGGCAAATCCTCTGAGCTAAAGAGCCGCGCTGCAGAGGGGTCATCCGCTCCATCCGAGCGGGGATCAGTCTCCTCCAAGGAATCCGCAAAGGACCGTTGGGAGAACTCAGATACGCTGCCCTCATCTACATCGGAGGAGACAAAGTCCTCCAAGGCCTGGGAATCAACCCGAGGGCGTTTACCTCCGGGGGCCTCAACCTCTTTACCAGACGAGGGAGCAGGGGCAGCGTTTTGCATAAGGAAAGCCTGATGCAGCAGCAAAACAAACTCGGGGGAGAAACCCCCCAGACTGTGCACTTCCGCAGCCTGGGCCACAGCCCTAGATGCACCCTCAACCGGCGCTCGCAAGAGCGGGGGAGAGACATGCTGCGCATCCAAGATGGCGTCCGGCGCGACACTCCGCGAAGGAGCCGCGCGGGAAGAACGGCGCTTAACTTTAGCCGCTTTTGTGCCGTCGCCCAAATTAAGGGCGTTCATGGCATTAACGTCTCCCACCTCAAGGGCGGCCCAAGAAGAAGCCGTCCGAGCAGCGTGGCCGGCCAAGATGGCGGAGGCGAGCAGCGGGGGATGGGCGTTTATGGCGGGAAAAACCGCCACACCGGAGGAAGGACCGGGACACTCATCGGTCACGAAACTGTCACCCAACAAGGGCGAATCAGACTTTAAGACCCCCGCATCCCCTCTAGAAGCGCACAAGCGATCCGGGGAGCGACTCTTTGCGCCCTCGCCCTCCGACGCCATAGGCCACGTGGAGATCAATCGGGGAACCCCCTGCCCGCTATAAAAAGGTTAAAATTACCTGCTTTCCGCTCCGAGCTGTAACGACCTGGTGTCCCAGTGAGTAGCTGCAATAAACGTTTAAATAAATGTCGAAATAAACGCCTTTAAGGACGTTCAAAATTTTTTTTTTTTTTTAACGGAGCCAGCGGGAGGGGGGAGAAAAGGAGGGACCTGGCGCCACCAGGTTTGCACTTGCTCAAAAAGAGCCCTCAACCCCAGGCACTCAACAAAACCTAAAAATTAGGCTTGGAGGCCTAGCCAGAGCTGCTGCTGTGTGTGACCACCACCTGCTGAGATAGAGAACATACTGAGGAGTTTCCGGCAGCACATGACCACATATAGGGAGGCAAAAGTTTGCTCTCTATCTCCACCTGCTGGTAGATGGACACAACCCACCAGTCTATGGATTGATCAGCATGATGAAATGGAAAGGAAAGAGAGTACACCCATAATTCTGGACTAGGCTGGAGGGTCCGTGAGGAAAGCTGGCCTCATCTTCAATAAAGCAAACCTTTCCCAACAGGCTTTCTTCACATAAAACCTAGCACATTAACATAATAAATCCAGACTCTCTTGAAGCCTCAGCTCTAACAGCCTCAGCAACTTGGCTTTAAAAGTCTCAGCAACACCGCTGTTTGTGCATAGGCCCTCCCCAATTACCCCCCTCACTTCAAAGTCCCATAGGAGGTAGAGAAGGCAGCATGATTGCAGAATCTGAGTCTGCCACATGGTTCTAGAAAATGGCACAATTTCCTGCCACTGCACTGGTCACTCCCCAGGCCCAGCACCTGCTTAAGATGCATCGTCAAAAAAGTGGGAAAAAAAGCCAACCACAATGTCCAAGGAGACCAAAGTTTATTCTTCAACCAAAAAATGCTGACACATTGATCCAACATGGGCCGCGTTTCAACATACAGTCTTTGTCAGGGGTTCTTAATAAAAACAAATTAATAACATGTATATATAAAGCAAAAAGAACTATATCAATATATGCAAATTACTTGGAGGCATATTTTCAAAGCATTGTTTTTTCCCACTCTTGTGAATTCTGTGGATTTTGTGTACTTCAGTGTTTGTTTAAGATGCATCACTACCTGAACACCTTCCCTGAGCCTGCCCTTACCATCTGGCTTTATACCACTTGGGAGTGATATCCTCCTCATAGGCATGGCAGAAACTCCCCATGCCTTAACTTGTGTGACAACAGCCCTAGGCTCCACAGTGCCTGTTGCTCTAGGCCTGCCCTAGAATCTTCTCATAACTGCTTGCAGAGCTACTGCCTGCCCCTCACCATTAAGCCTTCGCAAACTAATGTGATTTCTGTGCCAGGTGGAGTCTCACCAGGCTGGACTCCTACTTTTGCTTTGGTCTTCCTGATCTTCCTTTTTTCTTTCTTTCCTTTTTTTTTTTTTTTAAATCAGACTATATTCTGCTTCTGCTTACAAGCACCTTGGCCTGCCCTTAAGAGAAGGGAAGGAGGGCAGAAGTCTGTTCAAAGACCCTGAGAGGTGACAGGGAGCAGGGATCCAAACAACCAGGTTTTGCATCCCCAAGGCCAGAAACCTGGTGTCAACGAGGTCTTAGGCTCTGAAGCTGCCCAAGCTGCACTACATGATCCAAGACTGTATGGATCCTGCTAATCTATCATCTGCTATAGACAGAATACAAAAATGTCTGAGGGTTGCAAAGGATTCTACAGAGGGTGACAACATCAAATCCACTGTTTTCCGTGTCCATCTGCAGGTAGAAGAGCATAACCCTATGTGGACTGGTCTGGAGAGAAGATAAGGAAATCAACAATTGTGCTTGCACTAAAATGCACTGTACACTTAGACTGAAAGATATCAAATAGGTAAAAGGCTTACACATGATGAAGAAAAGAGCACTCACAACCACTCCTCCAGATAGCACATGTTCTGTCCTCTCCTGTGGTGCTGGCTTATTCATGGATCGAAGTTGCTCAGTGATTGGATGTGTCCAGAAGTGCCCCAGAAGAAGAGCGCTAATAGGAACCAGAAATGAGGTGTAGCGGGCAGATGTGGAGACTTCCATTTTGACTGAACACATTGACTCAATGTAGAAATCCAGGATCATGATGGAGAATATGACCATAGTGAAAGGTAAAATGAGAGCAGACCAGGATTCCACTTTACTCTGCCAAGAAACAGGAACAAAGAAAAACTGATGGCTGACAAATGCATGATAAATGACAAAAGAAAGCATTTTGTTGTAAATATGCAAACATGACACTTTCTGTGGCATTATAGCAAATGTAAAAAATGGTCTGGTTCAAAATTGTATAGAACTACAAATGATTCTGCCCAAGGTGGTTTTATGACAGGAAACATTTGAAGTCGCTATTGAAAACAACAACGAACTTTTAAGGTATATGACTGCCTGTGTGTGGCTATTTTTTTTTTTCATATGACAGCTTTTTCATTTATTTGAAAGTTTCCCATATCTAACCAGAGGTTTTTTCTTAACCTTTTGTGCGCGTGTGTGTGTTAGCCACTGTCCCACGACAGTTGAAAGTGCTCCAGAGTGGCAAACTTGTTTTTGGAGCTGCGGGAGTCCCCACAACTTGGCCCCAAGGCTCAGGCAGAGCTGGAGCCTTTCTTAAAAGCTTCACCCTACAAATATCGAGCCTCCCACGGCTCCAAAACAAGTCTGCCGCTCCAGAGTGCCCATATCCGTGGCAGAAATGCAGCTCATACCCCAGGACCCACCAAGAGGTTAAACCCCCCCCCCCCCCCCACTTTGGGTTACATATGAAAAGCTTTCAAATAAAAAAGCTGTCAAATAAAACACACACACATTTAGGTAGTCATAAACCTCACGTTTGCTGCTGTTTTCAATAGCATCTGTGAATGTTTGGGGTCACACAATATGGTGGTTACATGGGGGAGAGCTTCAACCTTTGGTAGTCATGCCATCTCCTGTCATTAAACTTCCTTGATTCTGCCCTCTAAATCAGTCATGCAAATTAGCCTTGGCATGCCATGACTTAGCAACATTTGTTTTTTTTCTTTTCGTGGCCGGAAAGTTTTCTCCTATTTCTTTGAGTTTTGAACTCAACTGGAATCAACCGTTGTAAGGCTTGAGCACCAAGAGCTTCATATACATCTACCAAAGGATTTTTCTCCTATTTTCGATCCTTTCCCAGTTATTTGAAGTAACTACTACTTATCATTTCTATAGCGCTACTAGATGTACATAGTGATGTACACTTGAACATGAAGAGACAGTCCCTGCTTGAAAGAGCTTACAATCTAATCAGGACAGAAAAACAGGCCAAATAAGGGATAAGGGAATTACTAAGATGGAAATGATTAACCCCCCCCCCCCCCCCCCAGATATGGGTACTATCTAATTGAATAGGGGTTAGGAGTTGAAAGCAGCACCAAAAAGGTGGGCTTTTAGCCTAGATTTGAAGACAGCCAGAGATGGAGCTTGACGTACTGGCTCAGGAAGTCTATTCCAGGCATATGGTGCAGCAAGATAAAAAGAATGGAGTCTGGAGTTGGCAGTGGAGGAGAAGAGTCCAGATAAGAGATTTACACAATGAATGGAGTTCCTGGGGAGGAGTGTAGGGAGAGATAACAGTGGAGAGGTACTGAGGAGCTGCAGAGTGAATGCACTTGTAGGTCAATAAGAAGTTTGAACTGTATGTGGAAATGGACAGGGAGCCAATAAAATGACTTGAGAGGGTTAATATGAGCACAGCGACACTGGTGGCATATAAGTAGTGCAGCAGAATTTTGAACATATTAAATGGGGGAGCAATGGCTTAATGGGAGGACCTGTGAAAAGCAAGTTGCAAAAGTCTAAGAAAGGTGATAAGAGTGTGGATAAGGGTTTTGGTAGTGTGCTCAGAAAGGAAAGGACACATTTTGATGATATAATAGGGAAAGAAATGACAGGTTTTAGCAATCTGTTGAATATATGCAGAGAAGGAGAGAGAGAAGTCAAACATAACCCCAAGGTTACAAGCTGATGAGACAGGGAGGATGAGTGTTATCCTCAGAGATAGAGAATGGGGGAAGAGGAGAGGTGGGTTTAGGTGGAAAGATAAGAAGCTCAGTCTTGGTCATGTTTAGTTTCAGATGCCGGTGAGACATCCAGGCAGCAATGTAAGACAGGCAGGTTGATACTTGGGCCTGGATTCCTGCTGAAATTTCTGGTGTGGAGAGGTAGATCCGGGAGTCATCAGCATACAGGTGATACTGAAAACCATGGGATGAGATCAAGAGTACCAAGGGAAAAGTACAGATGGCGAAAAGAAGAAGTCCCAAGACAGAGCCCTGAGGTACACCAACAGAAGTAGAGGAAGATCTATCAGAGTATACACTAAAAGTACGATGGGAGAGATAAACCAGGAAAGAACAGAGCCCTGAAATCCAAGTGAGGACAGTGTATCAAGGAGTAGGTGGTGATCAATAGTGAAAAAGGCAGCAGATAGATCGAGAAGGATGAGGATAGAATAGAGACCTTTGGATCTGTCCAAGAACAGGTAACTGGAGACTTTAGCAAGGGCTGTGGATCAAGAATAGCTAGAGATGAAAGAAAGTCAAGACAACGGCGATGAATAGCACATTCCAGTACCTTGGATAGGAAAGGGAGGAGACAGATGGGGCGATAGTTGGAAGGACAGGTTGGGTCCAATGAAGGTTTTTTGAGGAGTGGTGTAACTACAGCATATTTTAAGGCATCAGGAACAGTTGCTGTGGAAAGTGAAAGATTGAGGATATGACAGATAAAAGGGATGACAGTAGGAGAGATAGTGCTAAGTAGATGGGTGGGAAAAGGATCAGAGGAACAGGTAGTCAGTTTAGAGGAGGAAAGAAAATCTATCATTTCCTCTTCAGTGATTTCAGAAAAGGAAGAAAAGGAGGCAGAGGTTGTAGGATGGTAGAGGGAATGGACTGAGGGAAGGAGAGATAGAGGTGACTTGGTTGAGAATTCAAGGTTAATCTTCTGAACTTTATCATGAAAGTACTCAGCCAGAGTCTGGGGAGAAAGTGAAGGGGGAGTTGGAGGTGAAGGCACTTTCAGGAGGGAGTTCAGTGTGGAAAAAGAGGCATTGATGGTTTGAGCCAAGAGAGTTTGTCAACTGGATGTAGTAGTCCTGTTTGTCAAGTGAAAGAGTAGACTGGAAGGAGGTCAGCAAGCATTTGAAATGTTTGAAGTCAGGATTTCAGCCAAAGGTGTTTGGCAGAAACTCAATTAATATAGAGTGTGGTATCCGTTCTTTTTTCAATTTAAAGTGGAGAAAAATAGACCTCAGTAGTCACTGCATGGCGATACTGTGCTCAATGCACTCAAATGCCAGCATTAATTGGACTCCGGTTTTATCACTGGTCACAAAAAAACGGAGTCCAAGTAATGCTGGCGTTTGAGTGCATTGAGCACAGTATCGCCATGCAGTGACTACTGAGGTCTATTTTTCTCCACTTTAAATTGAAAAAAGAACGGATACCACATTCTATATTAATTGAGTTAGCATGTTTATGATTAAGTTAGTTTAGTTCAGCTCATTATTAACGAAGATAAGATCAAGACAGTGGCCATTCTGGTGAGCAGGGATAGCAGAGCACAGTTGAAGACTGAAAAGAGATGTTAAAGCGAGAAACAGAGAAGCATAAGAGTCAGAGGGATCATCAGCATGAATGTTAAAATCGCCACGAATGAGGGAAGGAGATGAAGGTTCAAGAAAGGAGGAGAGCCAGGAGTCAAAGTTAGTGAGAAAGGAACTTATTGGGGGGTGATAAATGACTGCTACTCTGAGAGGTAGAGGCGTGAATAGACGGATGGAGTGGACTTCGAAGGAAGAAAAGCAGTGAGACTGAGGTGGAAGAAGAAGTTGAAATCTACAAGAGGGTGAGAGTAGTAGCCCAACACCACCTCTGCAGCGAACTTGGCAAGGTGTATAGGAGAAAAGGTAACCTCCATGACACAGGGCCACAGCTGAAGCAGAGTCTTCAGGGCAAAGCCAAGTCTCAGTTAGGGCAAGCAGATGGACAGTACGAGAGATAACGAGGTCATAGATGTAGAAAAGTTTGTTGCAGAATGGGCATTCCACAGAGCACATGAGAAGGGCAGAGAAGAAGGGCAGAGAAGAAGGGCAGAGGAGAACAGAAATTAGATTGGAGTCATTACTGTGTGACCTGTATGAACATGATGACAGCTGATGTGGAAGACCAGGATTGGGATTGATATCCCCAGTGGAGAGCAGGAGAAGGAGCAAGAGTACACGGAGAAGAGGAGGAGAGGCATGACGATAAAGATGAGATATACTCAGACAGAATGGAGATGGCTGAATGAAAGGAAGGAAATGCTGAAGGTTGAGAGCTGAGAAGGGAGAGACAAAAGGGATGGTGAGATGATGAAAATAGAAGGTGGGCAATGTGTTCCTGCAGTATACAGTAATTTCAAATGGAGAAAGATTGGGAAAGGTAAGTGCCAAGAAGAGAAACTGTATTGGAGCCATAGAAATATCAGAAAGAAAATAGAAATAGTATATAGAAGATGAATGGCACGCAACACCTGGAGTGGAGGCCCTGGTTGGATTGGGGTGGACCTGGGGGGGGGGGGGGGGGGCTGCAAGTCCTCCACACCAGCTGGAAGGTAGCTGGTGGAAGTGCTAGGCACCTGGGTGGATCGGGGTGGACCTGGGAGTCACACTGGACTAGGCTGTGAGGATATGCAGATAGGCTGCAAATCCTCCATAGCACCTGGAAGACTATCAATGCTGCTTCTATGGCATCCCCAGCCCTAGTGAGCTCACACGGCAAAAGATCTGACGAGAATCAAACTGGCTGGCCCTCAGTTACAGTAATAATTTTTAGATTACTGTTCCAATTTTAGCTCAAGGCAGACTACAGCAATTTTTTTTAGGTGTGATAAACCCTGCCAAAAAAGAGCTTACAATCTAAATGGGTACATGAGGCAATGGGAGAAAAGGTTACTGGCCCACGTTGCCTGGCTGCGGTCTTGTCCAGATCTTTTCGGCTAATACCTCGTCAGGGTTGCCTCGGAGCCCTGATCGTCTTTGGGTCTGTTCCTGCTTGCTTTTCTGTCACCGTCAGCGACACTGAGGGTGGCCGATGTCGGGAGGGTCGGCGTCCAGGCCTGCAGTGCCGTGGGATGACTCATCTGTGGGGCTCTGTGCGGGGTTCATCAGTGGCCCCGTCGCAGGATGGTCGGGTGATTGCGACGCGGGAGGTGTCCCGGTGGCTGCGGAGTCACGATCCTGTCAGTGGGAGTGGAGCACGGAGTGGTGGTATAGAAGGTGGGCTGGACCGTTGCCTAGCCTAGTCTGCCCTGCTCTTCACTGACGTTCCTGCAGCCCAACCGCTGGCTATCTGAGGCCCGTCCCGTGCACTTTTGTGGTGGGGGCAATTTCTCCCGGCGTTGTCTCTCGGTATCATCGTCGCCCTGCTGTTGAGGGTCGCCTGGCTTCCGATCGCCTCTGGTATCCCGAATTGGTTGAGCCCTCTTCATTTCACCCCTCGACCTGTATCGCCTCCTCTGCAATGGACTAATAGCTGAAGAGCTCTTTCCTGCTGACAAGCTTCTCGGCCATTCGAAGTTTGAGACTGTCTCCTGCACTGCACTACCTCCGCCTTCATTATTTGTCTGTCTGATTGGAGAAGTTGGAGAACGGTTCCTAGCCACGATAGGACTTCATCTTTTTGCCTTCCCGGCTGTTTTCTCATTTCTCTTTACTTTCTCTTCCTTCCCCTACCTGCTGCATATTTATTTCTTTATATTTTGTAATTATCTTCCCTTCCCCTCCCTTCTGCCTCCAACTGTCATTGTAATTCTTTTCATTAGTTCATTGTAAGCCGCTCTGGGGTTGCTTTAGTGGCAAAAAGCGGGGTATAAATGATCTAAAATAAATAAATAATACTACTACTAATCATTTCTGTAGTGCTACTAAAAATACACAGCGCTGTACACATTATATCCAGGTACGTTCTCTGCCCCTAGAGGGCCCACAATCAAGTTTTTTTTTGTACTTGGGGCAGTGGAAGGTTAAGTGACTTGCTCAAGGTCATGAGGCGCTGTAGTGGAATTTAACCAAGTTCACTAGGATCAAAGCCCGCTGCACTAACCTTTAGGCTACTCCCCCATGAGGAGTATTAATGGGAGAAGCAGGAATTGAACCCTAGTTCCCAGACCAGTACTCTAACCGCTAGGCTATTTCTTCCCTTTCCTTACTATAAGCAAGCAGAGGAGGATGATACAAAGAATGATTTTGATACTTAAAAATATATACATTTGCCTGCAACACCTACGCCAATCAATTCTGAAGTTCCCAAAATGAAATTCTGTCTTGCCAAAATTAGCACTCTAAGAAAAAAAAAAAAAGCTTATCTTCTGTGCTTTTTTTTCCCTCTCTGAATACAGATCACGTGGAGGGGCATAATCGAAAGGGCCGCCCAAGTTTTCCTGAGGACGTCCTCGCAGGACATCGGGTGTCCATCTTTTGTTTCAATAATATGGTCGGTGACACCCAAAACACGAAATTTAGGTCGACCTTAGAGATGGTCGTCCCCGATTTTCGGCCATAATAGAAACCGAGGACGCCCATCTCAGAAACGACCAAATCCAAGCCCTTTGGTCTTGCGTGGAGCCAGCATTCGTAGTGCACTAGTCCCCCTGACATGCCAGGACACCAACCGGACACCCTAGGGGGCAATGCAGTGGACTTCACAAATTGCTAACAGGTGCATAGCTCCCTTACCTTGTGTACGCTGAGCCCCCCAAAACCCACTCCCCACAACTGTACACCACTACCATAGCCCTAAGAGGTGAAGGGGGGCACCTACATGTGGGTACAGTGGGTTTCAGGTGGGTTTTTAAGGGCTCACATTTACCACCACAAGTGTAACAGGTAAGGGGGGGGATGGGCCTGGGTCTGCCTGCCTGAAGTGGACTGCACCCACTAAAACTGCTCCAGGGACCTGCATACTGCTGTGATGGAGCTGGGTATGACATTTGAGGCTGGTAAAAATTTTTTACAAAGTTTTTTTTATTTTTAAGGGTGGGAGGGGGTTGGTGACCACTCGGGGAGTAAGGGGAGGTCATCTCCGATTCCCTCTGGTGGTCATCTGGTCAGTTCGGGCACCTTTTCGAGGCTTGGTCGTAAAAACAATGGACCAAGTAAAGTCGCCCAAGTGCTCGTCAGGGACGCCCTTCTTTTTCCATTATCGGTCGAGGATGCCCATGTGTTAGGCACGCTCCAGTCCCGCCTTCGCTACACTTCTGACATGCCCCCACGACGGAAAGCAGTTGAGGACTACCAAAAATCGGCTTTCGATTATGCCGATTTGGGCAACCCTGGGAGAAGGACGCTCATCTCCCGATTTGTGTCGAAAGATGGGTGCCCTTCTCTTTCGAAAATAAGCCTGATAGTGTACTTTAACTTTTCAGGTTTTTTGTGGGCAAGAATTCCTTTCATTCCAGGATCGTACTCCACAATGAGCTGATCCAGAAACAAAGGATGTAATGCTATTAGGAGTCACCTAAGTTTTAGGTGACCAGAAGGTAAACAGAAATCTAGTCATTTATATGTGTAAATGACTTTTTTTTTGTTTGTTTGTTTTGTTACATTTGTACCCCGCGCTTTCCCACTCATGGCAGGCTCAATGCGGCTTACATGGGGCAATGGAGGGTTAAGTGACTTGCCCAGAGTCACAAGGAGCTGCCTGTGTCTAAAGTGGGAATCGAACTCAGGTCCTCAGTTCCCCAGAACCAAAGTCCACCACCCTAACCACTAGGCCACTCCTCCACTCCACTTACAGAATATCAACTAATGGAAAAGTACACACTATGATTTGCTATCTTCTTTGCAAGTGGACATGTCCATGGGAGAGAGACACAAATATATGCACAAATGATTGAACACTATAATCCACACAGTTGTAGCACACACACAGGCATTTATATGAAGAAATCAAGCATGAAATTGCTGATCTGCTGTTAGTAGTATGTCTCCTGTCGTTAAAATCGTCCGTAGTACCTGAAGACTGGCCAATGTGATGCCGATTTTTATAAAGGTTTCCAGGGATGATCCAGGAAATTCTAGACCGGTAAGCCTGACGCCAGTGCCAGGCAAAATAGTGGAAACTACTATAAAGAATAAAATTAGAGAACACGTAGACAAACGGTTTAATGGAACAGAATCAGCTTGGGTTCAGCTGAGGGAAGTCTTGCCTCACCAATTTGCTTCATTTCTTTGAAGGCGTGAATAAACATGTGGATAAAAGTGAGCTGGTTTATGCAGTGTATCTAGATTTTCAGAAAGCTTCTGATAAAGTTCCTCATGAGAGACTCCTGAGAAAACTAAAGAGTCATGGGATAGGAGGCAAAGTTCTGGAGTGGATTAGGAATTGGTTATTGGACAGGGTAGGGTTAAATGGTCATTTCTCTCAATGGAGGAGAGTGAACAGTGGAGTGCCGCAGGGATCTGTACTGGGACCGGTACTATTTAACATATTTATAGATGAGATGGAAATCGGGACGACAAGTGAGGTGATCAAATTTGCACATACAAAACTATATAAGGTTGTTAAAACGTGTGAACTGTGAAATATTGCAGGAAGACCTTAGGAAATTGGAAGACTGGGCATCCAAATGGCAGATAAAATTTAATGTGGACAAATGCAAGGTGATGCACATTGGAAAGAATAATCTGAATCACAGTTACCTGATGCTAGGGTCCACCTTGGGGGTCAGCGCTCAAGAAAAAGATCTGGGTGTTGTTGTAGATAATACGCTGAAATCTTCTGCCCAGTGTGCGGCGGTGGCCAAAAAAGCAAACAGGATGCTAGGAATTATTAGGAAAGGGATGGTGAATAAGACCAAAAATATTATAATACCTTTGTATTGCTCCATGATGCGTCTGCACCTTGAATATTGCATTCAATTCTGGTCACCGTATCTCCAAAAAGATATAGTGGAATTAGAAAAGGTTCAAAGAAGAGTGACTGAAATGATAAAGGGGATGGAACTCCTCTCGTATGAGGAAAGGCTAAAGAGGTTAGGGCTCTTCAGCTTGGAAAAGAGATAGATGAGGGGAGATATGATTGAGGTCTACAAAATTCTGAGTGGTGTAGAACGAGTACAAGTAAATCGATTTTTTATTCATTCCAAAAGTACAAAGATTAGGGGACACTTGAGGAAGTTACAAGGAAATATTTTTTCACTCAATGAATAGCTAAGCTCTGGAACTCTTTGCTGGAGGAGGTGGTAACAGCGGTTAGTGTATCTGGGTTTAAAAAAGGTTTGGACAAATTTCTGGAGGAAAAGTCCATAATCTGCTATTGGGACAGACTTGGGAAGCAACTTCTTGCCCTGGGATTTGTAGTATGGAGTGTTGCCATGATTTTGGTCTCTGCTAAGTACTTGTGACCTGGCTTGGCCACTGTTTGGAAAACAGGATACTGGGCTAGATGGACCATTGGTCTAACCCAGTATGGATACTCTTATGTAACTAACATATTCCATTCACTACATTACAAATTAACAACTACAAATAAAACAAAGAAATAACACAGCTACCACACTACTTTATCTTAAACTAAAAAATAAAATTCTTTTTTCTACTTTTGTTGTCTGGCCACATACTTTTTTCCCCAATTGTGTTGATCCCAGTTTCTGGTTTCTATTGCCAGGATTTCCTGTTTGTCATTTTTCTCTCCTTTTCCTTTCAGCTTTGTTCAATTTTATTTTCTGTCTTTGTCTACATTTAGTTCTTTGTTACTATTCAATCTTCAATTTCCCTCTTTTGACTGTGTCTAACTAAAGCTTACCCCTCTCTCTCTCCCCCACTTCAATCCAGCATTTCCCCCTCTTTTGATTGTGCCTACCTACAGCTTGCCCCCCTCTTCCCCACTTCTATCCAGCATTTCCTCTTCTCTCCTTCCCACTTCCATCATTTGCCCCCACTATCCTCCCCACTTCCATTCAGCGATGCCCATTCTCTCTTCCCATATCCACCCAGCATTTGCCCCTCTCTCTCTTCCCCATTTCAAGCCAGCATTTGCTCTCTCTCTACAGATCTATCCAGCATTTCCCCCCTCTTCTCCCATCCAGCATTCCCCCCACCTACTTCCATCATCTGCCCCCTCTATCCTCCCCACTTCCATTCAGTGATGCCCCTCGTCTCGTCCCCATATCCACCCAGCATTTCCCCCTCTCTTTCCTCCACAGGCTTTCTAACCACCAGAACTTATCAAGTAAAATCAAAGTCAAACATATCACCACCGTGGAAAGCAGTCTGTGGAGTACCTCAAGGATCACCATTATCACCAATACTCTTCAACATGATGATGATTCCACTGGCACAGTCCTTATCCAACCGAGGCCTTAACCCATTCATTTACGCAGATAATGTTACAATATACATCCCCTTCAGACATGATCTGACAGAAATAACCAACAAAATCAACGACAGTCTGAACATCATGGACTCCTGGGCAAACTCATTCCAACTGAAACTGAACACTGAAAAAACACATTGCCTCATCCTCTCCTCTCCATATAACAAATACAAACCCACAACCATAAATACTCCAGGACATACCCTCCCCTACCTCGGACAGTTTGAAAACACTTGGTGTCACACTCGATCGCAACCTTACCCTCGAGAGCCAAGTAAACTCTGTAACAAAGAAAATGTTCTATTCAATGTGGAAGCTCAAACGATTAAAACCTTTCTTCCCAAGAGCAACTTTTTGATACCTAATACAATCAATGGTCCTAAGCCATGCAGATTATTGCAATGGAATCTACGCGGGCTGCAAAGAACTCATAAAAAAACTCCAGACCGCCCAAAATACAGCAGCCAGGCTGATATTCAGCAAAACACGCTTCGAAAGTGCCAAAACCCCTCCGAGAAAAGTTGCATTGGCTCCCAATCAAAGAACGGATCATCTTCAAAATCTGCACTTTAGTCCACAAAATCTTATATGGCGTAGTCCCAGGATACATGACAGACCTTACAGACTTACCAATAAGAAACAAAGCCAGATCATCAAGATTCTACCTAAACCTACACTACCCAAATTGCGGGCTTTTCCTACATAAGCGCACAACTATGGAATGGGCTCCCAAAAGCTGTGAAAACAATCCACGACCACTTGAACTTCAGGAAATCACTAAAAACCTACCTCTTCAAAAAGGCCTACACCAACAACCTCACGTAACCCTCTTCACCTACCAACACAGCATGACTATGATCGAACAGGACATCACGCAATCTTCATCCATTCCGACCCTCCACTTATACCTCATACGATCACTATACAACTTTGTATTTGTCATCCACCGATTGGGCAAACGCCTTTGACGGTACTATGTAAGCCACATTGAGCCTGCAAATAGGTGGGAAAAACGTGGGGTACAAATGCAACAAATAAATAAATACAGATCCATCCAGCATTTGCCCCCCCCCCCCACTTCTCCCATCCAGTTTCCCCCCCTCTCCTCTCTACTCCCATCATCTGCCCCCTCTATCCTCCCCACTTCCATTCAGTGATGCCCCTCCTCTCTTCCCCATATCCACCCAGCATTTCCCCCTCTCTTTCCTCCACAGATCCATCCAGCATTTCCCCCTCGCCTCCCCAATTCCATCGTCTGCCCCTTTCTCCTCCCCACTTCCATTCAGCAATGCCCCTCCTTTTCTTCCAGCATTTGGCTCCTCTCTCTTCTCCCATCCAGCAGTTGCCCCCCTCCCCTCTCTCCACCATCTAGTATCTCTCCCCTTGCCATCTCTCTCTCTATCCGGCATTTCTCCTCACTCCCTCTCTCCACCCATCTAGTATCTCTCCCTTTGCCCCCTTTCCCCATCCAGCATCTCTCCCTTGCTCCATCCAGCGTATCTCCCCATGCGTATCTCTCCCTTTGCCCCCTATCCAGCATCTCTGCCTTTGCCCCTTCTCTATCCAGTATCTCTCCCCTTGCCCCTTCTCCGCATCCAGCATCTCTCCCCTTGCCCCCTCTCTCCCCATCCAGCATCTCTCCCCTTGCCCCTTCTCCCCATCCGCTATCGTTCCCCTTGCCCCCTCTCTCCTTATCCAGTATCACTCCCCTTGCCTCCTCTCTCCCATCCAGCATCACTCCCCTTGCCTCCTCTCTCCCATCCAGCATCTCTCCTGCTGCTTCTCCCAACGAGCAGGAGCAGCGGCAGGCAAATCAAGGAGTAAAAGTTGCGGGACCGCAGTTCTCAGACTCACTGTCGGCTCTGCCGATCCTCTACCCCGCTGACATCAACTACCTGTTTTGGGGAAGGGGACTAGCAGAGTCGACAGCAAGTGTGCTAGCACTGCAGCCCCATGCCTGCTACTCCTTGCTTTGGCCGCTGCTGCTGCTCATTGTGAAAAGCAGCTGTGGCTGTGGTGAAGAAAAAAAAAAAAGGTGCTGGTACGTTGTACTGGCGCATACCGGTACAACCACCTCCCCCGTACTTACACTAGTATTCTATCAAGAAAAGCAGGCTCTCTGTTACTGTCTCTGTTGTGCAAGGTATGTTAGACAGCTTATCAACTGCACAGCCTGGGCTCATTAGCCAAATATCACTTTCACTTGAACATGTGACCAGATTGCAAATTAAATTTAACATTGAACTCTTATACATACACACACATGCTGTGAACATCAACATGAATACTTTACAGGGTATTTGTGCTACTAAGAACATAACCTCTTTATAACAGTGCTGTTAAAGAAGATCTGTTACAAATGTCTTTTCCTCAAACTACAGTAGTTCAAATGTTTAACCCAGATGCGTAGCTGGGGGGAGGGGGGGGGGACAAGAGGAGCGGTTGCTCCCCCAAATGGATTTTTAAAGAAAATGGTGCCTATGTGCATACTTGCCAAGTCTCTTGAATTCAGCAGGAGATTCCCACTTTCGCGGGTCATCTCCTGCACTCCCACTGGGAAGGCTAGAACACCCGTTGAGCGGCCTCGGTGCCTCATACCTCCTGGTATGGTCCCCTTAATGTATACCTCCTGACAGACCTATGGCCTGTCTCGCTGGGATCAGTTGTACAATGAGGGCACCTTTCTAACTTTTGAGGAATTGATTAAAGAGTATAATTTGCCTCCTTCCTACCAGTATGCTTATTTACAGCTGAAACATCTTTTATTGTCCAGAGTGGTTGACTGGGGAATACACCTTCTTAGAGGGTGTCTTTGAGGATTTTCCACACACTAAATACTTGTTTGCTACATTACATAGCTATCTCCGGGATTGTCTCCCTGTGCCCCAATGGCTCATAGACAGAGTTGGGAATGGGAGTTATATACTGCTATCTTACCAGAAGACTGGGGAAAAAAATGGAGCAGTCTGTAGGTAAAATTGCTATAGCTTCTTTTTTTTTTTATTATGTTTTTATTAAATTGCTATAGCTTCTAATGTTAAGCAAAATAATGTTAAGATGTTGCATTATTGGTACTTGACCCCGGACCAACATAAGTGGTTTTCACAGTTGCGCCCTGATTGCTGGAGGAGATGTGGTCATTGAGGTACTTTGAGCCATATATGTTGGATGTGCCCTAAAGCACATTTGTCTTGGAAATCTATACAATTTCAAATTTTATGGATTATGGGTCTGAGGGTCCCATGGGATCCGGGGATCTTCTTACTAAACAGAGACATTCCTGGATTTTGTAAGCGCCAAACTATGTTGGTCAGGCATTTTAATGTGGCCAGGTTGACATTGGTGGCAAGCTGGAAGGACTAGTATTCCTTCATTGAACTTGTGGCGAACTAGGTTTAGTTATGTTTACAGAATGGAGAAATTGACTGCTATACGTAGAAAAGCTGAATCTGGCTGGAATCAGATTTGGGGGACCTTGAAGCATACTGGTTTCCTGTAATTGATGAATTGCTTCCCTTGGTTTTAATAGCTATATTTTACTCCTCTTTGGGATTTACAGTGTGAAGACCTCCCCCTCCTTTGGATATAAGTTGAGAAGGGGTTTAATACTTTTAAATATGGAGGTACTATATGACCAATTGTATTTGACTGATATGTGCATTTGTATTTCTGTCTGAGTAGGTATCTTTCCTGGCTTTGTTTGTTTTGTACAACTTACAATAAAGACTTCATGTAAAGTAAAAAAAATATATAGCTGCATAAGTTGTCATCACATACAGTTTTATAAGGCAGTCAAAATGTATCCATACTGCCTGATCCCACTCCAGGAACCATTGTGCATTAACTTATGACATTTATACATCTAAATGCTTTTAAAGTGACCTTAAAGCATCAAAAAAAATATTCATGAGTAAATCAACATTCTTTCAGAATGATAAAAGTGTTCACATATGTTTAGCAAAAAGCACTTATAAATGTAAATCCAAATGTCCATCAAAATGATACTAGCATTTAGCTTAGATCCACTGGGACCCTTACACTGGAGGATCAGAGGAAAAACTACCCAATGTGGGCAATGTTTCAGTCAAACGCCTGTCCCAGGGGTTCATGGTGAAGGAACAAAAACCATGGCTCACTTAGACTGCCTCTAAACAGAACTTCTGCATGAAGGAAGCCCATACCTCATTATTCAATACATATCTGTGAAACAATAATAATAAAAAAAGCAAGTGCATTTTTATGATATACCACTGCATTCCACAAAACAAAAAGAAGGAAACTCCCATGATATCTTTTTCTTTTGATGCTAACTGCTCCCAGTTTCAACCTAATTAATGTTTTTTTTTATTGTACTTACAAATAGTAAATCTGATTAAGCACCTGATTTTCATAACATGATGTTTGTTTTGGTGGTCCTTTACTAGGTGAAAACATCTCTGCATGAATACAGGGAGTCCCTATAGCCACCCCCTCCAAATGACACAATAATTTAAAATATAGAACAAATTAGTACTCCAACTGATGAGAATACTTCCTCTGTGTCCAACCATATGCTGCACAACTCAGCATGTTTGAAAACAAGTGAGATTAAATAAAAATGCCACCAACAACATAGGTTTGCTTGCTTTGTTTTGAGTGTTCTGGATGACAGCTGCACGGGGGAGTGGAAACAGAGATTAACCTAATTGGTTTCAACATGTTGACGTCAATTTGTCTCCCGTCTATTAAACCACCTTGGTTTTACTGTTGATACCAGTTATTTTACTTGTTATTGTTTGCCAATTTCATCGATTTTTTCACTGCTCACTGTTCCACTTTTCTGATAATAAACCTATTAGTTTATTAGCTCTGTTGTCCTGGACTGACTAAAAATTATGGTGGTTTGTGTTTTGGGTCTGTGGGTGTTTTCTAAGAGCTGTGAGACTTCAGGGTTTGTGGCCCCAGTGTTCTTAGAAATCACCAGGGAGATAACCTGCGGGTGGGAGACTCGCCCAGAGGCAAGAAAAACCCAGTGCGGTGGAGTGGAGGGTAGGTCACTGCAGAGCATGTGCATAGGTGCAGGCGGGCCTAGCAGTGCTTGGACAGACCTTTTAACTGACCACAGTGTTAACCCCAGGTGGGTGTTAGTCATTTTGTGACAGGCTTATTTTACATTAGGACATTTTTGACCATGTTCCTTTGTTTTCATTTAACAGGCAACCCAACCTTTTGCACCTGTTAGTACATTTCTATGTTATATTTATCTTAAAAGCATCTTGTGTGACTCCAGGTTATAGAATATTTTCATGTACTTGTGACTGTGCTTCTGACCTAGCTATTTATGCCATGAAATGCCCATGGAACTGATATATATTGGCAAGTCTAAAAGAATGATTTGAACATGGATGACTGAATAGAGGAGCTACATCTAAAATAACCAGGTAGAAGCTGCTTTACTGTTATATTGTACTGAACATAATCATTAATTTGAAAAGTTGAAGTCTGTGATTATTATTGCCATCTACTTGAAGTGGTGGATTGCAAGTTGATACAACATGGACAGGGATGGATTTTCAGTTGAAGAGTAACATTTTTAATTGTGCACTGGATCTGGGAAGTGTGAGTAGGTTACTATCCTCCTTGACTGATTGATAAAACTGAAGAGGTGTAGGCAGACTGGGGAAGGCAATCACTTCAGGACTTCTCCAGATATCTAAACGGTGGTCTAAGTTATAAGCTCTGAGTAACCACAGTAAAGTGATGGTGTAATTTAGCTGCAATGGCATCTTCGTTCCTGCAGCATGGACCTCTGAGGTAGGTTTCTGGCTGAATCAATGCATTTGCTCAGATGTTGGGTTGCTTTTCATTTGACCCTCCAGTATAAGTGTGTGAGCACTGGTGTCACTTGAAAGACATTTGAAATCACATTAATGGACATATTTTGTGTTAAAATCACTTATTAAAGGTTTAGATAAGAATCAGACAGTTTTGCTTGTTACACTAGATCTATCAAGTGCTTTTCATTTGGTAAGATATATACTATTACTTAACAGATGTAAACAACTGGGACCTACCAGCCTAGCCTATCTTTTTTGCTGTACAAGAACTGAAGGGTGAGGCTGGGATATGGGCTCTTCATGACCAATGAGATGGAGTGTGGGCTCTCTCAAGGATCCTTACTCTTGCTGTTTAATATCTTTTTACAGTCATTAGGGAGGATTGATGTGTTCATTTGGATTACTACTTTATACAGATGATATCTAGGTAGTGACTCCTCTGGGTGCTAACTCAACATAGGCCATAGTGCAATGCAATGGAGAAATTAGATCTTACCTGCTAGTTTGCTTTCCCTGAGTCTCTACAGACCATTCCCAACAAGTGGGTACTATGCACTCCTCTCCCAGCAGAGTGAGACTGAGAATTATTGAGAAGTGCTTCTGTATAAGGGACTGTGCAACCCTGACCTGCTTAGTACTTCGAACAGCCAAGCAGCTCATGCTTAACCCCAAGCAACAAAGAACGTAACAACGCACAACTATAAACTAAGCTCCCAGAGGGAACCCCCAGAAGGAAGAGAGCACCAACAGAGCAAACTGTAACCAAACAAATTTGAAGATGCAAAACCCAGAAAGAAGAGGCTTCTACCGACCCCCTCCAGGGTGGGGTTCGGGAATGGTCTGGAGAGACTCGAGGAAAGCAAATGAGCAGGTAAGATCTAAATTCTCCTTCCTTATTGTTTTCTCCAGACCATTCTCGACGAGTGGGAAGTACCAAAGCAGGACTCACTGAGGGTGGGAAAATACCTGGAGCAAGTCGGAAGCTCCAAAGGAAGCATCCTGGCGGGCCTGAACATCCAACTTGTAGCGTCTGACAAAAGAATGCAGCGAGGACCAGATCATCACCTTGCAAACGTCCTGAAGAATGAGAAAGTGCTCTGCCCAGGAAGAAGCCTGGGCGCGCATAGAATGTGCCCTCAGAACCACAGGCACCTCCTTCCCTGACAGCAGGTATGCGGAAGAAATTGCCTCTTTAATCCATCGTGCAATGGAAGCCTTGGATGCCGCCTCTTCTTTCCGCGGTCCCCCGAACACCACCAAGAGGCGGTCAGACTTCCTAGACTCAGCTGTCCGGTGCACATAACACCGTGGGGCCCAACGAACATCAAGCTTGTACAACTGAGGAGACTCATCCCTCGGAAAGGATGGCAAAGAGATAGACTGGTTGACATGAAAATGGGAAATCACCTTAGAAAGAAAGGAAGGAAGGAACCATCCGCAACAAAAAACCTTTCTCCTCGGAGAAGACCAAAATGGACTCACGACAGGACAAGGCCTGCAACTCGGAAATACGCCGCGCTGATATGATAGCTACAAAAAAAAAAAAAAAAAAAAAAAAAAAAAAAAGACTACCTTGAGCGTGAAATCTTTAACAGTGGCCTGCCCCAGGGCTCAAACAGAGCTTGAACCAAGGTCAACAGAACCAACTTCAAGTCCCAAGAAGGAACCACTGGGCACAGAGCAGGCCGCAACTGCTTAACCCCCTGGAAAAAACGATTAATATCCAGATGAAGGGACAGTGATTTACCCTGCAGCTGACCCCGAAAACAAGCACGCGCTGCTAACTGCACCCGAAGGGAGGACAGGGACAAACCCTTCTCTAGACCACCTTGCAGAAAATCCAGCAGATGCCCAACCAAGGCCTTTAATGGCTGCACCTCCTTCTCATCACACCAGGCCTCAAAAACACACCAAACCCACATGTAGGCTAAGGCAGTGGACTGCTTTCTGGAATTAAAAAGAGTAAGAACCACTGTTGCCGAGTAACCTTTCTTCAGCAGTCAAGCCCGCTCAACAGTAAGCGAGAATCGAGCCATGTCGGGCATCCGAATGGGCCCCTGACTCAATAAACTGTTCTCCAAGGGAGCTGGAAGCAACATGTCCACTTGTAACTGCATGAGACCGCATATCACGGCCAATTTGGAGCCACCAGAATCAAGCAACTGATGTGACCCTGAATGTGCTGAAGAACCTGACTGATAAGCGACCACGAGAGAAACACAAACAAGACAGTCCGAGGAGGCCAGGGCTGCACCAACACATGGAGACCCTCCGATAACGGCTCCCTCCCGCGACTGGGAACCCCAGCAATCGATGATGAGCTGGAAGGTGAATGGGGCAAGAGCCCATTACTCCGGGTACAGACGATGACGACTTAGATAATCTGCATGAAGACTGCCTGCTCCTGCCACATGCGCCTCCGACAGAAGCCAAATGTTCTGTTCCTCCCAGGCCATGAGCAATGCTGCTTCCTGCGCCAAGAAAGGACTCTTGGTAATTGATGCAGGTAACCGCTGTCACATTGTCGAAGAGGACGCTGACATCGCGGAAGAGCAGCATCGGCTGAAACGCCAAAAGAGCGAGATGAATTGCCTGGGTCTCCAGCTAACTGAAGGACCAACGGGACTCCTCCACAGACCAAGAGCCCTGAGTGACCTGTCCCTGACAATGGGCACCCCACCCAATCAGGTTGGCATCTGCTGTCACAAGCACCCAGGCAGGAGGGTCCGGGGCATGTAGTGGCTCAGATGATGAAAATCCAGCCACCACCGAAGGCTGAGGCGTACTGGGTACTTCAAACTTTGCAAAAGAGAGACTCCACCCGGGGAGACCATCAAAGCCAGGAGTGCCACCTGAAGAGGCCTCATATGCGCCCTCGCCTACGGCATCACCTTGATAGTCACCGCCATAGACCCAAGAACCTGCAAAATGTCCCATGCAGACGATGATGGGGTCGCAAGCAAATGATGAACTTGGGACTGGACCTTCAGGATGCACTCTGCCAGAAGGTGCAGCAGGCCCTCACATGTTGCACCCCCAGAAACTCCAAGGACTGTGCAGGGACCTGAAAGCTCTTGGACACACTGACAATCCTGCCCAACTGTTCGAGAAGGAGAACAATTCGATCCATGGCTGTCCTGCTTTCTTCCGCAGATTTCGCCCGGATTAACCAGTCGTCCACGGAGGTATGCACCAAGATCCCCTCCTGAAGTAACTGGGCCACCACTACAACCATCACCTTGGAGAAGGTCTGTGGCACCGTAGTGAGGCTGAAGGGCATTGCTCAGAACTGGATGTGATCTCCCAAGACCGCAAACCAGAGAAACCTTTGATGATCCAGTAGAATAGGGATATGAAGGTACGCCTCCGTCAGATCCAAGGATGTGAGGAACTCCCCTGGTGCCACAATAACTGACTGGAGAGTCTCCATCCGGAAGGGTAACATCCACAAGGCCCAATTCACCGTTCTGAGGTCTAGAATCGGACACCAGGCCCCCTCTTCCTTGGGCACAAAAAAGTAAATGGAATATCTTCCAGAACCTCTCTCATCCGGAGGAATGGGGATCAAGGCTTGCAGAGCCAAATGTAGGTCCAGGGTTTGACGAATGGCCCTGGCCTTGAGTGGGGATTTGCAAAAAGAAATGAGAAAGGCGTCTGGAAAAAGACAGCAAAATTCCAGGGCATAAGCATTCTTGACTATATCCAGGACCCAGCTCCTGTCACCGCCAGTGCTCCCGGCTACTCCGTCATGACCAACCCTTCGATTACCCCGAAAGGACTGGCTGCTATTCCAGAACCGAACGCGCTGGGATCCTGCTTCCCTACCAGGCCTATATCTGCGCAGACCGGAGGGCCAAGCAGGACCTATCTTCTGGAAGCTGGGCCTCCTTGGACTCGCCCAAACTCTTAACCAGCTTTTCCAACTCATCTCCAAAAAGAAGCTTACCCTGGAAAGGGAGCTGACTCAGACGCACCTTGGAAGCTACATCCGCCACCCAGTGCCGGAGCCATAAGAAGTGACGCTCTGCAACTACCAGAGCCAGGTTCTTTGCAGAGGCCTGAACTAAGTCATACATGGCATCCAAAAGAAAGGTGGTGCCCATCTCTAAATTAATGACATCGGCAGCCGAATGAGAAGAGGAATCAGCCGAGACATCGGGGAGACGCTCGGCCCAATGAAAACAGGCCCGAGCCACATAACCCCCACAAATGTCCGCCTGCAAGATCGAGGCAGAGACTTCAAAGGACTGCTTCAATAAAGCCTCCATCCGGCGGTCCTGCGGATCCCTAAGGGATGCCCCACCCTCAACAGGTATGGCCGTCTTTTTGGTAACTGCTGTTACCAGCGCGTCCACCTTAGGGACCCGAAAGGTGTACAGATCCGCTTGAGGGAGCTGATAAAGGTGAGCCATGGCCCGACCATTTCGTAAAGGAGAATCTGGAACTAGTCATTTCACCTCCAGCAGCTACTTCAAATCTTCATGATATGGGGAGGTCCAGGTCCTCCATCAGGGCCAGACGAGGTCTCTTGGTCCCAAGGACCCTGATCGAAGGCACCAGGGGCCCATCCCGCACCGGAGGAGCCAGCGGACCCCCTGACACTTCTGGCAGAAGTTCCTTTTTCAGGTAATAAGCCTGATGTAGAAGAGCAAATTCTGTAGAAAAAGGAGGAGCTGGGACCACTGAGGCGTCATGCCGAGATAGAACCGGTGGCTCCTCTGTCAAGGCAAGGGCCAGGGCATGAGGGGGCAATACGGCGGATTTTCCCTGCAGGACTTTTTCAAAAAAGCAGGGACTGTCGTTTTCATGTTAATTTGTACAGCGCTGCGTAAGTCTAGTAGCGCTATAGAAATGTTTAATAGTAGTAGTAGTAGTAGAAGATTTTCCCACCGAAACCGCGTCCGGTGTACCGTGGAGAGGAGAAATCAGATCCAAAGAATTACCCTCTGTAGCTGAGCCGGGAATCTTTGCCACTGCTTCTGGCAGACCTGAATCTGACTCCTCCCTGTTCCTCCTCACAAAACCAGCAAAAACTGGTACTGAGGGAAACTACGTGGTGCAGTGAACAGGCTGCACAACGGCGCACCTTCTCAGACTGCGCCACCATAAAGAAAAGGAAGAGCCACCCTCGCGGTGATCGGCCAACAGCACCCCACCACTGAAATCTTTCTTAGTTGTCCGGGCTCCAAGACTGCAGCTGCAATGAAAAAGGAAATGTGGCTTTGGTGCACAAAAAACAGCAGCGCTTTTTTTTTTTTTTTTGCTATATGGTATGGTGCTTTATTTCCTCCAGGGCACCGTCTGAAGGAACTTCTCCCAGGAAGGAGGGGGAGAAGGCTGAGGCACACTGCCCAAGGGAAGAGGGGAGGGGGAGGCACCCAGAGCGTGCGCCCCCAACAGGTGCAGGGGCCAGAGCCCGAGACCAATAGCAGCTACTCCTCTCCCAAAGACAAAGATGTGTTAGAGCTTGTTCCCCCCGCCCCCAAGGGAACCCCAGCACACAACACTAAGGAGGGGCCAAAATCGTCACACCCACAAGCACGGAACAGGGTTGAATAGCACACCTACCTCTGCTGGGAGACTTGAGAAATACTGAGCAAGTCAGGGTTGCACAGTCCCTTATATAGAAGAACTGCTCAATAATTCTCAGTCTCCCTCTGCTGGTAGGAGTGCACTGTACCCACTCATCGGGAATGGCTTGGAGAAGATAAGGAATGCTCCTTGGCAGTAGCAGGAGAATGGCTGCAAGCCAATCAGCTGGTTTTAAAGAGACAAAAATCAGATTCCTTTATAGTCACAATCTGTGATGATTATGCCTGCAATATCTGGGATATAATCCACAAGATTAAGAATGCAAGGATTCTATTCAGTAGGAAAACTACCTTTGATTCTAAGGTTAAGGCAGTGCCACTGAACATATTTTTAAAACTGAGGCAAGTAAAACAATTGACAAAGCTTTGGATCAGTTGGTTATTCTCTCCGTGATGCAAACCAACTTAGCTATTGCAATGCTGTATGTAGGCCTTCCAGCATACTGCAGTCAGAGTGATTACAAAGATTTATAAATGTGCCAGTTTCAGACTACTGTTTGTCAAAATTCATTGGCTACCCATACAAGAAAAATCCATTATACGTTGCTTGTATTTGCTTCTCACATGGTGTGTCAAAATCAACCTTCATTTCTGATGGGAAAATGAAATGGTATGCACTAGGAAGGGATCCATGATCCAATCAGGGAGCACTATTGGAACTCTCTACTGTGAAAGTCCTCTAACAATTTTGTTCATATTTCAGGGCTTTTCTATAGCTATGCTCATCCAGAAAATAGCTCTCCACTGTAGATTTGCCTTGAAATGAACTTAGTGGTTTTCTGGAAGATGGTCAAAGCCTTCTTGTTTCCTGATCTGTGAGGGGCTATACAATTGGTCACTTTTAGTACTTGCTTGCCCTTGTTTGATAAGTATAGATTATGTTGATGAGTTCAACTGTTTCTGTTTTTATAATTGTACACCAGTTCAGACGAACCTAACTTGGGGAAGAAGTTTATGCATTTTTTTTTTTTGGTAAATAAATGAATACATATGTGACCACTTTTTCATATGGGAAGGATGTCGGGCTCTACTGGCCAGCCATATGCGCATTCAGATAAATCTCTGTTGTTTTTAAGCCAGAGTAAAATTACTGTCGGCATATCGAGCAGCCTACGCTTGTCAAACTTACCTCAGTGGTTACGGAAAGGACGATGACCCAAGGGCACATGATGACGACAGAAACAATATGAGAAAGAGCTTGAAGACGTTTGGCTCCACCAATATCTAGAGAAAGTTTTCTGGAGGCTGTATGGAAACCTACATTACAGCACAGGGTCAGCACGAGCAGCAGTACACCACCCTATAACCAAGAGGAAACAACAGAAGCTTCATTAGCAGAGCTATATATTTGGTTTCTGTTCCCAAAACCATCGGCTCTATCATGAACACCACAGAAAGTTAGGTACTTGTAGCAAAAGTCTGCAATTCATTTCCACTAACTGTGGTGTGACTGCCACTTTTGTCCACTTGGATACACAGAATAAAAGGTCAACAAATCAGCTACAAGCAATAGCTTTTTATTGGTTTAACTAACTTGTTTGTGATTAGCCTTTCAGAACCACCCTTCATCAGATTAGTGCAAAATGTTTTGGTGAGCTTTACACTTTCTTGATGAAGGAAGCATAACTTTGAGAAGCACTTTTGAAAAGTACTGAATTTAATGCAATAAAAAGATACTGTCTACAACTGTTGGACCTTTATTTCTACTTATCCACTAATGATAAAAAATAAATTTTCTGTGATGTGACATGTTTCAATGCACAGAAACATTTGTTACAATACCATTTATAATAATAATATTACTGATGTAGCCTAGATTATGACCAGGACAGGTGGACAATCAGGGGAGAACATTATAATTTATTTGCTGGGACCAAGGCAGGTCTAGGATATACTTAGGTCAAGCAAGCTCTGCACCAGACTTCACACAATGAGTGTGATCACACCAGTTCTTTTGCTGTCCTTCATTTTTGATAAGGGTACAATTTCCAACATTTCAAAACAGATGGCCAACTATTAACAATAGCTTTCTCCTCTCCTCCAATCAGAGAAATTATAAACAGATTCTCCTTATTCTCCTTTGGGCTGATGCTCCAAACCTAACATCAGTGCTACAGGCAATTAGTGCTGAACCAGTGCCAGTGTTAATATGCGCAGAATACTCAGAAGGCTCTAGGGCAGGAAACAACATGGGCACCAAAGATTAGCACAAATTGCATTTAAATGCAGGTAAACGGATGGCAATGACTTAATTAGCTATTCCCTCCCAATGATCAGAGAAACAGAGCACAAAAAACCCTGCCCCAATGCTGGAAACCTACCACCAGCTCTGAGGTTGCATTGAAGGGTTAGAAGAGAGGATTTCTCATGATTTTCCTTTTAAAATCTGCAGGTTTTTATTTTATTTGAAAGAAAGTACCCCATCCATGCCTCTGAGTGCCAGTGATGAGGAACAAATGTGTGGGAGTCTGGGCAAAACCGAAAGTGGAAGAATACTTTGGTGTCTGTTTTCCGTGCTTAAATATAAGCTTTTCAATTGAAAAAAAAATTGAAAAGCTTATATTTAAGGAGCAGAACGGCGCTGATGTGTGCATGCACTTCAGGGTTTGAATAGGCATGAGCACAAGAGCTTTGCTTACTGCAAACTCTTGTGCACAGTGCATATATAATTTGCATGCTATTAATGTTGAGCATTAGGAAGTTATTTTTGTGCGCTAGGTCCACGGTAGTTTCATGCGCTGTTCCCTACAGCACTGGAGTTCTGAGCGTCAGCCCAACTGTTACTCAAACCACAAAGTGATTTGGTGAGGGCTTGGCTTTGCACAGTTCACTTGCTGGTACACTTAAGCAGATGTTAACTGTGATCAAGATTTAATTAGTTGTTAAACACTCAGAGCCAGATGCACTAAAGTCGTTGTTAGAGCCGTACTCTACTGAATTCCATAGCGAATCGGTAGGGAACGGCTGGGGGGGCGGGGCTGCGGAAAGCTCTTTCAATGCAGGGGGGAGGGGAAGCGGTGGCCTCGGGCGGGAGGGGGCATCGGAAAGGAAAAAAGAAAGCAGTG